>NC_040081.1:5325791-5632082 GCF_003369695.1 Bos indicus x Bos taurus | reverse complement strand
CTGAGTGACTCACACACAGATGCACACACACACACACCCTTCTCCTCAAAGTGGCAGGTCGTGGTACCCTTAGCCAAAGCTGCAAGCGTGGGGCCAGTGCTCAGACAGGAAGTTTGTATCATCTCCCAAGGTGGATAGTACACTCCTGTTACTTTTAAGGACCCTTACTTGGGCTTTAGAACAGACTGGGCGGAGCAGGCAGGACTTGAAAGTGCTCTAACGATGATTCACCTCCTGATGTCCAGTTGTTCACGTCTCTAATGACATATACCAGAATGAATTGTGGTTGAACCTTTCCACTGCCTCTCCACCCATCCCCATTCTGGTCACTGTCCCTGTGAGTTAACTTCTCTCCTGCTGCCTGCTAATTGATTGCTACCTTCACAAAGAGGGAAACTAATCCTTGGCAGTGAGCATTTGTTCCACTACCCTTTGCTGCCCTCTGCTGACCATACCTGGAAATTATGTTTAACCTTCAAGCCCTTGGTTGAAGGCAGATTTCTAAACAGTGAGTGAATCCTGGCATACAAAAAATGAAATAAATAAAATAACTGATATATCATGCATCATTTTTAAAAGTATAATTCAAAAAATATACATTAAAATGTATTTCAAATTTCAAAAAATAAAATACACAGTGAACTAAATATTTAAACTTACCTTTAAAAAATACAGTCATACCTCAGTATCTATGAGGGGTTAATTCTACCCAGTATGCCCTGTGGATACTGCAATACATGGCTACTCAAGTGCCTTGTGTAAAGTGGTGTAGTATTTACATATAACCTGTGCACATCCTTCTGTATGCTTTATATCATCTATAGATGATAATCTTATAATCTATAGATGCAAGGTAAATATAATGTAAATACTACATAGTAAATATTTACATAGTTGCCAGTGCACAGCAAATTTAAATATTGCTTTTTGGAATTTTCTGGAATTTTGAGGGGAACACTTTTTTATCTTAGGTTGGTTGAATCTGTGGATGTGAAGTCTGTGGGCACATAGGGCCTACAGTACTAGCTTCTATGTACATAAACCCTGCCGTCCACCTTTTCATTCACGGGAGAGGTCTGATAGCACAGATGAAAGTTATGCAACCAGTATTAATCTTTGTCATCATGCATGTGCATGGAAAAACCATAACATTTAGAAGATACCAACAGCAAAAAATAAGAAGGTCCAAGGAGAGCAGATTTAAATTGACCCTTGAAGAAAACAGGAGTCTCTTTACTTAAGAGAACTGAAAAAAATTTTGATTAAACTCCCTGCCCTCCAAAACTTGACATCTGCAGGTCAAGAACCCAAATAATAAGTGGTTAGGAAACAAGAATAATCAAAGAAAAATTTCTTAGGAATTAAAGGTCAGTTCAGTTCAGTTGCTCAGTCATGTCCAACTATTTGCAACCCCATGGACTGCAGCATGCCAGGCTTCCCTGTCCATTACCAACTCCCAGAGCTTGCTCAGACTCATGTCCATCAAGTGAGTGATGCCATCCAATCATCTCATCCTCTGTTGTCCCCTTCCCTCCTGCCTTCAATCTTTCCCAGCATCAGGTTCTTTTCCAATGAGTCAGTTCTCCGCATCAGGTGGCCAAAGTATTGGAGTTTCAGCTTCAGCATCAGTCCTTCCAATGAATATTCAGGACTGATTTCCTTGAGGATGGACTGGTTGGATCTCACTGCAGCCCAAGGGACTCTCAAGAATCTTCTCCAACACCACAGTTCAAAAGCATCATTCTTCAATGCTCAGCTTTCTTTATAGTCCAACTCTCACATCCATACATGACTACTGGAAAAACTATAGCTTTGACTAGACAGACCTTTGTTGGCAGAGTAATGTCTCTGCTTTTTAATATGCTGTCTAGGTTGGTCATAGTATCATTGCCTAAATGAGTAATTTCTTTGAAAGTCTTGAAGATTGAATTTAAGGAATCCGATTTGACCTTGACACTTGGAACATTCATCTTTCCATCTTATGATATAGATTACCTGTTTTTCTCAATAAATAAAGCTATTCAATGTTTCAGTAAGTAGTAATTCATAATGCAGTAATGTAAATGCTATTTCAGTTTATAGAATCAGCATATAAATAAAACTTGGAAGACAATAATAACTATAAAAGAGAATGTAATATTCACATTGATCTTGTAAAAACAAAAGGAAGTTTGAATGTTAAAGGCAGCAGACACATGTGGAAGGTTATGTCAGACACAAATTTTTCTCACCTTCTCAAGATACGCTATCTAAAATTGATGTAACAAAATATGGAGACTAAGCATATTCTTTAAAATTATAGATAACCACCAGAAGAACCAAAATACTGTAACTGGAAAAACTTAGCAATGGATAGATAAAGAAATATGAACTAAATTTATCACCTCTCAGTAGATACTGTCTAAAGTTGATGAACAAGAGGTGGAAGAACTAACGTAAGTTTCAGAGGTATGGTAATAACTAGCAGCAAAATTAAAAAAATGTTTAAAAGTGGGGAGCTGAATTAGATACGGGGAGTAGGAGAATGAGGTCAGGTGGAGAACTTTTCATTCAGCACAACTCTGTACTGTTTGGTTTTTTAAAAAAAAAACTTGCATATGTATTAATTTTACACATTAAAAGTGAAAAAAGCAAGACATTTCTGCAGCTGCAACTCTTGGCACCACTTCCCTCCGCAGCTGCAGTCTTTCTCCTTACACTAACGATCGGTCAGATCCTGCCGAGACAGGAAGGAGGGAAAAAGCAAAGTTTCTGCCCTGAAGTTTAGGTTTAGGTTTTTCTTTTTTGGCTTATGCTTGTGTTTTATCTTTTCAATGGCCCACCTTTTGGAATACTAACTTTTGAATTTAATCTGTGATATCTAGAATCTCCTTAAAGTCTTACTAAACTTTTGTATCCTTCTGTTCCTTTTTCTTAATTAAAAAAAATGAGGTAAATTAGTATATCATATTCATACAGACTTCAGGTAGACAATATTATAAATCAATATTGGTGTACAGTACAAAGTAATCAGTAAGACTAGTAACCAGCCATCACCATACACTTGATCCCCTTCCCTTCTGGTAACCAGCAGTCTGTTCTCTGAATCTATGAGTTTGTTTTTGTTTTGTTTTTTATATTCCATGTAAGAGAAATTATATGGTATTTGTCTTTCTTCATCTGTCTTATTTCACTTAGCAGAATGCCTTCAAGCTCCATCCATGTTGTCACAGATGGCAAGATTTCCTTCATTTATGGCTGCCTACTCTTCTGTTGCCTGGTGGCTCAGAGGTTAAAGCGTCTGCCTGCAATGCGGGAGACCAGGGTTCGATCCCTGGGTTGGGAAGATCCCCTGGAGAAGGAAGTAGCACCCCACTGCAATATTCTTGCCTGGAGAATCCCATGGAGGGAGGAGCCTGGTAGGCACAGTCCACGGGGTTGCAAAGAGTCGGACACAACTGAGCTACTTCACTTTCACTCTTCTGTTGCGTGTGTGTGTGTGTGTGTGTGTGTGTGTGTGTGTGTGTTGCATCTTTATCCATCTTGGACATGTCGATCATTTCCATATTTTGGCTGTTGTAATAATGCTGCAGTGAACACAGGGGTGCATATACCTTTTCAGATTCATGTTTTTCTTTTCTTCAGACAAATACCTGAAAGTTTTGGGTTGGCCAAAAATGTCATTCAGCTTTTTTTCTATAAGATGCTATGGAAAACCCTGAATGAACTTTTTGGCTAACCCAATAGAATTGCTGCATCAGTTAGAAATTCTGTCCTCAATTTTTAAAGAAAACTTCAAAATGTTTTTCACAGTGGTGGAAGCAGTTTACATTCCCACCAACACTACAAGAGTAATCCTGACCCTCTGGTCTTACTGAGGTCCTGGTGTTTTAATTTTGACTCTGGTCACCTACTGCCTATCTGGGTCCAACTCAACCTACCTAGGTAGGAAGGAAAAGGTTATGGAAGAGTGATGACAATCACAATCATCAGAATAAGTAAAGCGGTGTATATTATTAAGTTAAAAAACATAGTGCTAAGGAAGTAGGGTGATGGTCTCTACCCCATTCCTTATATTTTCATGGAGAAAAGTGTACTTCACTCCTAGAAAGAATGTGGTTGGAAGAATTTGGGAGTAGAGGTTTTCTGTAGGCCACAATCTTCCATGAGACAAGAACCTAGACTATCTAAATTTTCTAAGAAGGCAATAATGTCTCACATGTCACTCTGAGACAAAGTAGGCAGCATATATGGGGAGATCGCATGAGTACCACCCAAACAAAACAAGAGAAAGCACAAAGAAGAAATACACACATATATTAAACATTGACAAGCACAGCTGTTGGGCAGTTTCTGGTCAGTGAGTGCAGATTCCGAGACCGTGGACTTGACTCGCGCGCAGCTGGCTGGCCTGCCATGGGACTGAGACCCGCTCTTCTCAAGGCCTCACTCTCTCCAACACAGGTCCCGCCGAGTCGTCTGTCATGTTCTTTGGCTGAGAATAGCAGCGTTGACCCACATTTACACAATTAGAGATTAGGATTTAAAGAAGCTACATTCTTATGAAAGACAGCCCAGGACGCAGCTGCAGATATAGGAAGCCAGACAACTATGTAAGACCCGCTGGCTGCGACTGAGCCCATAACATTGGGAGTGAAGGCATTTGGGCTTTAATTTCTATGGTCTTTTATTTGCAGGGGGAGTTAGTTTTGAGGAAGTCAAATAATAAGAGCTGCCTATTGTTTGAATTTGGAGCGTTTTTACGTTGTTGATCCAGTCTTTGTGTTCATTTCATAAAGTCTGGCGATGTATTTTGGACAGCATGCTAGGACATAATTAGTGATAAGAATAGAATAGGGAGTGAATTTTGAGTTTATGGTGCTGCATGGAATCCTGTCTGACTCATAGTGCTGCTAGAGTCTTTTGTGGGCACAGTGTAATGTCCGTCAGTGGTTCCAACGGGGTGGTCTGTGCAGCAAGGAGCAGAGTGCCGGATGGCGAGAACACGCAGCACTGTGAGCACGCAGCCTGCCCCGCTTAGGGACGGCCACCCTGGCTTATGTCTGACCTCATGAGGCCGCCAGCCTCCCTTCATATCCACGCTGCCTTCGTGATTTTTGTTTGCCTAGCACCCACACTAATACTTCAAAAAAATGTTATGTGTACTTAAAAATCTTTAGCTCGTATGTTAAAATGTGTTATGTATTTTTCTGAATACATATTAAAATACATAATTAGCAAAGTAAAAAAAAAATGCTTATCACCATCACCATGAATATTTCTTTCACACAGATGCCTGGAAGTATTGGGCACCAAAGTAACTGGCATGGTGCGAGCGGAACACGGTGGGGCACGACAGAAGGTCAAAGACCCGGCAAACACTGGGGGCGGGGGGCGGGGTGCACGTTACTCCTGCCTCCAGGTTGCTGCTCTGATCCTGCTGATGGGAGCTGGCACTGGAGAAGTGTTTGCGGCTCCTCTCTCCACTTTCTCTCACACCATCCCAGCAACGAAGAGGAACACTTTCTGAGACTGACAGGAGCTCAGGTCAGGTGCTTTCTAGCTCTACCCTTGGAATTCAGGATGCAGGTCTTCTACTCCCACGCTGGCGCTGGGCTTGAGTGAGCAGGATGGACGTCTTCTGAGTGTTCACAGTTCATTCATGGAGGAGGAGGAGCAAGCCTGTTTCTGCTTTAGGTCTAAGCCTCATCCTCCTACCCAGCACTAATAGGAACCCCATAGTTTAGGTAGTAATAAGTACATTTCAATCTCTTCCTATTTTCTGTGTCTGTTTCTTAAAGCCCATAAAGTAGAAACCCAAATTCCAACACAGCACTTGATACAAAAACAAGTGAAAGAATGCGAGAAGAAAATGTTGATAGAAGAAAATGCTCCTGTTACACAGCAAAACGCTCTGTGTTTATAAACACTTAGTGATAGCTTATTATGAAAAAGAGTCTTTTAAAAAAGTTACACCTTGACAGTCAAATATTGGGGCTGTGAGTTTTCTCTTCTGCAGCCTGGGGTTAGATTCAGTGGTAAGTCTCCTTGGCTGAGGTGGGCACTGGAGCAGGGGAGCTCTTCCTTGTTCCCTAGTCTCCGAGAGGCAGTGGGGTACAGTAGAAAGAATATTGGTTTTGGAGGCAGGTCTGGGAATGTATTCAGGATGTTTGAAGTTGGGCAAATTACTTAACCTACCTGAATCTCACTTTTTACAGGTGTAACATGAAGACAGTTTGTTCTAAGTATTGAGATAATGCGTGTGTGTGTATGTGCATGTGTGTGTACTCAGTCGTGTCTGACTCTTTGCAACCCCATATACCTTAGCCTGCCAGGCTCCTCTGTCCATGGGATTTTCCAGGCAAGACTACTGGAGTGGGTTGCCATTTCCTACTCCAGAGATAATGTATATAATGTACTAACTTGATGCCAGAGCCCATTCCTGTCTACAACTTGAGCTAAAGATACTCTATGAAGGACTCTTCCTACCTACTCAGTGTTCCTTCATGGTTACCCTCTAGGCATCAACAGTTATGAAACCTTCCTTTTGGATCCAGTCCTTCTCTTTCCACACTCTTATCTCCTCGCAGTCCTGAACTGAGGCTTTGGAGCTGTTCCTTACTGCGGAGGACTTGTCACTGAGACTCAGACCTCATCCTTTTCTTTGCTCCATGGCCCTCCCTGTGTCCCCTCACTAGTTCCCAAGGCCAGAGGCTGCAGCCCAAGTCTCTCACTTCTTCACGGGCCCCACCCTCCGGTCTCCTAGAAGGAATGAGACTGAACAGATGTAAAGCATTCATTGGTGCTTGGCACATGGTAGATAATCATTGCCTACAAATTTCCTTTCTTAGATCTGGAAACTTTGAGTTGGTTTCCACAGAGCTGTATTGATTATTATGGTTGAGTACAGCAATCCAAGAATGGTATTTTAGACATGAACTATTTTGGTATTACTGACTCAATCTTTAAAACCACTAACTTCTGCACAGAGACAAGGAGACTGCCCTTCAGATAGAAATCATATCCATGTCTAGGCATCTACTTGATGTATCTGTATCTAACTAGTTTTTAAAGATGTTTGATTGAGATCTTTCCCTTGCATGGAAGCACAGTGTGGTTAGCCTGCTTATGCTCAGAGGCCTTTTCCAGCACAGATGAAATTCCAAGACAATAAAGATTCTGATCTGATGTTAAGTTCCTTTGTGCAAACAAGCTTGCATAGCAAAATGATGCAGATAAATGTAGATGAAAGTGGACCTAGACAAATAAATGAAACTGTATTATGTTTCTCTAGTATAAACATAGATTAAGTGGTAGGAGGACAAAAATAGGTGAAGTGGTAACATAAACTGACTTGTGTAATCACAGGGTCAGCTCTGACATTTTCTCTCTAGGCCTTTTCTAATAGTTCTGTTGCTAGGGCTACAATGTTTTTGCCAGATTGGACCAGGATTGTCCACTCTAATGGAGATTAAGTAGCTCTCCCAGCTAGTTTTTTTTTTTTTTAATAAGCATAGGTTAATTCTGCTGACTTTCAAAGCCATAATCATGAAGAATGGAAAGATTACTAAAGATCTGTTTTTAGAAAATATAACTAATAAAATGTGAAGTTTAATAGGTTTTATTCCATTGTTATTCCAACACAAACTTTGATCATGGTTACAATGAATAAATAACTGAAATACAGTTTCATACATGGAATTTTTAAAAATGAGAAATTATTTACAAGTTAAGCCAAATTAATGCCCCAAGGAGTAATAAACAATTCTCCTGGTAAGTTGGAAAACTGGTTCACAAATGCTTGAAAATTCATACTTGATTTTTTTCCATAGCCACTATAGATAAGGTATAGGAAAATGTCCTCTGTGTTTTGGTGGCTGCCCATCATTGGTCAGAGTCATCTGAGGTGGAAATACAAACTCACCAATGAAACTTAAAGCCCAGTAAAGGAAAACCGACTCATTCTGGACACTCAGTTGGTAACAGGATGTAGACGGTAAGAGTCACTAAGAAAATGGTGAGGAAACACTCCTTTCGATGTGCTTGGTATGGAGTCAAATGAACTTCTGTGGCCATGGACAAAGGAGACCATCTAAACGTTAAAACATAGTGCTGTCTGCATGCCCACTGGCCCTGCAGTGCTTTTTGTGCACTAAAGCATAGGAGTTAAATGAAACGGTTCATGTAAAATGCCTAGCAAAGGACAGATGCTGTGTTTTCCCTCCCGACGTCTTTTTGTAGCCAGAAGTCCCAATGTTAACTTTCAATAAGAAAAGCTGAATATAGTCTTTAGAGTCAAAAGAAATTCACAGTATTAGTGACACCTGGTGGAAAACTTGAGTATTACAATGTAGCATTATTTCAGCTATCCTGAATTTTCACATTTAATAAAATTAAGATGAATCTTACAATTACATGAAACAGAAGGTAAAGAAAAAATTAAATATGTGTGTGGATACCTACTTTATTATGCTAGTAATTTTTCAGTCCATAATTATAAAACATATAGGAGGTTAGGAACCTAAGAACCTGAATGCATACTGGTAATAAAAATGTATTCAGCATCCATGTTTATACAGTGATTAAAATAGAAGCATGTAGCATTTTCGCTGTTCTCAACCTCTTCATAGGCGTCATATGCCAAAGGGGCTCCCTTCCCAAGTTTTCAGATAAAAATTTATTGTAGGGTGTCCTGAGGAGTACCTCAAAGAAATTGCCAGTTGTTTCAATACAGGATTGAGATGAAATACAGGGCCATCCCATTTGAGGTACTGTGGATAGATTCAATAATGATGTTTTAAATGTGAGCCTTAAGTATCAGAGAATCAGTTGCTTTGAGCCAGGGACAGGTTTGAACATTTGCGAACAAAAGAGCAAAAGTATCTCTTACAGGGTCAGCAAACTGTAACCCATGGACCAAATACAGCACATCAGCTTTTTGTTACTGGAACACAGCCATGCTCATTCGTTTACTTACTGTCTGAGGAGCTTTCATAACAACTGACTCACTTGAGTAGGTGCAAGAGACCATATTGGCTGCAGAGCCTAAACTGACCCTTTACAGAAAAAGTTTGCCAATCCCTGGTCTATTAGAGCCTTTCATTCGATTTTCACACCTCTCCCCACCATCTCCTGGGGAGGAGTGTATTTCCCTTTCCCGCTGAAGTTTGGCTTAACCATAAGACTTGCCTTGGTCAGTGGAATGTGGAAAAGCATCAGTGTACAAGTTTGAAGCGAAGCCTCAGAGTTCTGTGCCTCTTCAGCAGTAAAGCGAGAATGAGGCAATCTGCTGACCTGCAGGCTTGAAGGAGAAACAAATGATTGTTGTCACTGTTGGGCTTGTCTGCGTGTTAGTTCCTTAGTCGTGTCTGACTCTTTGCAACTCCATAGACTGTAGCCCACCAGGCCCCTCTGTCCATGGGATCCTCCAGGCAAGAACCCTGGAGGGGGTTGCCATTTCAGCCAATACGTGAGTTTGTTCTGCTGCTGCTAAGTCACTTCAGTTGTGTCCGACACTGTGTGACCCCATAGACGGAAGCCCACCAGGCTCCCCTGTCCCTAGGATTCTCTAGGCAAGAACACTGGAGTGGGTTGCCATTGCCTTCTCCAATGCATGAAAGGGAAAAGTGAAAGTGAAGTCACTCAGTCGTATTTGACCCTCAGCGACCCCATGGACTGCAGCCTACCAGGCTCCTCCATCCATGGGATTTTCCAGGCAGGAGTACTGGAGTGGGGTGCCATTGCCTTCTCCGGAGATCGTTCTACTTCTGCGTAAAAGTACCAGAGGACTGACTTCTCTGTCCAGCTAACGATATGGGGAGAAGGACCCTGAAGACTAGGAAGGGGTTCAGTCCCTTCTGGGGCTCTAGTTCAGACTTTGATGGGCTCAATTGGAACATGTTTTCATTCCTCTACCTATAGTAAGCAGAACTGAGTCAGAGTGCAGAATCTGGAGGCTTACCAGACTCTCTTGGAATCAACTTCTTTAACATGGTGGGGATGTCAGTCACAATTCTTTCCTCTGTTAGATTAAATATTTCCCTTCCAAGGTGAGCCTCAAGGTATAGAAAGAGTGAGACAAGTTCAATGGGAATCGTAGGCCAAAGTTTTTCCAGTCAAGCTTTCTCAATAAAGCTCACAGCTTGGCTTCTTCCTACTCAACTCCAGTAAGTATATTTCTGAATTGATATATAATCTGTAAGAGGTAAAAAAGATCATGACTAGCTCCTCAGAAAACTCGCAATAGTAATATGCAATCTAATTTAACCATCTTAACAATGCTGGCTGCATCAAAGTGATCAAAATATTTAAAAATGCAATTTCCCAGAATTCTTAGTCTTACATCTCAGCTTGTTAGAATGCTAAGGCTCCTCATTGTCACTTTTTTTTTTTTAACTATCCATATTACTCTTTTTGAAACCATCAGTTTGACTCCTTTGGAGATGTCACTGAGTAACACCAGTGACCCATTTGTTAGAGTTCACAAATGTGTGACTTGAGAGTCCTTGGAGCTGCCCTAGTTCTCTAGTTTTCAGCCTTCCCTTTGATTCTTTATGGAGTTAATGTTCTTCCATTAATTTTTTAAAGCCAACTTTTGCTGTTTTTTAAGAGCCTAGCTACTGCAGAATTGGTACCACAGAGTAACTTCTAGGCAACAGACTGTACGGCAGAAGCTCCTACTGAGACCAACATTCAAATCCAGAGCGTGAATTTCTGGACGTAACTCTTGAAAAGAGAGTATGAATCATAATAAATCATCATCATAATAAATCAGTATTAAGATCACTAATATTAAATGCATAAATGACAGACATTTAAGTGTTAGTGGTAATCCATAATGTTGCTACTGGTGTGCTTTTAGGGGAAAGAACCACATTTATTATTCCTATTAGCAAAGAGGCAGTGTTTCCAGAAGCAGTCATTGCTTTCTATAAAGATTTTCAAAGATATTTCCTAAACACAGGACCATAATTTTCAACTCTCTTCATATTTTTACTCAAGTTCTACTTCTGCTTTCCTTCTCAATCTCTCAAACGTCAACAGCCCAAGAATTCGACTGTCTTTTAATAGTGACCGCTATAACGCACCTCACACTGTTTGGAAACAGAGACTCTGTTGTTCTGTTGCTAAGTTGTCTGACTCTTTGCAGAACCCCAGGGTCCTATCCTCCACTGTGTCCTGGAGTTTGCCCATATTCATGTCCATTGATTCAGTGATGTTACCTAACCTTCTCGTCCTCTGCTGCCCTCTTCTCTTTCTGCCTTCAGTATTTCCCAGCATCAGGGTCTTTTCCAATGTGTCAGCTCTTCGCATCAGGTGGCCAAAGTATTGGAGCTTCAGCTTCAGCGTCAGACCTTCTAATGAATATTCAGGGTTGATTTCCTTTAGGATTGACTGGCTTGACCTGCTTCCAGTCCAAGGGACTCTCAGGTCTTCTCCAGCACCACAGTTCAAAACATCAATTCTTCGGCGCTCAGCCTTCTTCACGGTCCAACTCTCATATCCATACATGACTACTGGAAAAACCATAGCCTCAACTAGACGGACCTTTGTTGTCAAAGTAATGTCTCTGCTTTTGAATATGCTGTCTAGGTTAGTCAAAACTTTGCTTCCAAGGAGTAAGCGTCTTTTAATTTCATGGCTGCAATCACCATCTGCAGTGATTTTGGAGCCCCCAAAAATAAAGTCAGCCATTGTGTCGACATCTATTTGCCATGAAGTGATGGGACTGGATGCCATCATCTTAATTTCTGAATGTTGAGCTTTAAAGCCAACTGTTTCACTCTCCTTTTTCACTTTCATCAAGAGTCACATCTTTTCTTCCAAGGAGCAAGTGTCATTTAATTTCATGGTTGCAGTCACCATCCACAGCAATTTTGGAGCCCAAAAAAATCTGTCACTGCTTCCACCTTTTCCCTATTTGCTGTAAAGTGATGGGGCCAGATGCCATGATCTTTGTTTTTTGAATACTGAGTTTTGACCATCCCTAAATCAACACAATTTCCACTTCTACATAACTGATTTTCTTATTCAGGAAAAAAAGACATGGGTGGACCTAAGTTAGATACTTTCAGCTCCTCTCTGGGGATGGCTTTTACAGCAGTATACATGATACCCATCATCAAAGACTGGTACCTATTTGTCCAGCAGCACCAAGAGATGAAAGAATGCAAGACATCGCCCTTTATTCTCAACAAGCACCCAGCTGGATCAGAGAAAGATTATTCCAAGTGAAATAACACAAACACACAATGAAATAAACCTCTTTGGTTACTTTATGGTCCTTTGTCATATACTTTCCTCTCCTTCATAAGATCTCAAGCTTTAGAAAGGCCAGGACTTTGTTTCATTCTTTGTAATACTTGGCATGCAGTATTCTTATTCTACACATTAACAGATGCTCATTATGTAATTTTTGAATGAATGGATACAGATTATGTATATTTACTTAATAGTGAAGGTTGAATAAATACATATAAAGATCTTAAAACAGTGTCTGCTACTACATACTTAAAAAAATGAATTATTACAAAATGAGCTAAGATTTAGTATAGAGATTAGAAAGCAATTTTTGTAAGTTTGCCTTAAACTGACTCTGGAAAAATAGGTGGGAACTGAAAGAACATACCTGATGAGAGTATTAATGAAGGCACAGGCAGAGGAATAAACATAATGTTTAAGTATACAGCTGACCTTTGAACAACACTTTGAATTGTGCAGGTCCACTTATATTTGGCTATTTTTCAATAGTAAATACTATAGTACCACATGACCCATGGTTGGTTGAATCCATGGGTTTGGGGTGACCACAGATATGAAGGGCTGGCTATAAGTTTTACTGGGATTTTCAATTGCTTAGAGGGTCAGTGTTCCAACCCCCATGTTGTTCAAGGGTCACTGATAATAAACCTAAGAGCATAGAAAGGTTGTATACAATCTAACATTTGCTAAACTCAATTAATTCCAAGTGACATTTATCATTTTACATAAAGAACAATGTTTATTTTAAATCTACTGTTATAGGGTGAAGGAGGTTTAATAAAAGTTTGTCCAATAAATTGTAAGTACCTCAAGACTTACTCTACTTTGTATCCTTAGGCCCTCCCTACAATATAGTAGGCACAAGAAATAATATGCCGTACTGAATCCATAATAACTACGTAACTGTATCAATACACCAATATAAAAGATTTAATACAAATTTAAAACATACACATTTAACTTTATTTCATCATTGCCATTTAAAGCTTGATTTTATAAAACATAAAAGACATTCTTAAGCGTTCTGTATCACAACAATTTGAAAAGTGGGAATATCCACAGCTTTATAGGCTCAAGTTACATACATTAAACTCAAATAATTGGACATTTTTTCAATACAGAAACTATACAAATGAAATAAATGACAAGAGAATGCAATAGGAGAAATATGTCACTACTTATGGACTATCATTAGTTACTTTCAGGATGTAAATGAAGATTCTGAATATTCATATTTCTTTTGTTCTATTTCATATTTAAATATTTCTCTACATTCTGAGTCAAGTTACTTGACCAAAAGTCTGATTTAGAAAGGTATTTAGCAAAAGTTTTTCCACCTATGGTTACTACCTCCAAAGGAAGTAACACTGCAGTACTGATGCAATCTGTGCAGTAACTTATGTCAACCCTCTGGAAAGTCAGATAGGTACCAAAAACGGAACAATTTTGCACAGATTCAGTTAAGTATCATGTTAAGTTTTCCTCATCTAAAAATTAACCAATGAAATAAAACATACCAACTACAGTTGATCTGGTAGGAAAACCACATTTGAGAGTTACAAGTACGTTATTGTCCATATCTCATCCTCAGTCATTGACAGGAATTTTGTAGGCTACCATGCTATTTACTTTGTGAATTGTGGTAGTAAATGAACGAAGACGAACTTCCTCAGAATTGGTAATGAACTGTGGTCCCGACTCTTCCCATTTTTCAGGTACAACCAGATCTTTGTCTGTATAAATGAGCAGATCAAATGAACCTAAATTGGAGATAAAATCATTAAAGTACATTATTTTTTTTCCAAAGTAGAAGAACCCTCCTTGTCTCTCTCACATTTTGAACCACCCAAAGTATTAGAAAAGATAGTTTAGCCTGGTCTGTAATGACTAGTCCATTGCTTTTCCTCCATAGAAATTTACTGTATTACAGAAAATATTGTACTCCTTTTGCTTTATCTTATGAAAACTTCAAGTTTGCTTTTTTTAAAAAGAGAAAACCATTATCTGCAGAAAGTATGGAGTCAATCACACAGGACAGCATAAAGGCAACCTGAAGGAAAGCTAACATCTGGGCTCTGTGACTGATGTAGCCTGGGGCCTAGAGCAGTGTCTCGCATATAGTAGGCATTCGGGAAATATCTGATAAGGTAGAAAAGCAAGACAGTTATGGCTAGCCTTAAAAATATACATAAAAAATTGAGATAATGAATAGGATTACATTAAGACATTCAAGAATGAATACTGTGGAATACTTTCATTCCTTGCCTTTTCAGAATTTCCAAATTTCTAGAATGCATATAACACTACTTCTACTTTATAATGGGTTTTTCATTTTTATTATGTAATATTAATAATTAAGAAAAAATTTAATAAAGGGCTTAGTCTTAAAATAGTAGCTTAGTCTTTTCCCTGACAAATTTTAAGTCAATGTGAAGTTGTATAATACTTACAAGAAACTTCCAACAGTGGCAGAAATGTTACTGTAGCTGTGATCTGTCTGATCACTGAACGGATTTCATCTTGGATAGCTTTCTGAGACTTTTCTCTGGGTGCACTATTGAAGAAACCAAATCAATTTAAGTGTTAACAAATTATTTAAAACACTGGTAAGACTGATTAAATGTTTCCAAGATCAAATAATTAATACATTAAAATGGATTTTTTATTGTAAGTTATATCATTAGGGCCTATATACCACAAGAGGCATATGCATTTTTATTATTTCATTTATCATTCCAGTCATTTTCTAGGGGTGGTCTTAAAACCAGGTCATTTGTCAGCAGATAATCAGAAAACTGGCCAAGTGCTTCAAGTTAGGAAAACTACAGCACCTTTCAAAAAATGAAAATAATATCTAAAGTATTTTGTTGGTACATTTTTCGTAATGTTTAATTCCCTACTGCCTCAAATAAGATATTACATTAAATATCAAATTATTTTTATAAGCTAAAAATTTACTAAAATAAACCAAAGGCTTCAGAAGCAAACTACATTTCATTATGAAAAATGATTCTGAATTTACCAGTAAGCAAGCCTAGGACAATGCTAGACATGATCATATAAGCATTTCCCATTCAGGTGGTCTGGAAACTTTTTATGAAGTGTCTAAGAAAATTTGGGGCATTCAGTGAAATACAATAGAGCTGAATCTTAGGCTTGGGGAATCTAGGATAACCCCTGATGGTTAAAAGTACCTTTAAACAATTCACTAAATGGGCCACCAGGTACATACTACCATAAACACTGAAGGGTGAGATTCACCAATTTACTCTATAGGCAATTATGTTAAAAGTTCACTGTCTTATATAAGACAGTGAACTATTCTTTGCCACATGAGACTAAGGATCAAATTAAACATCCTAGCCATTAAAAAGAATACACTTGAATCAGTTCTAACGAGGTGGAGTTCTAACGAAACTGGAGCCTATTATACAGAGTGAAGTAAGCCAGAAAAACACCAATACAGTATACTAAAGCATATATATGGAATTAGAAGATGGTAACGATAACCCTGTATGCGAGACAGCAAAAGAGACACAGGTGTATAGAACAGTCTTTTGGACTCTCCGGGAGAGGGAGAGGGTAGGATGATTTGGGAGAATGGCATTGAAACATGTATAATATCATATAAGAAACAAATCACCAGTCCAGGTTCGATGCAGGATACAGGATGCTCGGGGCTGGTGCACTGGGATGACCCAGAGGGATGGTATGGGGAGGGCGGTGGGAGGGGGGTTCAGGATGGGGAACATGTGTGCACCCATGGAGGATTCATGTTGATGTATGGCAAAACCAATACAATATTGTAAAGTAATTAGCCTCCAATTAAAATAAACAAATTTATATTAAAAAAAACAAACATCCTAGAAAAAAATTGTACTTTATATGAAACTTGTTCAATATAATTAGAACTCATTTGGTAAAGAAAATAAATTTTAAAACATACGAAAATGGAAGTAGTTCCTACTTACCTGTCATCTTTTGCAGTCTTGTCACACTCAATATCAAACTGCCATCTTTCAAGGACCTCTCCACTTTCAATATTTGAGATGACTACCACCAGTTTCTGAACTGAACACTTGTATAACCATTCTGCAATACACAAAACAAGGCATCTCTTTTAGTTTACTGCATTACAAAGCAACTCTCCTCTCATGACCAACTTCCTATCCTCAGCAAATCTGTCCCACTGCTATTTTGGTTCTCCTCCAAATTGTGCAGAAAATTTGCCCCATCAATGGCCTAGCTCCCAATTTCAAATTCTCAGTATTTGTGCCAGGTATAGCACTGGGTGCTAAGACAGTGAACATGAGGTACTTCCATCCTAATCCAAGGGAAGGGTGAAGGAGATGTCATTAAGCTAATTACAATAAATGTGAAATTATAACTGCTGTAACTGCTATGATGGTGCAGTTTCCTATGACATAATAGCAGTTACCTATGATGGTGCAACATATACTACAATTAAAGCATAGAATAGGAAATTCTGACTGAGCGGGGTTTGAGTTTTGTTCTAAGAGACAACAATATACATATGCAAAACAGGCAAGAGGGTATAGGTTTTAAAATATGAAATGATGGATTTATGTTGACGGTGTGAGGTCTTAGTTGCGGCATGTGGGATCTCACTGCTAAAGCTATAGGTCTTGGACTCAAAACAGAGCACTGGATCAGAGGACTGAAAGGAGGCCAATACAACTGCAATTTAAGAAAGGGAGGATGAACAAGGCTGGTCTGACAAGAATAATGGGCCGGACCACACAAGGTCATGAGCGCCAAATTAAAGATGTTACACTATAAGAACTAAGGAGGTCATTACTGTGTTTGAAGCAGAGTATGATGTGACTCAAGTTGTATTTGAAAACTATCCTTCTGGATGTGATGTAGAAAGTAAACTGGAAGTAAACAGGGGATCTAGGGCACTAATTCATGAATAACTCAAGCAAGAGCGAATAAAGACTTAGAGAAAGATATACTGGTAGAGATGGAGCAGTAGACAGATTCAAGAGATTTCATGGTTAAAACTGTTAAGATTTATTGGATTACCTCAGGGTAAGGAAGAGGAATGAATCAGGGATATCTCCCAAGTTTCTGATTATATCAGTAATCGGATGGTTGATCCAGTCACCAAGAGGAAAGAGAACTGAAATAGAGATGATCCTAAATTCAGTTTTTAATACACCGAGTGTGAAGTGGTATATTATATAGCTGCATAAAGACATTAAGGGAGTCACTCAATATATGAGCCAAGAGTTAGGAGAGGCTTTGGTTAGATATTGGTTCATGAGTCAGATACATAAGTTGTTACTAGAAGTATGTACATGTAAGAGGTCAACTAGAGAGAGATTACAGTAAGAGGGCCTCAGACTGAGCCCTCAATCTTAGAAACTGAGAATACTTTATTCAGGAATCAGCAGGTTTTTTTTTTTTTTAAAGATATGATAGAAAATATTTTAGAAATATTGAAGGCTTTGGGTCACCTACGTAGCATAGTCTTCTTTAAAATGTAATATTCTTAGCTTGCAAGCAGTACAAAATAAGCCACTTGCTGGATCTGGCTTGTTGGCCTCGCTCACTCCTGGCATATGTGAACAACTTTTACCAGCTTACTGGTGAAAAAGAGATTGAGTGGTAATTTGAAGATATGGGGAAGTTGGTGATTTTTTTTTTCTCTTAAAAATGGAAATGAAACCAATGGGAATAATCCAAATGGAAACAAATAAATTGACAACATAAGAGAGGAAATAGGGTAAAGTTCCTAAGGCTAGAGAAGTGGAATTTAAAAGACTGAATAATTTGCCTGTAAAGCATTTCCTCCATTTTAACTAAAAGGGAGAAATTAATAGGAAAGTGTAGATACATCTGACAAGAAATGTTATTGGTCTCAAAGGACACAAACCAAAAACCAGTAACTTAGGCAAGGCTGGCTTGCTACTTCTTCAGATTAAGATGAAGATATACATCCATAGTTGCCTAGAGGTTCCATAGCAAACAATCTGAGTGCAGCCGTAGGAATGACTATGGGTGGCTTAGCTCTGAAGTTAATGAAAACGCAATGATGTAATCTGAAAATGAAGCTAGTTGAAACAACAAAAGTGATTCAGGAATTTTAAAGTAAAAAAAAAAAAAAAATGCGGCTGTAGTATTTTTAGAACTAGTATTTTGGAAGACTTAATGAGCAGAAAGGGAGAAACACTTTACAACACAGAGAAATTAGAAATGAGAATCCTAAGTGGAGAGAAATATGAAAAAGAAACTAGTAGAAATTCTAGAGATAAAAGGAATAGATAGAGCATACTAATCTAACAATACTGCAACTTCTTGAGCTAAAAGAAGAAAATGAGTGTGCAGACAGAAAAGGCTTACTGACTCACAGGCATGATTTAAAAAAAAAAAAAAGACAAATGGAAACAGGTGAAAAATAAGAAAATTCCAATGAGTGCTGTTATTTAGTAGTTCCTTCTTTTTAAAGTTTAGTTCCCTAAGTTGAATCTGATTTTAGTTTCTTCATCTTAATGATGGCTTTAGATTCCAAGCAACTACAAAAAATATATGCAGTGGATTTTTCTCAGATAACGAACGCCATCATAATTACATAAAATTCCAATGTGTTCTATCATCCCTGAAGGAGTTGATGGAGATTGTTTTGTTAAGCCATATCAGATTCCGAACCTTAAAATATTCAGCCTACTCAAAAGTGGAGGAAGGGTGGGAATTCTTTCAATTTGTATGTTATTTGCTTCCCTCCCAACTGGTTCACTGTATCGGAGATGGTAGTGCGGTTTACACTACCCTATACAGAGCTGAAAAATGACCACCAAGAAGCTAGAAAATGTGGATCGTAGGTGTGCTCGTATCCAACTCTTTACAACCCAATGGACTGTAACCTGCCCGGCTTCTCTGTCCATGGGATTATCCTGACAAGAATACTGGAGTGAGTTGGCATTTCCTCTTCAAGGGGATCTTCCAGACTCAGGATGGAACCTGGGTCTTCTGTGTCTCCTACATTGGCAGGTGGATTCTTTACCACTGAGTCACCTGGGAAGCCCCGAGGATCCTATTAACATTAAGGCCTGCAAAACTCAAAACTGTGTCCAACAATAAAATACCTTTTAGTTGATCCACCACATTATTTAGGTATTTTATGAGCTCAGGATCAGTAGTTACAAGCAAGGTGAGTCCATATTTCTGCACCCGAGTAAAGGTTTCCGATGGATATATGCCACGCTGATATAAAATACTGTTGATGCCAAATGCTGAAAACGTAAGAAATATTAAAGTCATCATCACGTTGTAACTTCAGGGGAAATAAAGCATATGTAGATGGGGCTATGGTTTCATTAATAAAGTTATAAATGTCTAAACACGTGTTTGTGTTTTGCTGAAAGCCGAGTAGGTACAAAGTGGCATTAAAAAAAATCCTTAAAATCTTGCGTCTAAGTGATAGCTGCATTTATGTGGCAACAGAAGGAAAATGCCAAACTGTACTAATCTACCAGTGCCAAATTCCATTTCATTGTAAAACAAGTCCAAATGCCTATTTTATGATTAGAGGGTGTCAAAACAGGCAACTGGCAGACGGGTACCAAGCCCGGGCAGGCCTCTTCCCGTCTCTCTTTCCTCCTCTTATCCTCACCAGTCTTGCCAGGTTCTGTCAGCAGGTACACCTGGCCGAGCTCAGAACAGCTCTTCCCGAAGTCTAGCCCGTCACAGTCCACCCGCGAGGCCCCTCGCCGTTGGGGGCCGGGGGTGTGGGAGGAGCTCTGCATTGGAAAGAAACGCTCCCGCAAAGGGGCCCCCCACAAGGCGGGCCCCTGCAGCGCCCGGGCCGCCTCCTCCGCCGGGAGCAACACGAGCGGAGGCGGCGCCCGCCGCCCCATTTCCTGATCCCTCCTGCCGGCACCGGAGGCCGCGGTACAAGGGCCGGGATTCGGGGCCGCTCCGGCCGAGCCGCGGGCCTGCGGGCGGCCTGCGCTCGGCTCTCCCCGCCCTCCGCCCCGCGCGAGGAGAACTTACAGAAGAACTCGGCCACGATCTCGGCGCTCCCGCGCAAGGTGATGCCTTGCTCCCGGGAGAGTTGCAGCGCCATGGCCAGGCCCACGGAGGACGGTACACGCTTCCACCCAGCAGACAGCGACGCCAGGGGCTTCCGGAGCAGTTCCCCGCCACTCGTTTCAAAACGAACGACGCAGGACGCCGTCGCGCCCTTTGCGCAGGCGCAGAGCGCGTCTAGACCCCTTCCGTCGTGCCCTTTGCGCAGGCGCAAAGCGCCTCTAGACCCCCGCCTGTCGCACCCCTTGCGCAGGCGCGAAGTGCCTCTAGACCCCGCCCTGCGCGGTGGTGTCCGGCGGGTTCTCTCGTCCCCTGTGGGAGCGACGGTTCGCGCAGGCGCACTGGGGAGGCGTGGCGGCGCCGTTCCCGGGTGGTGACACCTGGCCGGGTTCCTGCTGTAGTTGTGGGCTGGCTGGCGGGCTGGCGGCTAGAGGGGGAGACGGTAGGTCCAGGTTTTAGTGGCCGCTCTCTGGGTCTGCGGACAGAGCGACCTAGGAGCACAATTCCCGAGTTTGAGAGATTCTTTGAAAGTTTTATGAACTGTCCGCCACCCTGAGTGGCCCCAGTGATCCTTAGTCAGCGGTCGGAACTTGCTAGGTGCTCTGGGAGTTTGCTTCCCCAGTGGCTCAGACGGTGAGGACTCTGCAATGCCGGAGACCTGCAATGCACGATCCCTAGGTTGGGAGGATTCCCGGGAGAAGGGAATGGCAAAGCACTTCAGGATTCTTCCCCGGGGAATTTCATGGGCAGAGGAGCCTGGCAAAGAGTCGGACGCGACTGAGTGCCTAACACTTTCAGTTTCTTTCAAAGCAGCTGCGTGCCGCAAACAAGGTTTTAGAGATATTACTGTGCCGGCGTGGTGTTTTCCTGAGAAAGTGGGCTAGGGATGAAAGGGACGAACAGAATCCCTTTTTCTTTCCCTCGTCCTGGCTCAGCTCGCGTCTACCCCCGACCCCGCTGCTAGGCGGAGCCTGGGGGCAGCAAAAATCTGCGTCTGATAGTCCAGGCTCTACTCTGTGTACCCCACCACCCCTAGACAGATGGTCAGGGAATAAAAGTCCTCTTACCAAAAAGGCTCGTCAACACTGAAGAGCTTCTCCGTGAATTTTGACTCAAATCCAGTGGCTTTTAATGTTTCTATGAGAAGTATTAAGCAGATGTTGTTTAGTCGCTAAGTGGTGTCTGCCTCTTTTCCGACCTCATGGACTTGTAGCCTGCCAGGCTCTTGTGTCCATGGGGTTCTCCCTGCAATAATACTGGATTAGGTTTCCATTTCCTCCTCCTCCAGGGGGTCTTCCCCCACCCAAGAATCAAACCGGCTCCTCCTGCATTGGCAGGCGGATTCTTTACCACTGAGCCACCAGGGAAACCCAATTAAGCAGATAGTGCACTACTAATGTCATGTCAATTGTGAAGCAATTGTATTCCTACAGCAGGTGGAGAAATTATTTGTGAAATGAAGTCTGAGAAACCTGCCCAGATGTAGTTATTTAATTATATAAGAAAGTGCCTGAGTGTATTAGTTTTCTATTGATGTGGAACAAATTAGTGTGTGACACATTAGTGGTTTAAAAAAAAACAACACCCATTTATTATCTCAGTCCTTAGATCGAGAGTCTGGGCATGGCATGGCTGGGTGCTCTATGTAGCCTGGTAAGTTTGAAGTAAAGGCACCTGGCTGCACGAGAGATCTCACCTAAACTCCGGGTTTGAGGTCCTTGGTTCCTGGCAGAATTAATATCTTTGTTCTTAAATTGAGGTCCTCATTGGGTTGCTAGCTTTTGGCCAGAGGCCAGTCTTGAGCCCTTGTCACACTTCCACCCTCTCTGTCTTTCCAAGGAGGTCCTTTTTAACAGCTCATGTGATTAAGTCAGACGCAGGCAGGTGATTTCCTCTTTGTTAAACCTAATCTTCAAACTACCACACAGTTGCACTCATCTCACACGCTAATAAAGTAATGCTCAAAATTCTCCAAGCCAGGCTTCAGCAATACATGAACCATGAACTTCCAGATGCTCAAGCTGGTTTTAGAAAAGGCAGAGAAACCAGAGATCAAATTGCCAACATCCGCTGGATCATGGAAAAAGCAAGAGAGTTCCAGAAAAACATCTGTTTTTGCTTTATTGACTATGCCAAAGCCTTTGACTGTGTGGATCACAATTAACTGTGGAAAAACCTGAAAGATGTGGGAATACCAGACCACCTGACCTGCCTCTTGAGAAACCTGTATGCAGGTCAGGAAGCAACAGTTAGAACTGGACATGGAACAAGAGACTGGTTCCAAATAGGAAAAGGAGTACATCAAGGCTGTATATTGTCACCCTGCTTATTTAACTTACATGCAGAGTACATCATGAGAAACGCTGGGCTGGAGGAAGCACAAGCTAGAATCAAGATTGCTGGGAAAAATATGAATAACCTCAGATATGCAAATGACACCACCCTTAAGGCAGAAAGTGAAGAGGATCTAAAAAGCCTCTTGATGAAAGTGAAAGAGGAGAGTGAAAAAGTTGGCTTAAAGCTCAACATTCAGAAAATGAAGATCATGGCATCTGGTCCCATCACTTCATGGGAAATAGATGGGGAAACAGTGGAAACAGTGTCAGACTTTATTTTTGGGGGCTCCAAACTCACCAAAGATGGTGATTGCAGCCATGAAATTAAAAGACGTTTACTCCTTGGAAGGAAAGTTATGACCAACCTAGATAGCATATTGAAAAGCAGAGACATTACTTTGCTAACAAAGGTCCGTCTAGTCAAGGTTATGGTTTTTCCAGTAGTCATGTATGGATGTGAGAGTTGGACTGTGAAGAAAGCTGAGTGCTGAAGAATTGATCCTTTTGAACTGTGGTGTTGGAGAATACTCTTGAGAGTCCCTTGGACTGCAAGGAGATCCAACCAGTCCATTTTGAAGGAGATCAGCCCTGGGATTTCTTTGGAAGGAATGATGCTAAAGCTGAAACTCCAGTACTTTGGCCACCTCATGCGAAGAGTTGACTCATTGGAAAAGAGTCTGATGCTGGGAGGGATTGGGGGTAGGAGGAGAAGGGGATGACAGAGGATGAAATGGCTGGATGGCATCACCGACTCAATGGACGTGAATTTGAGTGAACTCCAGGAGTTGGTGATGGACAGGGAGGCCTGGCGTGCTGCGATTCATGGGGTCGCAAAGAGTTGGACATGACTGAGTGACTGAACTGAACTGAATCTTCAGAATGATTTTGCCTCATAAATACATGTCTGGCCACACTCAAGGGGAGGGATTATATAGGATATGTTCCCTAGATACCACAAATTTGGGGGGCCATCTTAGAACTCTGCCTATACACAGTGTTATATATCAGAATTTAATCCGTTTGAAGAGTGAAACAGGTATATAGGTAATAAGCTGACTTGATCCAGTAATACTTTCCTTACATCTTTTAGTCTCTGTGGTACAAGTGTGTTTGTGTGTCTTTAAATCACCTCCTTTTCATTTCTGCCACCAGAATTTTGGGTTAGAGCCACGCTGGTAGAGCATGATGCCCACCTTTCTCCGTGTAGAAACTGTCTCTCTTTCTAAGGAGCTTACTGCTTAGCACTTCAGGAAAGACATCCTTCAGTTTCACAATACTATAGGTTGTAAATTTTTTGAAGAAAATGATACAAGTAATCATTAGTATCAGTATAATTTGGGAATTCTAGAAGGCTGGTGAAATATATGAGGTTTCCATCTATAGAGGAAGTATTTGTTAGTACTTTCTTTGTGTTCTTAAGAACTTAAGTTCATGTGACTTAAGAACTTGAAATATGCGGGTTTGAATTGAGATATGCTACAAGAATGAAGTACCAGATTTTGAAGTATTAGTATGAGAAACAAATATATATATATATGTAACAAATTTATGTGTGTGTGTGTGTGTGTGTGTATATATATATATATATATATATATATATATATATATATATTTAGTTAGGTGTTCAGTCGTGTCCAACTCTTTGGGGCCCATGGACTATAGCCCACCAGACTCCTCAGTCCATGGGATTTTCCAGGCAAGAATACTAGAGTGTGTTACCATTTCTTTCTCCAGACAATCTTGCCGACCCAGGGATCCTATCTGGGTCTCCCACATTGCAGGCTGGCTATTTACCTTCTGAGCCACCAGGGAAGCCCTGTAAAGTATATTGATATGTCTTTAATTGATTACTTATTGCAGTGATACTATATGTGCATTGGGTTAAATAAAACATTTAAATAATTTCACTTTTTTTTCTTTTTAGGTTTTTAATCTACTAGAACATTTTACAGTAACGTATGTAACTTGTATTCTATGTATACTGGATAGTGCTGGTCTTTTTTATGGAATCTAAGAGATAACTTGTTTTAACCAGAATCCCAAATGATTTTGATGCAAGTTCTTAAGTCACTCTTTGAAAAGCAGTAAACTGTGATGGTGATTTTAGTAATGCCGGCCTAGGAGCTTGAATTCTTGGACAAAGTGGATGCCAGAGCTTAAATAAGAAGATGTACATCAGAGCAAGATGTTTTGAAAAAAGAATTGAGTTTTGATGACTGATGTGGAGGAAGAATGAAATGGTAGTACAGAATCCAAGGTGGCAAGCATGTAGTATATTCTGGTGTTGGTCAAGGCTGCTTAACTCTGGGCCTGTTCTGTTTCTTGTTTATCATGATAACACGTGATTCTAGAAGCTTTGGTGGAACTCCTTTCCCATTAACTTTTGGGTGCTTTGTTTGATGTTGACTCCATCTTATCTAAAGCATACACTCTTATCCTTACAAAAAGTTTTTTAAAAACTTGTTTTCAGTTACTTGAGTTGACTTTTATTCACAATTTGGTGACATCTTTCTAATGTGTTTTGAAGGTTTTTTGGACAGGGAGAAGTATAAATTAAGATTTATTTATGAAGAAAATTCAAGCAGACTGCATAACCAAGCAATTAGAATTAATAAAAGAGATATATATGAAAACGTATATCATAAACAGGCCTGTATTCCATATTAGGATGCTAAAATAAGAAATACTTATGCAAATTTCTAAAGCTAGAGTCAAATGGAATTTTAGAGAGAAAGTGACAATAACTTAGCTGGACAATCTTAGAGATGAAGAAAATGAGGTCCAGAGTAGTTATATAGTCTGTTCAGTATCTGGTTTTTGTGGTTCAGTCTCTCAGTTGTGTCTGACTCTTTGCAACCCCATGGACTGCATCATGCTAGGCTTCCTGTCTATTAACCCCGTATCTGTTTAGTAGAAAATTTAGTAATAGAATCTAGGGTTCCTGATTTCGTTTCTTTTAAAAGTATTTCTGTTTGAAGATACTCTGGAAGATGCTTGTTTTTAAAATATTAACTGCTTTTAGACTAAGCATGTTGAGTAACCTTAGGTTGTTGAGTTGTTGCTAAGTTGTGTCCAACTCTTGCAGCCCCATGGGCTGTAGGCCTCCAGGCTCCTCTGTCCATGGGATTTCCCAAGCAAGAATACTAGAGCGGGTTGCCATTTCCTTCACCAGCGGATCTTCCCCACCCAGGGATCGAACCCACGTCTCCGGCATTGGCAGGTGGGTTCTTTAGCACTGAGCCACTGAGGAAATCCTGTGAACTTTCAGTAGCCTCACAGCTGTCAGTGTGTTAGTGAAGTCGCTCAGTCCTGTCCGACTCTTTGCGACCCCATCGACTACACAGTCCATGGAATTCCCCAGGCCAGAATACTGGGGTGGGTAGCCTTTCCCTTCTCCAGGGAATCTTCCCAGCCCAGGGATGGAACCTAGGTCTCCTGCCTTGCAGGCAGATTCTTTACCAGCTGAGCCACAAGGGAAGCCCAAAAATACTGGAGTGGGTAGCCTATCCCTTCTCCAGGGGATCTTCCCAATCCAGGAATCATGGCAGTTAAAATCCACAATCAGTTTTACGGCAGAATGCAAATAGCTGCAGCTGCCACAAGATGTCAGTGTTTATATGTGAAATAATACCTTTAAAAAATTCAGTCCCTGTTTGTGTGCTTTAGTTCAAAGTGAAATGAAGGAAAAAGAATTGAGTGATTTCTAAGGTATTTGTATATGCGGAACACATCAGAATGAAATGTTGGATCATAAGATAATACAGACCTGGTATCCTTCTTTTAACTATGTGGTGTGTATGCACACACTCAGGCCCTAAAGCATATTTATTTACATTTAAGTTGCATATTTGTTTTCACATGGAGAGAGAAAACATTTTGGATAGTTGAATCACTATTCTGATAGACTTAGGACAGTTTTCCATCAAATTTCCAGATGTTATTTTATTCTTGAGTCCAGTATCTTTAAATGGAGCATTTTGTTCGAAAATGGGTAAGGCAAGAATATTTATCTTTATAATAAATTTAATAAGACATTTATTTACTAAATTTAGGTAAAAATTCTGTGCACATAGGCATTTGTATTTTTTTAATATGAGAAATTTGCCTTCTTGAACAGCAAGGATGCTGTCATGAATCTTTGTTACTCTATTTCTTATATAGATCTTTTCTCATATGATTTGAAGAGCAAGAATTAAAATCAGAAATTTTCTACTCAGATTACTCTGTAGGTAGAATGAATGTTTACATTTATTCATAAGCTTAAAGATTAAGTTACATAATGTAAATCTCCTAAAGATCCATTTTCCCCAAATACTTTCCTCCTGAGGACTGTTTGATTGTTGTTCCACATGTTCAAAATAATAGAACAATTTTAAATCATGGAATTTTATTAATAAACAGTGGCTTAATAAACTTAACAAATGTATTTCTGTACTTGCATAATTCATAATTTTTAATGATCCAGTTGCATACATCGGATATTAAAATTTTACCTTAGTAAAAACTAGGTACAAAAATTATTGAAAACATCATAATAATTCCATAAGTTCTTGCAATGAAAAATATGGGCTGTTCTTACCAGAAATTATTACCATGTTGTATTGTTTATTATAATTCTGTTATAGGATACATATGGAGACTTAGAGTCTTCCGTAGCTCAACCATAATTAGGCACCAAAAGGTATAGTTGGAAAGTAAAATGAAAATCTTATTCATATTTGATTTTCAGAGATTGTTTGATGGAGCATTTATATATTTACATATATCAACAAATAGGGTATGTGATATATATATGAAAAATGGGTCCTGTAATCAGTTGCCTCTGACAGCAGAGTATATTTTAAAATACAAGGGACATTTCAAACAAGTCAGAACAGGGTCTGATATGGAAACTAAAAACACAAAGACGCTATGAAAAATTAAAAGCCATGGTTGCAATTAAATTAATAAAAACAGATTTAAAGTGTTTAATGACATTATACTTACATATTAAATGTAGTTATTTTATGCCTGTAGTACCTTTTAAGCATGTTGCTTCTGAATTTTTGTAGATAAAATCATTTTTATTATTCTTAATATGTAAATATAAATGAATTAGTTTTGTTAAATCTACCAACTAATAATAAAATTAAGATGTTAGTTGAGTGAGTGGAAAATATTTTTTGAGACATTCCATAGACAAAATAAATAAGCCATAAGTTGAGTGTTTCTCAAATATTTGTAAGTATCATTTTATAAAACATTTATGGGAAGAAAAAGCTTTTGAAAATATGAAAAGTCACTTCATTTTAAATTTGTTTATATTTTTCTATTTATATAAGCTTGGTTTTTTCAACTGGAGCAGTTTTCTTACAACTTGCCTTGTGTTTATACCTCAATCAAACAATATAGTAGTCAAGCCATATTTATCAAGTTACAGATCAGTCATGCACATTAATTCTATTTGCTGAGCTTTTCTACTTATTAATTGAATATGACAGCATTTTAAATTCTTGAATGATGTATATAACCTGTAAACATCAACAGCACAAAGACTTACTGAATCCCAAAGATTTTGGTTTAATGTTGAAGATCAAGTGGATTAAATATTAAATAGTGTCTTTTTATGATTGCTAAGTCCCAGTATGGTTGTAAATATAGATGGAAACATTTTACTTCTCAATAGATTGCAGTTGTTTGGGTGATCTAGAATATACCTCTTTAAACCTGTGTCATGCTATTATCAAAAGAAAACTTGAAATCAAATTTCATTTAATTAGGGTATCTCCAAGAATATTCTTGCAGACTCTAGTGTAAGAAACAACAGAATGCAGCATATATATGGTTTTAAATTTATTCACAGAATTTTATTATTAAAAGAAATGTGTGGGTTTTTTTGTATAACTAAAAAGGTATTAATAAGATAGATTTCAGGGCTTCCCTAGTAGCTCAGCTGGTCAAGAATCCACCTGCAATGAGGGAGACCTCGGTTGGATGCCTGGGTAGGGAAGATCCGTTGGAGAAGGGAATGGCAGCCCATTCCAGTATTCTTGCCTGGCAAATCCCATGGATGGAGGAACCTGGTGAGCTACAGTCCATGGGGTCGCAAAAAGTCGGACTGACTGAGCAAATAAGTAAGCACAGCACAGCATTTTGGTTTTGGAATTTTACATTAAGATTCTTATTGAGACAGTTGCTCAGTCATATCTGACTCTTTGTAACCCATGAACTATAGCCTGCCAGGCTCCTCTGTTCATGGCATTTTTTCTGGCAAAAATACTAAGAGTGGGTAACCATTCCCTTCTCCAGGGGATCTTCCTGATCTGAGTCAAGATTCTTGTTAATTTTGAGTTATCACTAATCTCTATTAAATTAATAAGAAATTGTAACATTTACTTTCCAAGAGCAGTCCAAAATACCACTGCTGACATAGAAGATGAACATTTTAGGGTCTTAAGAAGGTATGTGTTGCTATTCCTAGGATGGCTGCCTGCCTTAGGAAAAAGATGGGCAGGGTGGGAAGCGCAGGCCTTTAGTACCCCAGGTGAGCTTGCTTGTGCCTCCAGGGAGACTGGAACTTGAAGGAAGGTTATTCAAAGGACTCTGGAAATGTAAACATTCCTTCCTCTTCTCTTTCTCAAAGATCTTGTTTAAAATAATGTATCTCATCAATAACAGAGAAAATAATGAATACACCCCAATATAGGTTTGGTGATTTAGTCACTAAGTTGTGTCTGACTTTTGTGTAGCCTGCCAGGCTCCTCTGTCCATGGGATATCCCAAGCGAGAATACTGGAGTGGGCTGCCATTTCCTTCTCCACAATATAGATTTATTTCTCTCTAATGATAGACATTTTCCACAGTATTAGGTACAGTGTGTGCATGTGTGTATATGTATGTAGGAAATTAAGAAAGATGTAAGGAAGTATTTAAAGATGATTCTTATATCACTAGAATATTTTTACTATCACTAAATATATTAACTATATTAAGACTTATGTGGTTAGCATGCTTCCCTATTCTTAAAAATCTTGGTTTAAATACTTACAAAGAGTGATTTAAAAGTCAGATACTTCAGCTTAATTTAATACTTGGGTTTTTTAAATTTGTTATTTGAGTTTTGTTTTATTTTTTTGGCCATCATAGCCAAAAAAGATACATCACAGAGATATGAAGATGCAAGTGAAAGTACATTGTTGACTTCTTATTTTTATTTATCAGTATTTAGCAGTGAAATGGCAACCTACTCCAGTGTTCTTGCCTGGAGAATCCCAGGGATGGGAGCCTGGTGTACTGCCGTCTATGGGGTTGCACAGAATGGGACATGACTGAAGCGACTTAGCAGCAGCAATTATACAGAGTCTTGAAAAACTACTGAATTCCCCATTTTCTTGGTACCAATCAAATATTCTTGCAAACTAATTTAAAAATATTGCATCTTTATAGTTTTAATGAATGGGTCTAAAAACAAAAGTTTAAGTATTTTTGGCCCATTTATTTAAATTATAAGAACATAATGCCTATTAGTTTGGAAGTAATTGCTTTCATCTTAATTGCCTTTGGAACTAAATTGTAATTTAGAAGTATTATAAGTAGATTAGAAAAACTTGTTTCCAAGTTTTTTAATGCACAGATGAAGTTTTTTTTAAAAAATAATTGACACAGACATGCTCTTTCAGCAACACAAGTGTCTTTTGAAAAAAAAAATTCCTCATTTTAAGTCATTTTTTCTTCGAAAGAACATACATGTTAATTTTTCTGAAATTCTTGTTAGACCGCACAGTATCTATTGTTAGCTTCACAGAGGAAGCACCAGTAGATTTACAACTGTTGCCTTTCATTTAGGACACCAGTCATGATCAGTGACTTTCTGACGTGCAGATTGTGAGGATGTCGGTGTTGATCCATTTGTTACATTTTAATACAGTTTAGTTTATGTTCTTGGATAAAAGAATCAGCTTAAATGGGAATTCCACATTTCTTCCTGTACCCCAGTGAATCCGTTTGTGCACATCCCACTCTGGAAATAGTTGGTTTGGATAGTATATGCAGAAACCCAACTGGTTACAGGACATATCACCTGGAATTGGGGATGGTTGTGGTCCTTGCTTGTCCCCCTCTCCAAGGCAGACATGGAATGGATGTAGCTAGGATGGTCAACTTGCATTTTTGTGTAGAAATCTGAGTTACTGTTCTCCTTGCTGGCTTCTGCCAGGGCAATCCTGTGAGGAAAATACATGATCTTTATTGGGAAAGAGTGCCCCAGACTTTTCCACTTAAATGTGCTGAAGGCATAGAATAAATACCCTCTTAGGAGTTTTGACAAATTCTTATGTGGTAAAAACCCACTTGGATCACAAGAAAAAGCTTTACTGCTGGTAGCATAAGGGTACAGTGTCATGGCATTGTCTGAAGAAGCAGGAATCTCCAAGCAGTCTATCAGAAGCAGACATCATAGGCAAATGTGCAAGAAAGGGTTGCCAAAATAGCATGTTCCAGAAACTTTTTAGAGGCAGACTATCTGAACAATTTAAGAAAAATTATCTAAGGACCTTTTCCCCTCATATGTAAAATGGAAGTGGTAATAGTATTTGCCACATAAAATTTTGGTGAGGATTCCATTAGATACTGCAAGTGAAGCTTTGATTTACTATTAATGTATTGTATTACTCTTGTTGTTATTATTGTTTAGGTAGCTTTTCCTCCATTTTCCCATGCAACTTTCCTGGGTCAGGTACATGTTTAGTAGAGGATAACTAAAGGAGTCCTTAGGTAAAGCAACTTAAAGCGAAGATGGGGACACACTCTCTTAACATTATGACAAAGATGAAATACTACTACTACTGCTGCTGCTACTGCTGCTAAGTCGCTTCAGTCGTGTCCGACTCTGTGCGACCCCATGGACTGCAGCCTACCAGGCTTCTCCATCCATGGGATTCTCCAGGCAAGAACACTGGAGTGGGTTCCATTTCCTTCTCCAGTGCATGAAAGTGGAAAGTGAAAGTGAAGTCGCTCAGTGGTGTCTGACTCTTAGCGACCCCATGGACTGCAGCCTACCAGGCTCCTCAGTCCATGGGATTTTCCAGGCAAGAGTACTGGAGTGGGGTGCCATTGCCTTCTCCCAATAATACTACTAACTACCACTTAATTAAGCACTTATCTTCTGCCAGGCACACTTCTAAGTGCTTTATGTGAATCAATGTATTTAATCCCTTCACAAACCCATGAGTTATGTACTGTTATTACCTGCATTTTTTACAATGGAGGAAACTAAGTTGAAGAAGGAGGCTGGATTAATTTACCCAAGGTCACCCAGCTAAAAGAACAGAGATCAAGTTCAGGAAAATCTAGATGATAGCAGGATATGAATCCTGAAAGTGTGGAAGGTCTGACTCTATTTTTAATAATCTAGCTTGAGGGACCCTTTATGCTCTGTCCTTCCCTCTATTCTTGATGTGAAACTCCTGGAACCCACCCAGCAGTGGAATACAACAAAGCGGGATGGCTGGAAACCTAGTGGAGACTCAGCATAGAGAGAAGAGCCTGGGCTTAGGGGTTGTCTCGGTTGAAGTAGTGACTCTTAGGTTGAGAGTGGGCAACCAGAAAGGGTACCTGAGTGGGACTGGAACAACAGAAGTGGTTTTATTTTATGCACTGTATAAATGCTTTGGCTAAGAAACAGGTTGGTGATTGAAATCCAGCCTTCTCAGCTTGCCAACTCTGGATAGTTCCAACAAAAGGAAATGAGAATATAAAGGGATGACAGATCTCTGAGACATTTTCAAAATGTGCTCAAGTGTTTGAACTCTGAAGAATTAAGTCTGGTATCTTAGAGGTCATCATGGAATTGTATACATGGAGATCATAATAACTAAATTTGTGGAATTGGATTAATTTTCCTTCAAGTGAGTTTGGGTCAGGAAAAGACTTGGAAGGATCTGGGGGTAATAACTAATAAAAATGACACATGGTTGAAGAAGACACAATGATGGAAACTTAGAAGAAATGAAGAAGTAGGAGGCAAATCATGAGATGAATGTCCTAAAAACCTACTTAATGAATTTGAGTGGTAGAATATTTTAGTAGTTCAGTTTACAATTCAGTACAAATAAGAATGGGAAAACATCATGAGATTTTGCACTTAAAAGATCTTTGGTGGACTAAGTGGAAGCAATTTGGGTCATGCAGAGGTGATGGACGTCTTTTCCAAAGAGTTTGGAAGTGAGGGGAAGGGAGACAGAACGTTTTGTAAGAGAAATGGAGAGTGGGGTGATAACATGAGCAATTGCTGGAACTTGGACATTTTATTTTTAGGAATATAGAGGAAAGAGAGCCAGAAGAAATATATAAACTGTGGTTGGAAGTTGGAAAGGTGTAACTAACAGAGTCCAAGACCACAGAAAATAGCAGCGTCAAGGACCTAGATTGAAAAAGCCTTAAAAGAGACCATTTCTTCTTGGGAAATAAAAATATGCAAGACAGGAGAAGTGAGAGTATAGAATTCTTATTTTTTTAATGAAACATTAAGTGAGGATAGCTGCAAAGGGTTCCTGGACCAAGTATCAGCGTGTGTGCATGTGTGTGTGTGTGTGTGTGTGTGTGTGGGCTTCAGTACAGCAACAAGCAATTTTGTGATGCCAACAGTATCCTAGAATTCAACTCAATTCTGACAATACCTTCCCAGAAATAACGTCAGATTCCATAGGTGAAGGCTCAGTCTCTCATATAAGGCCACCCTTCATTTCCAACACCAGTTTCAAGCCCAAGTTGTTTCCCTGTGCTGCTGACTTACTGGCTGCAAACCAGAGGTTCTCACAGCCCCCTTCTTGGTTTTGATTAATTTGCTGGAACAACTAATAGAACTCAGGAAAGCATGTTTACTCACTAATTACCCACTTATTATAAAAGACTATTAAAGGATATGAATAAATCGCCAGATGAAGAGATGCGTAGCGTGAGGTCCTGGACAAAGAAGCTCTGTGTGGCATGCGAGGTATTCTGGTTTCCCTACACAGAAACTTTCTGAAAAAGGGCAAGCGTGGTCCTTTTGGGTTTTTAAAGAGGCTTCATTACATAGTCTTGATTGATTGATGGGTTCCACTTCCAGTCTCCAGGGATGGGACTGAAAGTTGTGTCTAATCACAGGGTTGGTTTTCCTGGCAGCCAACCCCCGCCCTTGGATGGGAGCCAAATGTCACCTTCCCTGGAGCTCTATCTGCAACTGAAGGTTAAGGGACCAAATGTTACCTTTTTTGCCCTTATCAATCAGGACATTTCAAGGGTTTTGAGCCAGAAACCGTGAATGAAGACCAAATGTCTATCGTTATGTATGTATTTGGCCACTCTGTATGTATGTTATATGTGTTGCTGGTAAGGGAGGGTTGAAGAGGACCCTCTCTCGTGGGCCTCAGTTCTCGCTAAGGACGAGGAGAAGAATCCGAGGTCTTACCCATGGCAAAAACAAGTTTATTAAGGAAAGAACAAAACACCTCAAGGGAGAGGTGGGCCAAGCCAGGAGAGGCACTGGTGCCCAAGACACGAGATATGGGGTTTTTTAAGACTGGACTCTTACATACTTAGGTGGACATGAGCTAACGGTTTTGATTTACAGTTGCAAGCTACATAACAGCAGGCTCTCCTGTGCATGTCTTTCCCATAATTGAGTCCGTTATAATCAGATGTCTGTATGTGTAGAATATTTATGAACCTTTTATGGGCTCCTGCAGTCTCTTGAGGACACAGCTGTGCATCAAGGGGCAGGTGCCAGGGCTGGAGAAGCCCTTGTGTTCAGTTTGCATCTGCTGTGTGCCTGGGGTGCGATGGCAGGAGGTGGAAAAGTCTCTGGTGATTTTGCAGCGTATCTGTGAGCTCTCCTGGGCCACACTGTGGGGGTGTACGCCTCACTTGCTACCTAACGTACACACACAAACACCTTCACATGTGTGTGTGTGTGTGTGTTTCTCACATATACTTGGTCATGAACAAATATATAAATTTCCTATGAATCACAGTATTGCAGTAACTTTCAGTTCTCAGCAGAGGGAGTGGCAGGTAGGGAAGTAGGCAGAGATAGGCAGACAAGGTTTTTTGGCGCAGCCATTGTGGCGAATGGGAAGAAAAGTCAACCAAAGAGAAGTAACAATCAGTTCAGTTCAGTTCAGTCACTCAGTCCTATATGACTATTTGTGACCACATGAACCACAGCACGCCAGGCCTCCCTGTCCATCACCAACTCTCAGAGTTCACTCAAACTCATGTCCATTGAGTTGGTGATGCCATCCAACCATCTCATCCTCTGTCGTCCCCTTCTCTTCCTGCCTTCAATCTTTCCCAACATCAGGGTCTTTTCAAATGAGTCAGCTCTTCGCATCAGGTGGCCAAAATATGAGTAACAATACAGAACATTTTTTCTCAAGAGATTTTTTTTCTCTGTAGATATTTATTGAGTAATATTTATCTTGTGATGTGATACTGTGTAGCTGCAAGAGAGAAAAAATAACCTTGCTTTGCCAGGGAAATCTAATTGGGAAGCCAATACACAAAAATACCTGCAAATAAGGAGGTATCAGATGAGAACCAAGTGAATATATGCAGCAAATGCACAATGATTTCCAAGATAACTATGGTAGTGTTTATTGGAAGACAAGTTTAAGAGTGCTTCGAACTGGTTGGCAAGATGGGTGGTGGTTAGGGAAGGTTTAATGGTGAATACTAAGTTCAATTTGAGTCATAAAGTAGGGAAATAACCTTTTTTAGATGTGAACTTCCAGATGTTCAAGCTGGTTTTAGAAAAGGCAGAGGAACGAGAGATCAAATTGCCAACATCCGTTGGATTATCGAAAAAGCGAGAGAGTTCCAGAAAAACATCTACTTCTGCTTTATTGACTATGCCAAAGCCTTTGGCTGTGTGGATCACCACAAACTTGAAAATTCTGAAAGAGATGAGAATACCAGACCACCTGACCTGCCTCCTGAGAAATCTGTATGCAGGTCGGGAAGTAACAGAATTGGATATGGAACAACAGACTGGCTCCAAATAGGGAAAGGAGTACGTCAAGGCTGTATATTGTCACCCTGCTTATTTAACTTCTATGCAGAGTACATCATGAGAAACGCTGGGCTGGATGAAGCACAAGCTGGAATCAAGATTGCCAGGAGAAATATCAATAACCTCAGATATGCAGATGACACCACCCTTTTGGCAGAAAGCAAAGAACTAAAGAGCCTTGATGAAAGTGAATGAGGAGAGTGAAAAAGTTGGCTTAAAGCTCAACATTCAGAAAACTAAGATCATGGCATCTGGTCCCATCACTTCATGGCAAATAGATGGGGAAACAGTGGAAACGTGACACGATTTATTTTGGGGGGGGCTCCAAAATCACTGCAGATGGTAATTGCAGCCATGAAATTAAAAGACGCTTACTTCTTGGAAGCAAAGTTATGACCAACCTACACAGCATATTCAAAAGCAGAGACATTACTTTGCCAACAAAGGTCCATCTAGTCAAGGCTATGGTTTTTCCAGTAGTCATGTATGGATGTGAGAGTTGAACTGCAAAGAAAGCTGAGCGCTGAAGAATTGATGCTTTTGAACTGTGTTGGAGAAGACTCTTGAGAGTCCCTTGCACTGCAAGGAGATCCCACCAGTCTATCCCAAAGGAAATCAGTCCTGAATATTCATTGGAAGGACCAATGTTGAACCTGAAACTCCAATAGTTTGGTCACTTGATGCGAAGAACTGACTCATTTGAAAAGACCCTGATGCTGGGAAAGATTGAAGGTGGGAGGAGAAGGGAACGACAGAGGATGAGATGGCTGGATGGCATCACTGACTCACTGGATGAGTTTGAGTAAGCTCTGAGAGTTGGTGATGGACAGGGAGGCCTGGAGTGCTGCAGTCCATGGGGCTGCAAAGAGTCGGACACGACTGAGCGACTGAACTGAACTGAAACATAAAAGTAGGATATTACAGGCACAGAACTGAAAATCAACAGACCCAAGGTTTAAACACCAAACTAGCTTGCTTTTACCTGGGACACAGTTCTCATGTAATCAGGTCACATCTGGGTCTTCTTTCTTTTTTGCTTTTGTAACAGGCTGGAAACGTTGTCCTCTTCTGAGACTTTAGAGAGCCATTGAAGATTTTGGACTTGGGAATATAGAGTGATATTTAGTAGCATTAGCATAGCTGATGTACAGATTATAGAGTTGTGGGCTTCCTGGGTGGCTCAGACGGTGAAGCAACTGCCTGCAATGCAGAGCCCAGGTTCAATCCCTGGGTCCGGAACATCCCTGGAGAATGGAATGGCAACGCATTCCAGTGTTCTTGCCTGGGAAATCCTATGGATGGAGGAGCGTGGCCTACAGGACAGACTGCAGAGTTATAGAAACAAGCAAAGCAAGAGTACTTGAGTACTTCTTCAGTGTGTAAAGTCTGGTGAGTGCTGTGATTACCAGGAGAACCCCAGGATTTGCCTCATTATCACAGATTCATCAATTTTCCCCCTTTCCCCTTTCTAAAGGTATCATTGGTGTATTCTGGTTACGGTTCTTTAACTCCCCTAAATTTCCAGTCACTTAGAAGTCTGTCCTTTCCTCTTGACCTTGTTTGCTCTGCCTTGACTGTTCTTTTTGTATGAGTTGTGCTGCTCTCTCTCTGTCCTGACTTTATTCAGCCTCAATCACAGAGAGTCCTAATAAACTGATGGCCTCTTCCATTCAATTTCTAAGATCAATGGTATATTCTGTAATATTTATTGAACTTCATGGCTACTAATGTTTGATATCATATTATTATGAAAGTGCAATAAAATATTTCTGATTTTTTGGTACTATGATCAACTGTTGAGTGTATTAAATTTAGTGTGGTTGTATTTGTGACTGGATAGTAGCCCTGGGAACCCTAGAAGTTTCTTACCATTTTACTGAGTTTTCACTCAATTTTAATTAAATTTGAAAGCCTCTAGAATTGAGATCCGAAATTCGTATACATTAATTTGGTCTTTATGCTCTCTTTGAAATACCAAAATGTTGTTGTTGGTTTCTATTTGGATTAATTGTTTTCTGTTTAAAACCGGCTTCCCTGGTGGTCCAGTGGTTAAGAACCCACCTGCCAATGCAGGGGACGTGGGTTTGATTCCTGCTCTGGAAACATCCTACATGCCACAGGGCTGTTAAACCCCACGTGCCACAACTATTCAAGCCCAATGCTCTGGAGCCCGCATGCTGCACACACTGAAGCCTGCATGCCTAGAGCCCATGCTCTGAAAGGAGAAGCCACTACAGTGAGAAGCCCGCTCACCAAGGAAGAGGACCCCCACTTGCTGCCGCTAGGGAAAGCCCAAGCGCAGCAATGAAGACCCAGCACAGCCAAAAAATAAATCAATGAGCACTCAAGGGTTTCTAAAATAACAACTATCTGTTTCTACTTTAGTATCCACATCATAGTGGATATTAGAATATATGGGACGAACGTAAAGTGTGAAATGAGCAGAAAGAAGTTTTAATCCTGGAATATGGATTCATCTACACACATATTATGATCCTGATGTGATTTGAGTCTATAATAATTTCCATTTAAAAGCATCATTATAGTAGTTTTTAAGTCTCTTGAAATTATTCAATTTGAAGCTACTGAAGGCTTTAGAAAGTAGAGATTCTGAGTAATTAATACTTAATACAGATTTTAACTGAAGACAACAGGAACACATCATGTAGTTAAATTAGCTATTTAATTCTGAGATAGTTTATGAATGATTCAGTCCACCTTCTTGAAACCTTTTTTCTTCAGTGAAAGAGGGCAGTCAAATTTGGTTTTATCTTGAGAGTGCAAGAAGGGGTGAAAAACGAGTCAAAAAGAGTCTATTCTGAAAAACGCACATAATTTTGAAGTTCAATTGGAATAAGAAATTGTAAAATTTTGTATAGAAAATTGTATCTCACTTCATAATTATCTGATTATTTGATTTATAGAGTAAACAAAGCATAATGTTTCTTACAGCCTCTGAATACTTTTTTCCAACCATGACAGATTAAATGAATACAGAGAGTGAACAGAAATGGGAGGGGGTCCTGGATCTGTATCTTTATGCAGGAAGAGGGCAGTGCTTTGGGGGAGTGCAATTTACATGAGCATCTGGGTCTTTTGTCGTGTTTTGGATGGATGACCTGAGTCTGATATATTGGTGAATAGCATTAACAAAGGTCTGATTATCAAAGGCTAGGAAGAAAAATGCAATTAGCCACAGCAATGAGGTGATGTCTGTGTTTGGGGGAAAAACCTGGTATCTAGCTGGCTATAGAAAACACTGAAATGATACATTGGTAAAAGTCCTGATTTGTGTGTGTGTGTGTGTTTGTGTGCATTATATAGTGATTTTAACTCAGTGGGATATGACCAAAAAGAGTCATTTTTTGGATAATGTTTGGGTTATGTGATGTAAGTGGGATTATGTGATGAAAGTACCTGTTACTAACAAAATGATGTGATAAACTCAATGAATTCTTAATTTATAACACACCAGTTTCACCAATCTGACAATTGCAATACTGTTTCTATTTAAAGAAAATTAGAAGTAAGTAAAAGTACATTGGAGTTCAAAAGAAGTTTGCTCTTTTTCTGTTGTTTTTTTCCCTCTATAAACCATGCCACCCAGAATAGAGAACCATATCTAATCTCCCAATTAGGTCAGGCCCTAGGATAATCAATCTCTTTAACAGCAGATTCCTTGTTTCAGCAAATGAATGCTTGGTTTCAAAAGCAGTTTTGTGTTGAGAAAGAAGTGCAGTTGGCATGGGTGATTAGAACTCTTTTAAACCCTGTAAAAAGCTTCTGTAGATTGTTTTATGCCCACACTTTGTGAACTGAAGTAAATGCTGTATATATCCATCTTAAAACGAATATGGTGGGGGCTTTCAACAGCCTGTGAGAATGTCTACATGCATAGAAATGAAATTATTTTAAGGCCAGATTTTTAATACCCATTTGAATTACACTGTGATTTTGATAATATCTAACAGCAGTGTATATGTTTTTAGTAGATGCTCTTCATATTTATTATGTTCATTAGTGACAGTAATGTAATTATTACATTAAACCACATCAGACTGAAAATACAATGACAGATTAACGTGATTCTTATATTTGTTGTTTGGATCACATTTATATTAGTTTGTGAGTTAGCCTTTATTTTTATATCTGATGCCTTTCAGTCCATATTCATGCTACGTGCAAATAGGTCATGTGAGACAACTTTGAAACCAAGAGGAAATAATTAAAAATTGAAGTTTATAAAGAGGAAAGTGGTGGCAGGATGAATTGGGAGACTGGGCTCGACGTATGTACACTGTTGATGCTGTGTGCTCCACTCAGTGCTGTGTGGTGACCTAAATGGGCAGGAAGTCCTCCCATACATGTACCCGAGGGGATATGTGCATACGCTTTGTTGTACAGCAGAAACTAATACAGTTCAAAGCAACTATACTCCAATAAATATTAATTTAAAAATAAAAATTAAAGTTTATAAACAATGTGTATTAAGTTAAAATTATAGACTTAATTTTGCTCACAACTCAGCTCATTTCACCCAAGATACTAAAATGTAGTGAAGTACTTTTCAACATAGTATAACAAAAATTATAGGGTTTTCATAAGTTATTTTAGATAATTATTGTTCAATATGTGATTGCTGGAACTTATCAGTGATGCTTGAAAGTGATACAAAAGTAACTCAGGAAGCCACAAACTGCCTGTTTTAGGAAAGCATACTTTAAGCATGCTTGAAAATATGGCGTTGAAACATTTGCAAGGTCGTTAATAAAAAAGCATTCTCGAACATATTTTGTATGTTACCTTTCAACTTTTATACAATGGTCAGTTCTATCAATTTTTCTCCCCTCTTAAAAATTGTTTCAAACGTGCTTAATTTTTCCAATCTGAAATCCTTTATTATCCTAGAACTCTTATAGCTAAATTTATGTATGGATTATTTCATCCTTGCCAGGCACACACATTAACACACACACATTAACTATAGTATGAAAAAAGAAGTCTGAAAGAAAATATAGTAAAATGGATATCTTTGGGTGATTTGGGGGTGATTTCTTAAATCTTATGTACTGAATTACATAGGCTTTTGATTCTTTTATAATTAGGATAGATATAAATATTTTTAGTTTCAAAAAACATACAGTTCCAGCATAGGTGATATATAATTGGACAATAATTTTATAATATAGTTTGACAATAACTTTTTACTTTCCTCTTGAACCTTGTAAAGCCTGTTGGGGCAAATACCCTGTTCTTTCCTTGGCAGTGCTGATTTGGCCGTACTGTTGAAATCAAACTTTCAATGGAAGGTGTACTTGGAATAGATGAAAGCAACCCAGGAATGATCCAAAATAACAAAGAGTAAACATGGTAAGCAGAAATTTTATCTATTGAGGATTTCTCAACACTTTTACACTATGAAAAATCATTAAAGAGCTTTATTGACATAGGTTATATCTGAGTATTTATCACATTAGATTTTAAAGCTGAGAAATCTTTGAAAAATTTTATTATTATACTTTAAGATAATAATGAATAATCATTACATGTTGGGGCTTCCCTGGTGGCTCAGTGGTAAAGAATCCACCTGCCAATGTGGGAGATGTGGGTTCCATCCCTGGTCAATAAAATCCTCTGGAGAAGGAAACGGCAACCCACTCCAGTATTCTTGCCTGGAGAATCCCGTGGACAGAGGAGCCTGATGGGCTACAGTCCATGAAGTGGCAAAAGAGGCATGACAGCGACTAAACAACCACTTCACATGTTAAAATACATGATATAGATTTTTCAGAACAACAAGAAGTAGTGAGAAGAGTGACACTGTTTTACATTCAGGAAATGTCTTGAATATATATCTTAATAGACCGCTGGACTCTTACAATCTGCTTCTGCACTCAGTTTGTTGCATTATAGTATTTAAGTTGACATATATGAAGAAAAGTTGACTTCATGCAAATATGTAGTTGGAAAGGGAGGACAATTTTAATAACTTTTCCAGATAGTTCTGGATATTCTTTTTAATATTACATCAAATCTCAACAAGTAATAGTTTAAGACAAGTTGTCATGTGAAATCTGAAACCATGTCAGTAAACTTTTAATACTTTTGAACTTGACCTATTTCTCAAGGAAGGTTTCTAAATGGAATCTGAATTTTTATTTTAAAAATAATAAAGTATAATATTACAATAATAAAAAAACAATCCCAAGAATATTTTGAGGATATTTTAAGGGTTAATTTGCATCCAAATTGCTTTCTAAAACATTTGAGCACCACTCAAATCTCTGAGCTAAATTTCATTTTTTTTTTTGAGCTAAATTTCTTAATTCTTAGATGGATCAACTTTAGAGTTTACTATTTGTTGCATGGATAATGTCTTAAAGCCTTTACTCATCACCTCTTTGGAGGTAGTTTTATATATATGAATTTACCAAATGTGAGCAGTGTGGGAATACAGTAAAAACTTGATCGGTGCTTGTTGGCATGGTGTGGCACTTTTGCAGAGTTCTGTCCTCGCTGTAAGCATGAAAAGATCAAACAAAATGACTGCTTAGCCCTGAGACCCAAATACTGATTTCCAGAAGAAAATACTGTTTCAGTCATGAGTTTTTATGGCAGAAACTGAAGCCAAAATATGCGTTTTCTTCTATGACACTCATATGTCAGATCCTACTAAAAATAATTGAGAAGTTCCCACACCATGCTTTTGATGCTATCTCTTTTCTTTGTAAACATTTGTACAAAATATCTCAACAAGGAATCCATTATCAAAATTTCCTAAAATCCTTCTTTATTTCAAAATAAAGGTCTAGTTGACTTGGAAATGTGGATGACATGTTTTCATGTTCTTTTTTTGAATGACAAAAACAATGTTGTCATTCTTTACTAACAAGTCCAGGAGGAATGCCAGAGAATTCCTGTGGATGTGGCTGTCCAATCTAGTCCAGATTCCAAGGAAACCATGTGTTATCCTCCCTACTCTCCCAGAACAGACCTGATTCTCCTAATGTGCACTCTCTGCAAGTCCTGAAGTCCTGCAACCTTGGGCTTCCCCACATCGCAGTCATCGCAGCTGGTAATTATCTCTTTGCACAGTCAGCTGAATAACTTCTCTCACTACAGGGTTAGCTCCTAGACGGAAAGGTCTGAACTGAATTTTCCATCTCGTGCCCAGGACCTTCAGCACGGTCCTTGGCACACAATGGGAACTCTTTAAGATTTGCAGGGTAGTATATGATAGATTGGAGAAGAAAATGCAACCCACTCCAGTATTCTTGCCTGGAAAATCGCATGGACAGAGGAGTCTGGCAGGCTACAGTCCATGGAGTTGCAGAGTCAGACACGACTTAGCGATTAGACCACCAACCACACATATGATAGAATACCATGGAGCATTTAATGTACTTGGGTGTCCTCAGAATATTTTCCTGTATCTTTTGTACTTGGGGATTCTTCATCCTTCTTGAAAGTTGCTTTTGTGATAAATCTCAGTTCTTCTTTCTTTCTCGCCTTCTTGACTGTTCCATTTTTGTCTGCTTTCGTGGCCTTTGTTTTAATTTCTAGTTCCTTAAGGCGAGGATGAAGTTCTGCCTTGCCCTTTGTTTTTTTCTCTTTTGTACACTTTCTCTCAATTACGCGTAACCTCTGTGATTCTCAGATCTAAGTCTCTAATTCCAGTCTCTCCCTTACACCACGGTTCCGTATCTTCCAGGTATTCTCGCTACGTTTCCAACCAGAGATTAGTCTTTAAAGCCAATAGATCCAGGGCTAAATCCATCGCCTCCCATCCTATGTCGTTATTCCTTGTGGCTTCTCTGTGACCTGGTGACTTCTGTGCTGCCTCATCTTTGCTTTCACTGAGCCCCGTCAGGTCTCCCTCTCATGAAGGGTCCATGTTTCCATCTCAGTTACCAGCACACTGGCTCACACCTTGGCTGTCTCATGCCCATCCTGTGGTCATGGCATTCACAGTCTCCCTCCTCTGTTCCAGTTCTCATGGCAGTAAAACATCGTGTTTGCTGGTACGAGGGTAACTTTTCCCACGTAAGTTTCCTCCTAAAATTCTCACTCGATAATTTGAATGTTGCCTGGGCATTTGATGGTATGAAGGAATTATTAATTATTTTTAGATTTGATAGTGGTATTGAGGTTGTATTAAAAAGGAGAAGAGGTCCTTATCTTTTATATTTAATACACACATACTAAAATGTTTATGAATAATTGATATGATGCCTGGGATTTGATTCAAGTCATATCGAGTGAGAAAGCATGAATGGCAGCATAGACAGATAGGCCAGAGTTGATGCTAACTGTTCTTTATAATCTTATGAATGTTTGAAGTTCTGCATAATAAAAATTAAGTCAACTGTTTAGTTCCTTAAGTGCTCATAAAATGAAGTCCAAGCTCTTTAAGAATTAAAAGCCACAGGTCAGTCTCAGCCTGTCTTCCCAGTGTCATCGGCCCGTGTTTCCTACGTGTATCCTTTGCTGACATAGCAGCTCAGCAGACTCCTCAGTGTGTGCATGTGACCATCTTTCCCCAGTTTTCTGCATTCCTGTGCATTTCTTATCAGGAGCATCTTGACTGCAGGTTTGCCTTTAGGTATAAGGTAGTTTGCAAGATCTGTCATCGCTGTAAAGCCCCCAACAAATGACAGAGGTTTGGTGATTAAATTCCCCAGCTTTTTTCTCTTTTGCTTGGGTCTCCCAGAAGCCTCCAATGGACTTGAGCTCCAGTTGCCCACATTGGTATCTGACTTGAGCACATCAGTATTGCTTTCCTTTCCTTCTTGGTCTCATCAGTCCACTTTTGTACTAGAGCTTTTGGGAACAAGTTGCATCAAGTCCTAATTTCAGGCGCTTCTTCTGAGGGTTGCCAAACTTATTGAGCCGTAAACTCATCCTTTTCTGGTTCTGTGCCTTTTCTGGTTCTGTTCAAGCCTGTATCTTGGCCATGCATGTCCCCCCACTTCCCAACTGTTACTTACATTATTGTTGTTTTCAGTCTTAAATTTTAAACAGTGCCAATTTTAGAAAACTTTGAACATAAAAACATTACAGAGAAAAAAAAAATCCATGTTTACAACACCCCATCATTGTCGTTTTCGGGCTTAAATTTTAAAACAGTGCCAAATTTAGAAAACTTTGAGCATAAAAACATTTCAGAGAAAAAAAAAAGTCCATGATTACAACATCCCAGAAATGAACATTTCCTTTAGTCTTTTTTTTGTGTGTGTATCTGTAAACATCTGACCTCTTTACTGGGGCTTGAAGATCACTTCCAAGATGGCTCATCCACATGGTTCTTGGCAGGACCCCTGGCTCCTTAGTGACTTGGGCAGAAGGTTTTAGTTCCTTACATATCGGTCTTACAGTGTATCCTGAGTGTTCATAGGAGATGGCATCTGGTTCCAGCAGGGGAAGTGATCTAAGAGAGCCACAGCATCTTATCATGACTTAACCTTGAAAGTAACATACCACTTCTTCTATATTTTATTGGTCATACATTGATGAACCCAGGTAAAAAGTAGGAGGAAACTATATAGGGGGTGAATGTCATGAGGCTGGAATTATTGAGGGCATCTTTGAGGAGCAGAGGTAGTTTGGAATTTGGAGCTATTTGGGGAGTTTTCAAAGACTGCCTTTAGTGCGCCTCTTTTTTATGCCTTTCTGGCCTGGTGTCTGAAGAGAAATCATCTTATTTCCCTTGTCACTGTGTCTCACCTGCCTTTTTAAGATCGTAGGCTTTCTTCAAGTTCTATTTTAATGCTATTGTTCTTTTTTCTTTGTCTCTAATTCTGCAAATAAGACTCAAATATATTTTTTAAGCCACTCCCGTTTATTCCTAATTTCTTTTTTTTTAACAGTCAAATGATATTTTTATTTTTATATTTTATTTAATTATTCCTTGAAATAAACACAAAAAGTTCAATACATAAACACATCTATTTACTGAAGGAATACAGTACCTTTTATATTTCCAGATTTATAATTAATTTACAGTGTAAGCTATGTATTACTTTGCATTTTGAAAAGTTTAATAGATTGTTTCATCTTGGCTTTAGAACATATACAACTAAGTCAAATTTTATTTTAAGTCTATATTATATATTTTTTAAATTTAATTTAATTTTTTAACCCTACAATATTGTATTGGTTTTGCCATATATCAAAATGAATCCACCACAGGTATACATGTGTTCCCCATCCTGAACCCTCCTCCCACCTCCCTCCCCATACCATCCCTCTGGGTCGTCCCAGTGCACCAGCCCCAAGCATCCAGTATCGTGCATCGAACCTGGACTGGCGACTCGTTTCATATATGATATTATACATGTTTCAATGCCATTCTCCCAAATCATCCCACCCTCTCCCTCTCCCACAGAGTCCAAAAGACTGTTCTATACATCTGTGTCTCTTTTGCTGTCTCATATACAGGGTTATTGTTTCCATCTTTTTAAATTCCATATGTATGCGTTAGTATACTGCATTGGTGTTTTTCTTTCTGGCTTACTTCACTCTGTATAATAGGCTCCAGTTTCATCCACCTCATTAAACTGACTCAAATGCATTCTTTTTAATGGCTGAGTAATACTCCATTGTGTATATCTACCATAGCTTTCTTATCCATTCATCTGCTGATGGGCATCTAGGTTGCTTCCATGTCCTGGCTATTATAAACAGTGCTGCGATGAACATTGGGGTACACGTGTCTCTTTCAGTTCTGGTTTCCTCGGTGTATATGCCCAGCAGTGGGATTGCTGGATCATAAGGCAGTTCTATTTCCAGCTTTTAAGGAACCTCCACACTATTCTCCGTAGTGGGTGTACTAGTTTGCATTCCCACCAACAGTGTAAGAGGGTTCCCTTTTCTCCACACCCTCTCCAGCAATTATTGCTTGTAGACTTTTGGATCGCAGCCATTCTGACTGGCATGAAATGGTACCTCACAGTGGTTTTGATTTGCATTTCTCTGATAATGAGTCATGTTGAGCATCTCTTCATGTGTTTGTTAGCCATCTGTATGTCTTCTTTGGAGAAATGTCTATTTGGTTCTTTGGCCCATTTTTTGATTGGGTCATTTATTTTTCTGGAGTTGAGCTGTAGGAGTTGCTTGTATATTTTTGAGATTAGTTGTTTGTCAGTTGCTTCATTTGCTATTATTTTCTCCCATTCTGAAGATTTCTAAAGTATATCCAATTTCTAGAATTAGATTGTTCCACAGGCAGCCCTGTTAAGTTATTTTTCTCAGATTTTGTTGTTTATATTCAGAATTGTTTCTTCACCTTAAGAAGGTGAAATGTTCTTTTATGACAGCTTCCTCCAGTTTTAGTTGTTCATTAATAAAATCTATCACTCTTCCCTTGGTGAAATAATAGTTTGGGTCACTGGTGTCTAAACCTATGATCAGATTCTATGCACCAAAACAGGCTGTGTTATAGTGGTGAGAGGGCAATGCTTGAGGCCATAGGCAAAGCTGTATGGCTCCTGAAGTGAACCCTTTCACAGATCTCTTTCAGAGATTTCTCCTTGGCCCTGAACATAGTTTAAAGCAGAATAAGAATGAAAAGTATTCAGGGCAGCTGATCTAAGCTGCCCACCAAGGGCCTGAACTAGGAATCTAAAACTAGAACTCCATGCGTTACTATTGAGCCTCTATCGAACTTTGTGGCCTTTGGGTTTTTTGGCAAGCCATGATGATATTTTCCGATAATTTATCAACACATTTCACATTCATGAAGTCATTGTAGCACTGATGTAAATTTATAGCACAACATTAAATTTAATTAAACATTAAAAACAATAAGAATAAACATTAAATAAACATTAAAAATTTGACACTATGTATGTGATGGTCTGCAGGGGAAACTTGTTCAACAGTTTTATAATTGAGCTATAAAATTAGTTCAAATACTATACTTGTTTTATCAGTACCTGTCAATAAAAATGGCAGAGTATTGTCATTTGAACGTTGCAGTTCATCATTGAACATAATGAGGTGTCCCTAATGAGGGATGTGCTTTTTCCTAAAAGTCCCATTTTCATAACTTTGGGCCCTTACTGTTTAACTGCACCAGCTCCTTTTCCTGCCTTCTCCAGTTTGCAGGATGATTTGTTAGCTAGTTTCTCCAATCTCTGTTCTTTCATAACTTGATTTCTTGTTCTTTTATTTGCTTTGCTTTTATTTTCAGAATGTGGGTGGGTTGGTACCTCAGGCAGATAACTGCCATTAATCGTCTGCACTTATTAACTTGCTTTGCTCTGAGTCTTTTCTTTGATAAAGCATCGAGAGGTATTTCTACTTTATTAAATATTTGAATTTGTTTGGGCTTTGGTTATTTGACAAACTAAGAATGGTTAAATGTGAGCATATGCTACAAATGAATTCACAGTCCTGCTTCTCTTTATGCTGGTAAACTACAGAAAACATTTCTTCCTTCTCAGACTCATCAATCTCATTTACTGGCAGACCTTCATCCTCAGAGTCTTAGGTGTATTCAGCTTTACACAATTCTCTACCTTCTCTTTCATGTAACCATTTGCTTTCTACACGAATGGGACCCTCCAAACTGGCATGATCCAGAGCTCCAACCGTTCTTGGAGTACGGAATGAAGCAGGGCAAAGGCTAATAGAGTTTTGCCAAGAGAACGCACTGGTCATAGCAAAGACCCTCTTCCAACAACACAAGAGAATATTCTACACATGGACATCACCAGATGGTCGATACTGAAATCAGACTGATTACATTCTTTGTAGCCAAAGATGGAGAATCTCTATATAGTCAGCAAAAACAAGACCAGGAGCTGACTGTGGCTCAGATTATGAAATCCTTATTGCCAAATTCAGACTTAAATTGAAGAAAGTGGGGAAAATCACTGAACCATTCAGGTATGACCTAAATAAAATCCCTTACGATTATTCAGTAGAAGTGAGAAATAGATTCAAGGGATTAGATCTGATAGAGGGAGTGCCTGAGGAACCATGGATGGAGGTTTGTGACACTGTACACGAGGCAGGGGTCAAGACCATCCCCAAGAAAAAGAAATGCAAAAAGACAAAATGGTTGTCTGTGGAGGCCTTACAAATAGCTGTGAAAAGAAGAGAAGTGAAAGGCAAAAGAGAAAAGGAAAGATATACCCATTTGAATTTAGAGTTCCAAAGAATAGCAAGAAGAGAAAAGAAAGCCTTCCTCAGCAATCAATGCAAAGAAATAGAGGAAAACAATAGAATGGGAACTACTAGAGATCTCTTCAAGAAAATTCGAGATACCAAGGGAACATTTCATGCAAAGGTGGGCACAATAAAGGACAGAAATGGTATGGACCTAACAGAAGCAGAAGATATTAAGAAGAGATAGCAAGAATACACAGAAAAACTATACAAAAAAGATCTTCACGACCCAGAAAATCACAATGGTGTGATCACTCACCTAGAGCCAGACATTCTGGAATGTGAAGTCAAGTGGGCTTAGGAAGCATCACTACGAATAAAGCTAGTGGAGGTGATGGAATTCCAGTTGAGCTATTTCAAATCCTAAAAAATGATGCTGTGAAAGTGTTGCATTCAATATGTCAGCAAATTTGGAAAACTCAGCAGTGGCCACAGGACTGGAAAAGTTCAGTTTTCATTCCGATCCCAAAGAAAGGTAATGCCAGAGAATGCTCAAACTAAAGCACAGTTGCACTCATCTCACACACTAATAAAGTAATGCTCAAAATTCTCCAAGCCAGGCTTCAGCAGTGTGTGAACCATGAACTTCCAGATGTTCAAACTGGTTTTAGAAAAGGCAGAGGAACGGAGATCAAATTGCCAGCATCCGCTGGATCATCGAAAAAGCTAGAGAGTTCCAGAAAAACATCTATTTCTGCTTTATTGACTATGCCAAAGCTTTTGACAGTGTGAATTACCACAAACTGTGGAAAATTCTTAAAGAGGTGGGAATACCAGACCACCTGACCTGCCTCTTGAGAAATCTGTATGCAGGTCAGGGAGCAATAGTTAGAACTGGATATGGAACAAGACTGGTTCCAAATAGGGAAAGGAGTACACCAAGGCTGTATATTACACCATGCATTTATAAATGATATGCAGAGTACATCATGAGAAATGCCGGGCTGGATGAATCACAAGCTGAAATCAAGATTTCCAGGAAAAATATCAATAACCTCAGATATGTGGATGACACCACCCTTTTGACAGAAAGCAAAGAAGAATGAAAGAGCCTCTTTATGAAAGTGAAAGAGGAGAGTGAAAATGAAATGTTGGCTTAAAGCTCAACATTCAGAAAACTAAGATCATGGCATCTGGCCCCATCACCTCATGGCAAATAGGTAGGGAAATAGTGGAAACAGTGAAAGACTTTGTTTCTGGGGGCTCCAAAATCACTGCAGATGGTGATTGCAGCCATGGAATTAAAAGATGCTTGCTCCTTGAAAGAAAAGATATGACCAATCTGCTGCTGCTGCTAAGTTGCTAGTCATGTCCGACTCTGTGTGACCCCATGGACAGCAGCCCACCAGGCTCCACCGTCCCTGGGATTCTCCAGGCAAGAACACTGGAGTGAGTTGCCATTTCCTTCTCCAATGCATGAAAGTGAAAAATGAAAAGTGAAAGTGAAGTCGTTCAGTCGTGTCCGACTCTGTGCGACTCCATGGACTGCAGCCCACCAGGCTCCGTCCATGGGATTTTCCAGGCAAGAGTACTGGAGTGGGGTGCCATTGCCTTCTCCCATGACCAACCTAGACAGCATATTAAAAAGTGGAGACATTACTTTGTCTGTCTATTCAAAGCTATGGTTTTTCCAGTAGTCATGTATGGATGTGAGAGTTGGACTATAAAGAAAGCTGAGCACCGAAGAATTGATGGTTTTGAACTGTGGTGTTGGAGAAGACTCTTGAGAGTCCCTTGGACTGCAAGGAGATCCAACCAGTCCATCCCAAAGGAAATCAGTCCTGAATATTCATTGGAAGGACTGATGTTGAAGCAGAAATTCCAATACTTTGGCCACCTGATATGAAGAATTAACTCATTTGTAAAGACCCTGATGCTGGGAGGGATTGGGGGCAGGAGGAGAAGGGGATGACAGAGGATGAGATGGCTGGATGGCATCACTGACTCGATGGACATGGGTTTGAGTAAACTCTGGGAGTTGGTGATGGACAGGGAGGCCGGGCGTGCTGCAGTCCATGGGGTGGCAAAGAGTTGGACAGTACTGAGTGACTGAACTGATCTGAGAGCTCCAGTCTTACCATCATAACTGCTCATAATACTCAAACTGCTCATGCTGCCTATTTCTTCTCATGACTGAGAAAGTCATAGAATTCTCTACAAGATGACTTTTTATTTTGTCTTCTTTAAAAAAAAAAAAAAAGGAAAAAAACCAGCATCCTTTGACTTCACGAGGTTTGTCCTGGCAGCCAGATCATCTTCATTTGAGATTGGCATTTATAAATCAGTCATCATTTCTCCCTATCACTTTTCTTCCCATCCATATATTTCTGCTTGCTGACATTGTCATCTTCATATTTCTTTCTATTCATTCCCTCTTCTTCTCTTGTTCCTCATTAATCTGAAGGATAAAGTCACCTTCACATAGACTTTCTGGGTACCCGAGTCGAAATCATCACCAAAAGCTGCAACAATGTCAGGATCCAAATCCAGATGAGGGCCCAAAATAGGAGCTGATTTAGTTACCAGTCAGTAACTTCCTTATATTCTGTTTTAAACTCTGATGAAGGCAAATTAATTCCAGGGCCTAGAATTATCCAAGTCTCCTCTTTCTCCTCTCTCTTGTTATGTGTACTGAAGGTAATTTGGATTTAAGCATGTAGGGCCCAGATGCTTCTTTCAAATGCTGTAGGTGGTCATAATCATCATCAAAGCAGTCTTCATAACTTCCTCTGTTTTGTTCACATTCTTCATCATTTATTTTCTTTTGAGGCAACAGAACCCTCTGGGGTGATTTTACATCTGTTTGCTAAAGACTCTGACTTGAATGGACCATGTGAAAAATACATACTTTTCCTCTCTGTAAAGGACTTTTTGCCCCCATTCTGTTGCAGTGTGGGGCTAATATCAAGAACAGTGACCTGAGGGTCCCAGAGCAGGTGACACAGCTTGGAAGTGGACAAAGCCCAGATAGCACATTTCAAGGCCATATCACACATCTGTTCTTGGTCTTCAAAGTGTAGGCCTGAAGAATTGGCTCAGAAACACAATAAAAGCTACAAATATTCCATGCAGGACGGTCTAAAAACATCTAATCCCTACCTCCCACACTTTCAGGGTTAGCCAAAGCCATCAGGAGTCCTATGTTAACTGACTGTGTACCCCACTCAAGCTTGAAAGTCCACACAGCCCACAAAACCCATAAAGCCCCAGCCTTGACCCAAACACTGATTTCCCCTGCTATTTTGTTCCCTCCTTCATCCATTTCTTATTTATTTCTCAAGGTTCCCTGTCCATGTACCAAGATGTTGGAGTCTGAGTGATTTTTCCACTCCAGTTTGAATTATAGAACAGGAAGTGGGAATGACCATTTGTTAGCATTCTTCATGTTCCAACCAAATTACGTGAGGGTAGTTGTAGAGTACATGTTTTCACTTCATTTTATAGGCACTGACATATATTTCTTAATTTTTAAAGTTTTCTATAGAGATAACAATCTGAGAATTGCTTGAGAATGTTTGAGAATAATGAAAAAAGAAGAATCTTTGGTTTGATTTGGAAACAAATATTATAATTTAAAATATAATGTAGTCCATAAAAATGTGTTGTTATACATGTTTAAATAACTGATTGTGAAATGATTATTGTATAAGCAGATAGAAAATTTTATTGCTGTAAATACAAGTCGGGGTATTAAGAGCAAGAAGTTAGTATTATGAAATTCTAAGATTTGTTTTATACACACACACACACACACACACACACAATATTCTTCTTTCTTATGTTGAGATAAACCTTGAGTTTATCATGCTTTTCTTTTTGTACTTTGAAGATGTTGCTGCACTTATCTTCTAGCTTGCATTGTTTTCTGCAAGAAATCTGTCACTATCTTTATGTTTATATATTATCTTTATACTCAGGTTCCTTTTAAGATTTTTCTCTTTAGCACTAGTTTTAAATAATTTTGTTATAGTGTGCCTTGATGTATTTTTTTCTTTTTTTCTTCCATATTCCTTGTTCTTGGGGTTTTCTAAGTTTCTTGGATCTGTGAGTTTATGATTTTAATCAAATTTAGTACATTTTCAGCTGCTGCTGCTGCTGCTAAGTCACTTCAGTCGTGTCCGACTCTATGTGACCCCATAGATGTCAGCCCACCAGGCTCCCCTGCCCCTGGGATTCTCTAAGCAAGAACACTGGAGTGGGTTGCTATTTCCTTCTCCAGTGCAGGAAAGTGAAAAGTGAAAGTGAAGTCGCTCAGTCATGTCTCTTAGCAACCCCATGGACTGCAGCCCACCAGGCTACTCCATCCATGGGATTCTCCAGGCAAGAGTACTGGAGTGGGATGCCATTGCCTTCTCCCTTTTCAGCTGCTACTGCTTTATAAATATTCCCACCTCCCACCCACCCTTTTGGAGACTCCAGTTACATGCATATTTGGCTGCCTTTAGTCATCTCACAGTTAATGGATACTCTACTGTTTTCCATCCTTTTTTCTCTATATGTTTCATTTTAGGTAGTTTCTGTTGTGGTAGCTTCAAGTTTATTTTTACTTTATTTTCAGTTTGTAATTTATTAATTTCATCTCATATATTTTTCCTCTTAGACATTGTAATCTTAATCTCTAGACATTCCATTTGGGTTACATTTATATCTTCTATATTTTACTTATTTTCAAACTTTTCTCTTACTGCTTGAACATATGGAATACAGTTGTAACTGGTTTAATGTCCTTGTCTACTAATTTTATCATCTGTGTTGGTTACGATTGATTTTTTATCATTATAGATTATATTTTCCTACCTCTTTGTATGCCTAGTAATTTTTCAGTTTGATAGAAGACATTATGAATTTTACCCTGGGTGTTTAATGTTTAATGTTTTGTTTTCTATTAAGGTATTTTTGAGCTTGTTTTAGGGTAGAGTTAGCTGGAAAATATTTGATCCTATCTTGCTTTCAAGCTTTGTTAGGTGAAACTAGAGTTGTATTTAGTCTAGAGCTAACTCACCCCCACTGGTGAGGCAGGATCCTTCTTAGTACTCTGAACTAAGAGTATAATGAAATTTTACACTTTGATGGCTGTGGTGGTTTAGTTGCTAAGTCATGTCTGACTTTTTGTGACCCCATGGACTATAGCCCACCAGGGTCCTCTGTCCATAGGATTTCCAGGCAAGAGTACTGGTGTGGGATGCCATTTCCTTCTCCAGGGGATCTTCCCAACCCAGAGATTGAACCTTGGTCTCCTGCACTGCAGGCAGATTCTTTACCACCTGAGCCACCAGGGAAGCCCTGATGGCTGAGACGGACATTCCTGACCCTGCTTGGCTGCTCACACTGGTCCCACTAATCTTTCTTTGCTTGACCTCAGGTAGTTTCCTCACTATGTATGTACTGATCAGGACTCCACTAATACACAACAAAGACTTCTGCAGATCTCAGTCTGCACATCTCAAGTGTTCTCTCTTTGTCCCTTCCAGTACTCTGTGATGAAAAGTTTAGTATCTTAATTTTCCTGGACACCTAGCTCTGTCTCATAACTTAAGGAGATACCTGGGCTCCATCTGACATTCCCTTCCCTGTGCAATACGCCAGAAATGTTCTTCAGGCAGTAAACTAGTAATCAAAGGGCTCACTTGAACTTTAACTTTTCCCTGTCTTTCATTTCCTGATATCCAATGTTTTGAATACTGTTTTTTCATATATTTTGTCTGTTTTTTTCCCAGTTGTTTTAAGAGGGAATGTAAATTTAACCCCTCTTATTCAGTCTTAAATGAAGTAGAAGTCCTCTTGCTTGATTTTTTTAAATCTTGCACCAGCCTAACATGCTGGTATAAACTCCACTTGGTCATGATGAACCAATCTTTTTATGGCTGGATTGGGTTTGCTAGTAGTTTGCTGAAGAATTTTACATCTGTGTCCATGATGGATATCAGTCTGTACTTTTATTTCCTCATAATGTCTTCATCTGCTTTTGGTCTCAGGTAATTGAGACCAAAATAAATGAGACCTTCATAAAATGAGTTGGGAAATGTTTTCTAATCTTCTAGTGTCTGCAACAAGCTGTGCATAATTTATAATTTTTCTTTATTAAACAAATGTTGAGTAGAATTTCCCAGTGAAAATATTTGGAGCTGGAGTTGTCTTTGTTGGAAGGTTTTAAGGACAAATTCAATCCCTGTGATAGATATAAGACTGTTAAGATTCCCTTTTTCCTTTTGAGTGAAATGTGATACTTTGGGTCTTTTAAGGAATTGATGAATTTCAACAGAGTTGCTAAGAGCAATTTCTGTGGAATGATGCATGCAAAAGCCAGGCTGGAATGGATTTAAGAGGTCTTTAGAGGAGTTCTGGTGCACAGGATGTGGTAGTTTCTGAAGAGAAGTGCGTTCCAAAGAAGGTTTTTTTTTTTTTTTTTTAATTATTTAAATATAAATAGGAACAATAGAATATATGCTGATGAGAGTAACCCAGTAGAAAATTCTGGTTGCCCAATGTTTAATTCATATGATTATTTTATCAAATAAGATAAAAGGTACACAAACTGATTTTAAACTGTAGAATGGTATGCAAAGAGAGTTTTACCATGAATCTAGTACATATTTTTCTTAAGCTTTTCTTCCTTGCATTCTTCATCAAGGCAGATTACTGGATAGTCAAGAGCTTCTCCACCAGCTTGGAAAAAACAAGCTGCTAGGTAACTCTTGATCTTCAGGCTTAATCCCAAATGAGAATTATTGTAGTTGAAAGGGGAGATGTTTTAATATGTTATTACTGTCCCTTGGTTCCCCACTTACTCTCCCATCAGTTGGCCAGTTGATAGTTTGTTTCTGAAATGGGAAATAGAAAATTATGTTGATAATTTTTACTCTGTTGTGAAAATAACCACTGAATGGAACCAGCGAGATGCTCTAATGGCCTTAGAAAAGGAAGAAGTCTCAGCAGCTGGGATGGAAACAGTTATAGAGGGGACATGAGATGAGAGGTGACCCTGCTGACTGAGATCAACAAATTATCTCTGATTTGGAGCCAGTCATCATGCAGAGACGTGGGACAAGAGTGTCACAGGCAAAGCACCATAAGTGTGAAATCTGAGAGGGAAAATGCTTAATGTTATTCAATGTATAATGTGACAGAATATAGTAATAGTGAATGTCACAAGATGAGATCTCCGATATAAGACAGGATCCAAATTATTAGGGATTTGTGGACTATGGTTTAAAAAATTACATTTTATTATTTGTTTGATACTAAAGAGAGGATTTCTGTTTTTAAAGATCACTTGGACTGCTGCATTAAAAAATAGACTGGAGCAAGCAAGAATGAACTGATAGACTATTGTAATTCATAAAATGGTGGTATTATATGCTAGGGTGGAGATAAGTTGATAGATTTGGAATGTATCAAAATCTGAAATTAAAATTATCCTGTGGCTTACTTATCATATGATTTTGGACAAGTTTTTAAAACCTTTCCTACATTTCTTCTCATCTGCAGAGTGGAGATTATGGGAATATTAAAGTAACACATATAAAATATAAGCTTTATGCCATGATGTCTGACGCGTAATAGTCCCTTAATAAATAGTGATTATCATTCTTATGTTATCGTAGTCTCATAACCGATATTCCTGGGTCCAGTTCTCTCTTCCACAAATATATCTCCATATTGCCACTAGAATTATCTTTTAAGTTACAGATTATACAATTTACTTGTTTCAGGAACCCTTTAAGTCCTTCAAATCAGTATAAACGTAATGTCGTATACCAAGGACGCACACATATCACTGCATCTTCACCTCTTACATCAATCTTCTCCCATTTACCACAGACTTCGGACTGGTACTTAATCAATTTTAATGTGCCCATAGCTCACCAGGGATCTTCTTAAAATGCAGGCCCTAAATCAGAAGGTTTGAGGTTCTGCATTCCTAACAAGCCTCCAGGGGATGGTGTTTCTTCTGGTCTCTGGACCACACTATGAGAAGCATGGTCCTAGAGTACTTTAAGTCCCTGAGAGGTTATATGGTGTCCCTGTTACTTTGGCTCTTCCCATCAGTCTGATCTCATTGTCCAGACTGACTGTGCCTTATTTCTCTGCTTAATGAAATCATTCTCATCTTTCAAGGTCTCTCTAGCTCAAAGATCATATTCTCTATAAAACTGTCTTCAAGTGTCCGTTTTATTTATCACTGCAACTTCCCAAATGTTTGCTTTCTCCAGTCCCCATAGTATTTTGTAATAGTTCTTATTACAGCATACACCGTTTTGCACTGCCACTGATACTTAGATCCATGATTTTCCTTATTGTACGGTGCTCCTTGGGGGTCAAGCACGTGTCTCTCTTTCTTCCGTAAGTTGCGTGGCTCCTTGCACAGAGGGCACCTGGCAGTGCCCAGTAAATACTTCGTGAATAAATGAAGCTGATATATACTTTTGAAAAGCGGTGGATCACTCTATATAGCAAATGTTACTTCAGGTAAATTAAAAAGCGTTTTTTAAGCTTAAAGTATTGATTTTGCATTTCTTTATGTAAAATACTTCTATACTTCTTAAATTTTCTTCAGTGTTCTAGCTAATCACCCAAAGCATTAGAAAGCCATAATGTATATCTATTAGTTCTTAACAGAGAAGTGTATCTTTTCGAGGTTGTAAAGCCTTAGGCTTTCTCTTAGCTAATGCCAAGCTAAAATTTATAAAATTATGCACACTGTGACTAAGGATTTGTCTTAACTGTGCTATCAGAGAGTAACATGATTAAAGTTTTTTGCCTGAATCTGATAAGGAATGAGAAAAAGAGTGAGAATATAACTGCTTTTCTAACATTCAAAGTATATAAAGAGAAGAATAGGAAAACTACTTAATGTATGTTTTAATATCTATAGCCAAACCCCCAAATTTTCATTTCAAATTTTTTTAGAAATAACAGTTGTCTAATGGAGAAACTTAAGGATCACATTGGATGAGAAGTTTCTTAAGGGCATGTGCAGTTGCGTCAACTTCTTAACAAGTCTTTAGCCTTTGTAAAATTTTCTCAAAGAAAGAAATCAGGTTAGCCTTCCCTCCTCACCTCAACCAGGGAAAATCTCTTTGAAATGTGTTAGAACTCCTTGCTTACTTTGCATCATAAAATGAGAGCATCCCCTAAAATGGCTAAGCTAGAGATATGTGCAGCTATCAGAACTTGGACGGCTCTATTCTCAGGACTGATCAATTGTGTTTTCCACATGCACAACTCTTGGTGTTGCTGATTTCTGTTAAGTAGACTTTCAAATTTTAATTTGCATAGCATTAACACTTTTCCCTGAGAAGCACCAGTTTTATGGAGACATTTCCTTGTTGTTCTCATGCAATTAAAAAAAAATCCACGGGGCATTCATTAACACTTCTAAAAGTGATAGGCTGTGTTTTTATGCCATTTTCATTTGCACTGCTTCTGATCTTGCCATAACTAATTAAAGGGGAATTTAAGGTAATATAAACAATGGTGTGTTTTTTTTTTGGCTATAATAAAGCTATTTTTCTTGTCTGGTAAAGAAGAAAAGGATACAAGGTCTCTTGAACAAAGGGTAAGGATGTACTCTTCATGGCTTGACTCTCAAGAAGCCTTATAGTCCGTAATGTTTGAGCTCACGTCCTTTGTGAAACTTTCTTCCTGGGTAATTTCTACTACTTAGTATTCTGTCCTGCGACCTCAGCCCAGGGAGGGTGCCCTTAAGCAAATATCTTTGGAAGAAAGGTAGGATTTCAACTGAGACTTGAAATAGGAATATGATTATAGTATTAGGAGAAAAGCTAGTTGATTATGCTTTATTTGTAGGAGACCCAGGTTCAGACCCTGGGTCAGGAAGACTCCCCAGAGAAGGGAATGACAACCCATTCCAGTATTCTTGTCTGGAGAATCCCATGGGAGCCTGGCGGGCTACAATCCATGGGGTCACAAAGAGTTGGGCACAACTGAGCGACTAACACTTTCACTTATTTAGAAAGAATTGTCAGCTGAAGCCCATATACAGGGAGAAGGTCAGTAACATTCTGGAGGTAGCTCAGTAACCAGCTTTGTTGGATAATAATAGATATTTTAAAAAGGAAAATTGAGAGAGATTTTTGAGAAACTTCAATTTGGAGCATGAATTTGGTACATATTGGACTTTATAAAGTACATATTGATAAGCTATTAAAGTATTTTTTTTTTACTTCCAGGATGATGGCCATATTAAATTTGGATGGGCATAGTTAAGAGATATCCTGGGACTACAAGTAATTCTCAACTAATTAGGAAAAGGGGAAAAATATAATAGATGAAACTGGGTTTTGGCAAACTGACCTGCATATATGATCTTGTCCACGGCAAGCTCACAAACTTAAGCAGTAAATGGGCAATTTTCGTAACAGGAGCGCTTCCCTTGTGGCTCAGACAGTAGAGAATTTGCCTGTAATGCAGGAGTCCTGGGTTTGATCCCAGGGTCAGGACAATCCCTTGGAGAAGGGGATGGAAACCCATTCCAGTGTTCTTACCTGGAAAATTCCATGGACAGAGGAGCCTGTGGGCTACAGTACATGGGGGCTGCAAAGAGTTGAACACGACTAAGCAACTCACACTTTCACTTTCACACAGTAACAGGAATCATGCCTTTTACTGGGAAATAGCAATAGAGAACACTAATCAGAAATTTTGGAAGTCAGGGAGGTGACATGCATGTCACAAAAGCCTCCCGTTTGGAAGCTCCCTTGCAAGTGGGGGATAAGTTCAGAGTGCAGTAATCAGGTGAAAAAAGGGTTTATCATAATTGAGGCAGAGAATTAGGGAATCCTTGTTACTCACTGAGGTTCAAAACAGGATTTCAATTTTATAGTTTCTTTGTGTGTGGTGGGATGGAATATGGGGAATATAGGAGCTGGGATTTTAGACTAATTAATCTGGCAGGAGATAGAGAGGAAGATAGAGCCAGACCCTCAGTCTGTGAATAAGGCCAACCGTATCTGTCTACATGATTTCCCCAGGCTTATACCTAGTTCCCTGGACCTTAGTTTTGCTTAGTGATGGAGGCGATCAGCTTGAGGAAGTCCAGCTGTTAGCGCTGGATCATCATATCCAATCCAACCGTGGTATTGACGTTGTAAACTGCTGTGGGGATGAACCTACAGTCATTGAATCAACTTTGGGGAAGAAGCAGAGAAAATGAATCAGGGTGTAGCAGATGTTTCATTTAATGTCTGTCCCCTCTGGAAAACTCTTTAATGGGGTTTATGACAATGTTCAGATGCAATGATCTGTTACTCAAGTCCCCATCCAATACAAATTAAATGCCTCTGTCCTATGTTATCTCTTACCATTCCCTACATTGAGTTTCCATTGCAAGCAACCTAATTTACACACTATCTTCATGTATGTCATGCTTCTCATTTCCACTTCATTTTTTACAGTTCTTTCTTCCTGGAACATCCTTTTTAAAGGTTTTCTCTACTACAAAATTGTGTAAGATCCAAGACAGTCTTTTTGTGTAGCTTTTGTTTATTTCAGCACAAAGTAACTTCTCTCCCAACATCAATCTTATCCATAAAATGTTTGCTTATCCTTCATTCCTGTGAGAATTCTTAATTCTTGATTCTTCTTAATCCATATTTATTATTGCCAATTTATTGAGAGTCTACTATGTAGCCTTTGTAACAAGTTCCAACCTTTGGAATTCCTAATCTCTGTCAAAATATATCACTGGGTATATTACTCTGCTCAGTTTATCATAGACTGGGGAGGCTTAAACAAGAGAAATTCATTTATTGGAGTTGGAGAGACCAGCAAGTTCAAGATCAGGGTGCCCTTGTCCTGGCTTGCAGATGGCTGTCCTTTTGCTGTGCTCACACACTGTAGAGAGAGGAAACTGAGATGTCTCTTCCTCTTCTTAGAAGGGCACTAATTCCATCATGGGAGCTTCACCCTCATGACTTCACCTAAACCTAATTACCTCCCAAAGACCACCAACCCCTCATACCATCACTTTGGGGATTCAATATATGGATTTGGGGGGGGGAACACAAATATTCAGCCCATAACATTCTACCGCAGGCCTCCCACAATTTGTGTCCTTCTTGCATGCAAAGTGTATTCCATCCCAGCATCCCTAGAACTCTCAACTTGTTCTAGCATCAACTCTAAAGTCTAAAGTCCAGTTTCATCTAAGTATCATCTAAATCAGATATAAATGAAACTCAAGGTACAATTCATCCTGAGGCCAAATTCTCCTCTCGCTGTGAACCTGTAAAATCAGACGAGTTATTCTTTTCCAAACTACAGTAGTAGGACATACTAAAGGATAGACATTCCCATTCCAACTGGGAGAAAGAGGAAAGGAGGGAGGGGTGATAGGTCCCAAGGTTCTAAAACCTATCAGAGAAAATCCATTAGCTATGATGCTGCAGGAATAATCCTTCTTGGTTCAATGCTTTAACCTCCAAGCCCACTGGGGTGCAAAAGTCACCTTTCCAGTTCATCTGGTTGACCCCACCCCTTGGGTTAGGCAGGGCCAAGGCTTTCTGCAGAGGCCCTAACCACACTGGGGCTGTATGTGGAGGCAGTGGTCCCCTCCTCTGAAACCTCAATGGAGGCACCTTTGTCCTGCCTTTTCCCAGGGCCTGTGCACTGGGCCTGTGGCGGGAGTGGGCAGGCATGACGATCTCTGAATCATCTTTGAGGTCCTTCTTCCCTTAGCTTTTCTTGAAAAATATTCACAGTGTAAAATTCAAGATGTTTGACAGCCTTCCTTCATCCTTTCCCACTTTCTTTGTCCCCTTTTACTTCAGTTGACAGTGCCTTTGCTGATTTAATCGTATTGATATCTCTGATCTCTGCTGAGATGGCTGATAATTTCATGAGCCATACGCATGATCTCTTTATCAAATGATTGCTCAGAAACACTGGGTGTTCTCTTCAGAACAAGCTTTCTCACTTTTGCAATATGCATAGGCTGTGATTTTTTTTTTTCCACAGCTCCAAGTTCTGGTTCCTTCTTACTTAACAATTATGCTTCAATTTATTTCTTCCTTTGGCATTTTACTGTAGGTGACCAAGCTACTCCTTCAATACTTTGCTTAGAAATCTCTTCTGCTACATATCCAATTCCATTGCTTGCAAGTTCTATCTTCTATAGAGCACTAGAACATGAATACAATTTATACAAGTTCCTTGCCACTTTATAGCAAGGATTGCCTTTCCTTCAGTTTTCAATGTGTTCCTCCTTTCCGTCTGAGATCTTGGCAGAATGTCCTTGGCCATCCATGTTTCTACCAAGGTTCTAGTCATGATTATTTATGTATTCTTCAAGAAGAATCTTTTCTTTCTGAGCTTTCATCAGAATCACCCTTAATGTCCATATTTGTATCATGTACCTCAAAATTCCTCTAGCCTTTTCCCATTACTCAGTTCTAAAGTCACTTACACATTTTTAGGTAGCTGTTAAACCCTAGTGGCTCAGACAGTAAGGAATCTGCTTGCAATGTAGGAGACTGGAGTTCGATCCCTAGGTTGGGAAAGTACCCTGGAGAAGGGAATGGAAACCTACTCCAGTACTGCCTGGAGAATTCCATGGGGAGAGGAGCCTAGTGGACTAGAGTCCTTTGGGGTCACAAAGAGTTGGACACAACTTAGCAACTAACTCTTTCACTTTTCACTAAAGCAGCATCCTACTTTCTGGTGCCACTGGCACATAACAATTCCAAATGTTTATGTACTTAATAACTGAACTTCCAAATACATGCAACAAAAACAGAACTGTAAGGAGAAGTAGATAAATTCACAATCATAGTTGGAGATTTCAACATTCATTTTCAATAATTAATAGAAGAAGAAGACAGAATATTAGGGAAATTATAGACTTGAACAGTATCATCAACCAGCTTGATCTAATTGACATTTATAGCACCCTCCAACTAATAATAGCAGAATACACATTCTTCTTTAGTGCACAGGAAGTGTTTATCAAGATAGACTGTATGCTGAGTCAAAAAATAGATTTAAATACAATAAATGTTAAAGTCATATTAAACATGTTATCTGACCACAAAGGAATTTTATTAGAAATCAGATAAATCATCAAAAATTAAACACACTGTTAAATCATTTCTCACAGAAGAAATTAAAAGGTTAATTAACAAGTATTTTGGCTTGAATGAAACAAAAACATAGCAGTTAAAATTTATGGAATGCAGCTAAACAGTACGTAGAAAAAATTTTGTAACACTGATTTCACATTTTAGGAAAGAAGAAAGATCACCAATGACCCAAGCTTTAACCTTAAGAAGTTAGAAAAGGAGAAGATGAAACCCAGAGTTAGCAGAAGAAAAAGAATAATGAAAATGCTAGCAAAAATCCATGAATTATAATACAAAATAACATAAAAATCAATGAAACTCAAAGCTGATTTCTTGAGAATATCAATAATATTGACAAAATTCAATATTTTGATCAGGAAAAAAAAAGACGAGATGCATATTGCAAAAATCAGGAATAAGATAGATGACATCACTGCAAGTTATACAAATATGTTAAAGAGATGAGAGAAGCATACACATGGCCAGCAGATACATGGAGAGATACTCAACATCCTTAGTCATCAGGGAAATGTGAGTCAAAACCACAATGACCTCACATCTGTAAGATGGCTATTATCAGAATGATAAGAAGTGTGTGGGCAAGCATGTGGAGAAAATGCAACCCTTGTGTATTGCTGGCAGGGGGTGGGGAGTGTAAATTGGTGCAGTCATTTTTGGAAAACAGTATGGAGATTTCCTCAAAAATTAAAAATAGAACAATCATATGATTCAACAGCTCCACTTTTGGGTATATAGCCAAAGGAAATAAAAACCCTAACTTGAAAAGATAGCTGCACCTCCATTTTCATTGCAGCATTATTTTAAACAGCTTAGACATGGGAACAATCTAAGTCCATTGACGGATGAAGAAAGATGTAATATATCTTCTTCACATACAATGAACTATCATTCAGCTATAAAAAGGATGAAATCTTACCATTTTTGACAACATAGATAGACCTAAGTGAAATAGTCAAATAGAGAAATACAAGTATTGAATGATTTCACTTATATGTGGAATCTAAAAAGAAAAAAAAAAAAAAAAAACTGAACTGATAGAGAATACAGATTGGTGGTTACCAGAATTAGGGAGTGGGAGGTATTAGAGTGGTGATATGAGAGAAGATGGTCAAAAGGTACAAACTTCCAGTATAAGATAATAAGTCGTGGGGATGTAATGTACAATATTGTGACTATGGTTAGCAATACTGTGAAAGCTAAGATAGTGAAAGTGAAGTCGCTCGCTCAGTTGTGTCCGACTCTTTGCGACCCCATGGACAGTAGCCAACCAATCTCCTCCGTCCATGGGATTTTCCAGGCAAGAGTACTGGAGTGGGTTGCCATTTCCTTCTCCAGGGGATCTTCCTGACCCAGGGATCAAACCCGGGTCTCCCACGTTGGAGGAAGACGCTTTACCATCTAAGCCACCAGGGAAGGCCGAAAGCTAAGATAGCAGATCATAAAATTCATCATCAGTAGAAAAAGTTTTTTATCACTAGCGCCTCCTGGGAAGCCTATACCTACATGTGGTTGGCTAAATTATTGTGGTGATCGTTTTGCAATGTATGTGTGTGTATATATATATATATAAAATCATTGTGTTGTACACTTAAAACTAATTCAATGCTATATGTCAGTTATATCTCAATAAAGAAAGATAGTAGGGGAATATTATATACATTTTCATACTAGTAATTTAGATAAATGACACAGACCAAGTCCCTAAAAGCGATCAACCCCCATTCAAAAATTCAGCCCTATATATTAAAGTAATTGAATTTTTAGCTAGGAACCTCCCCCGCTCCAAAAAAACCCACAAAAAAAAAAAAAAAAAAAAAAAAAACAGAAAAAAATGTGCCCAGGTGGTTTCACTGGTTAATTCTAATGTAAAAAGAAATAATACCAAATTTGTATAAATTATTTCAAAATTTAAAGAGGAGATACTGCTTGCCAGATGATTCTATAAGGCAGGAATTCCCTGATATCAAAAGCAGACAAAGACATTACATGGAAAGAAAATCACAGACCAATATCTGTCTTTAATGTAAATGCAAAAAGTTTAACAAAATTTTCAAAAATCAAATACAACAATGTGTAGAAGTGATAATACATAATGACCAAGATAAACCCAGGAATGCAGGGATAGTTTTAACATTTGAAAATGTGTCAATTTAATACACCATGATCAGCTCAATATATGGAGACAAAAGCATTTGACAAAATCTAGTATCAATTCCTGATTGAAATCTTGCAGAAAAGTAGAAGTAAAGAGATACTTTCTTAACTTGATAAAGAGTTATAAGAAAAAACTACAATTAAAATTATACTCCATGATGAAGAGTTGAGTATTTTCCTCACTAAGATCATGAACAAGAGAAGGTTTTCTGCTTTTACCACTTCCATTCAATATTATAGGTTCTAGACATGGAGGGAGGAAAAAAACCCAAAGGCATACAAATTACTAAGGAAGAAGTAAAACTGTCTTTATTGACTGATGGCAGGATTGTCTCTGTACAAAATCCAGTGAAATAATAAAAATAAAACTTATTTACACTAATTCAAAATGTATTAAGTGAATTTTGCAAGTTTGCAAGACACAAAATCAATATACCAAAAAAAAAAAAAAATCAATTGTGAAATGGCCTCTATCAGCAGTTTTGTTGAATTGAATCGTATTAGGATTAACAAAAGAAAGATAAAGACCCTGTTGATAACTGCTCTATGAGTGTGTGTCACTCTTTCATGGATACCATGTTGTTGATAGCCTCAGAGGATGAAAAATGCTTCGTTTTCTACCTTCAGACTATTAAGTATGTCCTCTGAAGCAGCAAGGATTGGAGTTACACTTAGGACTCTGAAACTCTTCAACTTTTTATTCTATTTAATTCTGTTCATTTGTCCTACCTAATTCTTGCATTCCATGCTATTGTATTGGCAAATATATGACCCCACAGAAATCAAGAATTGTTATCTCATGTAGAGATTCATGATGTTCTTCATTTTTCAGTCTTTTGTCTAATTAGCTTACTTTACTCAAATGTTCTAAATAGCCATATTCAAGGAATTTCTATGTTAGATATTGAAACCTAAAATAAAATTCCAAGAAGTAAATAACAATTTTAGCTGCATCACATAATTCCTACCACTGCACTGGTTCCCAGGGTTTGATTTGACACAGGTGGGGCTTAAAGAGTTGGCCCATTTCCAAGCCATCTCCTATATAAACATTGACGAAGAAATTGGTTGCAGTGTCGGTTACGGTCCACACAGGTGATTATGCTTAACTGACATCAAAAATATTCTTTTTTCTGTATTTCCATCCAAATGGTTAAAAAATATGTGACAGATTATCCGTGCATTTGAGTGAGAATAACACTAAATGACTATAGTTTTTAGGATAAGAGACAAAGATTTTGGTTTATTTGATGGAAACATTTAATATTTTAAAAAGTTGCAATGTGTTAGAAAATACTGAGTCAAAGGTTTGAATAATTTAGAAGTGTATATTTCTAAAAAATAAAAATGAGAAAAGTAACATATATCAGATAAACATAACTCTATGCCTATTTTAAAATAGCTTTCATATTCTTTGACCTGAGAATTTTAAAACTAATGACAAGAATTCTTATAGAGTAAAATATTATATAGTAAAGCAAAGATGTCCCAATTATTCTAGCTTTCTGGTATTACCTCTTTTTTTTTTTTTTTTTTTTTGGTATATATTCAATCTTAGTAGACTAACTTCTATCTTAAATATTGTGAGAGGCATACTGTTTTGCCCATTACTTCTACTGATTCTTGGTTTAAGGTGGGTCATTTTTAGTCTAAACTCCGGCCTCTGTAGATTTCTCAACTCCTATTTTTCATTTTCTCTAGCTTCTGTCATTTTCCTGCTCTGCTCCTTTCTTAGATATAAACTCAGCCATGCTTTTTTTCCCGCATTTCCCCAAATTATACAACAAGAAGGCTGCCATGTGTGTTAGATTATATGGTTGATACAGGAGGATTGATGGTTGATACAGAAAGCAAAAAAAGCAAGTTAAATTAGAACTAAACGTCCTCTGCTCATGCTGGCTGGAATTCTTCATTGGCCATTTGTCTTTGTTGTCATTTTTCTGAGTTCCTTTTCTCTCCCTCTACCAGATTTTTCTGCCCTCCCTAGTAATTCAAGTACCTGGTCACCATATCTGCATCATCCTTTGCCCATTAATGAAAAAGGTTCACAATTTTTTTGTGAACAAATAAAATCAGAATTTTCCCCCTACATTAACTGATCAGTCCAAAGGAATTTAAAAAAATATCTTCTGGTAAAGTAAACAAACAATAAATAACTTAAATGTTTCATTTATTTATTTTGTATATTAAGATACTGAGTAATTTTGTGGAGAATATCTCATGTCAGGGCTTCCCTGGTGGCTCAGCTGGTAAAGAATCCACCTGCAATGTGGAAGACCTGGTTCAATTCCTGGGTTGGGAAGATCCACTGGAGAAGGCACAGGCTACCCTCTCCAGTATTCTTGGGCTTCCTTGGTGGTTCAGATGGTAAAGAATCTGCCTGCAGTGCAGGAGACCTGGGTTGCATCCCTGCGTTGGGAAGACCCCCTGGAGGAGGGCATGGCAACCACTACAGTATTCTTACCTGGAGAATCCCATGGACAGAGGAGCCTCACGGGCTACAGTGCTGGGGTCACAAAGAGTCAGACACGACTGAGCAACTCAGCGCAGCGCAGCATCTCTGTGGGTGTGGGCTTGGTGTCAGTTGATGCCACTGGTAAGCTTGTTTTGGTTCTTGGCAGCAGTGCCACTGTCATTAACTGGTGCCTGTGCCGAGTAGTGGGCTTCCCAGGCGGCGCTAGAGGTGAAAACCTGCCTGCCAGTGCAGGAGACGTAAGAGACGTGGGCTCAGTCCCTGATCAGGATGACCCCCTGGAGGAGGGCATGGCTACCCGCTCCAGTATTTGCCTGGAGAATCCCATGCACAGAGGAGCCTGGTGGGCTGCAGTCCATAGGGTCGCATAGAGTTGGACACGACTGAAGTGACTGAGCATGCACGTATGTGCCCAGTAGATATTAGACACTTTGAATATCACTCCTAACTATGTCTGCTTTCCTATTCGAAATAAAGGAGACCATTAATGTAGTTTTATTTTAATGTTTTATAGTTATTATGATTCTCTTTTTTTGGTTGACCCATTTCAGATTACTTTCCTTTCATGCTTTTAATCAAAGATTGATGATATCTTAAAGAAATGATATACTTATAAAGAAAAGTGTCTAGCAAAGCATATTATTTTCTGTTTGCTTTTTTCCTAATCTCCTTACCTCAAAATGTAGATGCAGTTATATGTGATTTTCCCAGTGGTACGTAGATCAGAATTTAGCTTTTAAACACATTTTAACCTGTAAATTCTAGAAAACATTTCACTATTTCACTGTTTTCTGCTATATGGGATTTTTGGTAAGTTAAAAAAAATGTCTAAGTTGATCTGTGTTGTTACTGCTATTATGAAAGCTGAAAGATTAAAACTTCAGTGTATGTAATATATTCAGGCATAATATTTATTTAGATTCATCTTGTAGCTGATTTTCTCTGGTTTAAGTATAAACTTCCAAAAATGAACACAGCAGTGCCTTAATCATATGTATCATACTAGTCTGACTCCTAGGATGTTTACTTCAGGAGTATGTGCTTGGCCCAGTGTTTATAGCTTCAGAAAATTTGAACCTAATTTCCAGAAATCAGCCTATAAACTTGATTTGAAATGAGAAGACAATATTTTCTCAAAATAAAGCCATCTCTTTTAGATTTACTTATAACCACTGAGAAGCAAGGACTTTTTTGAATCTTGGGCGTGTGGGAATAGGATGATTTCAGTTCTGTGTAGACGTCATAGCCCCTCAGATGGAAGCCCAGATAAAACGATGGCTCTGCTTCAGCTGGTAAAAGTGCCAGTGCTGACATCATCACTACAGGAACAGGAGCAGTAGAACGGCTGCTGTTTACTTTTTTAAGCTCTAACTTAACCCTTTTAAGGTGAAGATAAGTTTTTCAAATTCCAGATTTACATGCTCAGATGAACAGTGAAGAAATTCCAAGATGCCTGTAAGAACCTGGAGCTGTACACCAAATTTCTTTACAAATCTCGGCACTTAAGATACACCACAATTCTAAGATTCTAACATGTACATTTTTTTCCTCATGCTTTAACAGCTCTGGAAACAGGTTGTATATCTTGTGGTAGTCCTGATGGATTTGTCCTTGCTTGTTTGTGTGCACGAAAACATGCAGAATGAGTGTCAGCAACTTGCAATATAATTCTAGAGAGAGTACAGCATCACCAGCACATTTGATGGCATAGATGACAGTATGTGCAGAAAAACATGGTCACCCGTGTGCCCCGTGACTTTCAATTATATGTATTTTGAAAGACTGGACTTCGAATGGGAGTGAGCTTTCATTTCAGTTCAGTCACTCAGTCATGTCCGACGCTTTGCAACCCAATGGACTGCAGCACGCCAGGCCTCCCTGTCCATCACCAACTGCTGGAGTTCACTCAAATTCATGTCCATTGAGTTGGTGATGCTATCCAAGCATGTCATCCTCTGTCATTCCCTTTTCCTCCTGCCTTAATCTTTCCCAGCATCAGGGTCTTTTCAAATGAGTCAGTTCTTCACATCAGGTGGCCAAAGTATTGGCGTTTCAGCTTCAGCATTAGTCCTTCCAATGAATATTCAGGACTGATTTCCTTTGGGATGGACTGGTTGGATCTCCTTGCAGTCCAAGGGACTCTCAAGAGTCTTCTCCAACACCACAGTTCAAAAGCATCAATTCTTCGGCACTCAGCTTTCTTTATAGTCCAACTCTCACATCCATACATGCCACTGGAAAAACCATAGCTTTGACTAGGTGGACCTTTGTTGGCAAAGTGATGTCTCTGCTTTTTAATATGCTGTCTATGGAGCATATTCCTTTTCTTCCAAGGAGCAAGCATCTTTTAGTTTCATGGCTGCAGCCACCATCTGTAGTGATTTTGGAGCCAAAGAAAATAAAGTCTGCCACTGTTTACCCATCTATTTGCCACGAAGTGATGGGACCAGATGCCATGATCTTAGTTTTCTGAATGTTGAGCTTTAAGCCAACTCTTTTACTCTCCTCTCACTTTCATCAAGAGGCTCTTTAGTTCTTCGCTTTCTGCCATAAGGGTGGTGTCATCTGCATATCTGAGGTTATTGGTATTTCTCCTGGCAATCTGGATTCCAGCTTGTGCTTCATCCAGCCAAGCATTTCTCATGATGTACTCTGCATAAAAGTTAAATAAGCAGGATGACAATATACAGCCTTGATGTACTCCTTTCCCTATTTGGAAGCAGTCTGTTGTTCCATGTCCTGTTCTAACTGTGGCTTCCTGACCTGCATACAGATTTCACAAGAGGCAGGTCAGGTGGTCTGGTATTCCCATCTCTTGAAGAATTTTCCACAGTTTGTGGTGATCCACACTGTCAAAGGTTTTGGCATAGTCAATAAAGCAGAAATAGATGTTTTTCTGGAACTCTCTTGCTTTTCAATGATCCAACATATATTGGCAATTTGATCTCTGGTTCCTCTGCCTTTTCTAAAACCAGCTTGAACATCTGGAAGTTCACGGTTCACGTATTGCTGAAGCCTGGCTTGGAGAATTTTGAGCATTACTTTACTAGCAGGTGAGATGAGTGCAATTGTGTGGTAGTTTGAGCATTCTTTGGCATTGCCTTTCTTTGGGATTGGAATGAAAACTGACTTTTTCTAGTCCTGTGGCCACTGCTGAGTTTTCCAAATTTGCTGGCATATTGATGCAGCACTTTCACAGCATCATCTTTCAGGGTTTGAAATAGCTCAACTGGAATTCCATCACCTCCACTAGCTTTGTTCGTAGTGACACTTCCTAAAGCCCACTTGACTTTGCATTCCAGGATATCTGGCTCCAGGTGAGTGATCATACTATCATGACTATCTGGGTCATGAAGATATTTTTTGTATAGTTCTTCTGTGTATTCTTGCCACCTCTTCTTAATATCTTCTGTTTCTGTTAGGTCCATTCCAGTAGAAATTCTTTAACCAACTAGTTTTTCTTGCATTTTCATTTTTATGTAGGCTTAAGAATGACATAAGATTAAAAACCTACACCTTAATAAATATTAAAAAGCCTTATCAATAAGTATGCAGTGAAAGTTCTGAGTTACCAAAAACTTTGTATTGTTACTTATATAGCAGTATTTGTTTTCTTATCTCTGTGGTACATAAAGTAAGAGCATCCTTACAATCAATTTGGTATTATGTTTCTGAGATGTATATTAATTGTGGGATTATAGAATTTTTGAATTACTAAATTTTGTTTGTGAATTGCTGATTTTAAAGAAGTTTTTGTTGTTGCTGTGTTTTAAAAGGGGTGTTATGAATCATATCATATCAAAAGAGTCATTAAAGCATTTCTCAAAGATAATTAAAAATAAATTTTTTAAAGGATTTAATATAGCTTTTCATTCTCATAAGTAACATTCTTTTTGAGAACTACTTCCAAATATGTTCTTTAAAGGCAAACTTAAAAATCTAATTCTGAGTCCTAAGTAAACTATTTTGGCTTGTTTATTGTGGACAATCATCTTTGAGGGTTTTGAAGTTTGTTTTGGAAGAGGATTTAGCACTCTGCATGTTTATATTTGAGGTTGCAGTATCAACTGACTATCTTTCCTAAAAGGAAATAGACATCATAAATAGCTTGCAACACTCAGTATTTTGAGAATGTTTGCCATTGTGGTACTTGATGATGATTATTTTTTTTTAAAAATCTCTCTGATCCCTTTTCCTGAAGAGGAAATCAAAATTACCTTTCAGTCACTTCACTGTCTATGTATGTGCACGCATGCTACGTTGCTCAGTCATATCTGACTCTTTATGATGACATGGACTGTAGCCCGCCAGGCTCCTCTGTCCATGGGATTTTTCAGGCAAGAATACTGGGATGGGTTGCCATTTCCTTCTCCAGGGGATCTTCCTGACCCAGGGACAACCCTGTGTCTCTTACATGTTCTGCATTGGCAGGTGGTTTCTTTGTCACTAGCACCACTTGGGAAGCCCATCTATATGTAATCTATGATTTAATATCACTAAACCAATGAGGAGACACCTGATCTTCCTAGCATTGTCCAAGAAAGATCATTTTATGTCAGTGAACTTCTCAAATAGTGGAGGCATAGACAAGTAAATGCCAAACCTAACATTTTAATTTACTATTTCTGATAGAACTATTTCTGCAAAACACCTTTGTATTATTTCAAAGAGTACTGGAAATTGAAGCCTTAAACATATGTGTTATATGGCAATCTTGGGCTTTCCTGGTGGCTCAGATGGTAAAGAATCTTCCTGCAATGCAGGAGACCTGGGGTTCGACCCCTGGATTGGGAAGATCACCTGGAGAAGGGAATGGCAACCCACTCCAGTGTTCTTGCCTGAAGAATTCCATGGACATAAGAGCCTGGCAGCTATAGTTCATGGGGTCACAAAGAGTTGGAGATGACTGAGTGACTAGCACACACACATGGCAATCACAGGAGGGAAACCACCTTATTTGTTGATGGGTCTTTAGCACACAGTGAACAATGAGATAAGAGGAATGGGCGGATTCTTTACCAGCTGAGCCACAAGGGAAGCTTGAGAGTGGACTATACTCAACACTGAATGAACATTCGCTCTTTGTAGACTTGGTATTCTGGATATCAGTTACAGCAGATGATGTGTTTTGGCCCCTTGGGCTGTGTGCCCAACGCAGAGGCCTCGGTCTCCAGGGGTCTGTTATGACCCCAGAAACGGGACTCTCAGATATGTATTTTGCTTTTTCCAGACAGGTGGTTTCATTATCTCATGCACTATTGTGTGTGTGTATCAGATATTTAGTGTAATATAAATCAACACGGCAATAATAACAGTGGACTTCTGTTGCTAGATGAGCTGGGATTCTAAGCTCTTGGTTCTCCAGTCTTTCCCAGCATCATACTGAAAGCCAGACCCACCTTTATTTTTTCCATCTCTCCCTGAGAGTCACTGCACTGTTTTTGACAGAATTTCAATATGCATCACCTTGCTAGATACCCTGGGTTGGGAAGATTCTTTACCCACCCTAATATTCTTGGGGCTTCCCTGGTGGCTCAGATGGTAAAAAATCTGCCTGCTGTGCAGGAGAGCAGTGTTTGATCCATGCAGGAGACTGGGGTCAGGAAGATCCCTTGGAGGAGGGCATGGCAACACGCTGCAGTATTCTTGCCTGGAGAATTCCATGGACAGAGGAGCCTGGAGGGCTATAGTCCATGGGGTTGCAAAAGTCAGACACAGCTGAGCAACTAACACTTTCACATTCAGCCTAGAAAATTTTAGTTTGCCATATGCTTGATCTTTAGGCCTCCAGTTTCTTCAATATCCATTGTATTAGATACAGAATTGACAGTTTCCCTGTTTAAAAATCTCCAGTGGTTCCCTATTTTTTTAATTAATTTTTTTTTGCCAACTATTAAAATGCAATTGCCAACAGAAGCTTAGTTCTGTGTCACAGATTGATGAAAGGATATCAAATTATTTTGACTTTAAGAATCACATTTCCTTTCCCACCAGTCATTTGTATGACAGTCTACTTTAAACTCTCCTTGAGCATCAGGATTGAATGTATCAGTATATCCATCTTGATGTGTCCCCAGTCAATTCTTGGGAAATCTCTACACACTCTTCTGAAAACACTCATTGACTATTTTAAACTTATCTACAGATACTTCAAGGACATACTTGTACATTTGGTCAGCAGCTTGAGATGCCACTGAGTCCTTTTAAAGTACTTGATCCTGCTTTAATTTCTTTTCCAATTTCGTTGAGCTATAATTGACATATAACACGGTGTAAGTTTAAGGGGTGCGTGTGTTGATTTAATATGTTTATGTATTGCAAAATGATTGCCACCGTAACTTTGGCTAGCACATCCATCCTGTCACAGAGTTACCATTTCTTTTTTGTGGTGAGAACATTTAAGGTCTAGGCTCTTAGAAACTTTCCAGGGTATCATACAGAATTAGTTACAATCACTGTGCTGTACTTTAACTCCTCTAAGTTCATCTTACAGCTGGCATTTGTATGCTTTGACCAGTATCTCCCCATTCCCCCACCGGCCGTCTCACCGAGTCGCGGGTAGCACTCTTATCTTTATTATTGTGTATTCATTTCTAAATGCGTATGTTTGTCACTACCTTAGCTGAGATACCATGATGTGCTGACGTGCCAGGTGCTATAGACATGGTGGTACACAGAAGTGGATATGGGTTTTATCCTTACCTAGCTTATAAACTCAGAGAAGGCAATGACACCCCACTCCAGTCCTCTTGCTGGAAATCCCATGGATGGAGGAGCCTGGTAGGCTGTAGTCCATGGGATCGCTAGGAGTCAGACACGACTGAGAGACTTCATTTTCACTTTTCACTTTTCATGCATCAGAGAGGGAAATGGCAGCCCACTCCAGTGTTCTTGCCTGGAGAATCCTAGGGACGGGGGAGCCTGGTGGGCTGCCATCTATGGGGTCGCACAGAGTCGGACACGACTGAAGTGACTTAGCAGCAGCAGCTTATAAACTAGCTTTTTTCACCATTTGGAGCTGAAATCTACATACTTCCATTGTATATTCTGTTTTTAGAACTTGAAGATCATTTTTGTTGCTGGAGGAAAATGAAATTCTATTGAATGTTAGCAAATTGCTCTCTTTTCCTGCCTTTTCTTTCCTCATTGCCTAAAATATGATGGAAAAGTACTTTATATTGTCCTAAGTATTTTTCACAATCCTCAGTTCATTTTGAACATAGCACTTTTGACACTGATGTAAAACATATTGTATGTATAGCTGTGTATTTTTTTTTTTACTTTACAATATATTATATGTATTTTTCCATTTAATTAAGTATATTCTGAAAACATGTTATTTAATGTCTGTTTAACAGTCAATCTTATTTAACCATCCCCTATTTTGTGCTATTTGGTTTGTGTCCAATATTTTTTTCTTTTTTTGGCTTGTTTTACAATTTTAAGTAATGCTTCTGTGAACATCCTGGTACATAATTCTTTGCCTGCATTTCTGATTATTTCCTTATGCTGTTCTCCAGCCTCCAAATACTGTCCATTTCTTGTGCCCAGGGACTATGTAGATGGACTGTTTTTTCAATCTATGTCCAGTGAATATACTTTTCACTTAATGATTTTTAGGCCTTTTTTGATGACCAGATGGAGTGTTGCCCATCTGCACCTGAAGATCTTCCACAGTCTATTCCAACATACCCTCTTAGAGCAAGCTAGGACACTGTAAAGACAGGAGAAGGAAGGTAAGGGCCTGTATACCTTGCTGGATGATGACGGTGGGGGACATTGACTCTAGTCCTCTCTCTTGGGGCTGTACCCTTCTGCATGTCTGTGTGTGTGATTGGAGGAGAGATGGAGTGGGCTGCTTGCTATAGACTAAATGGTGACATTCCCCCCTCACCCCCCACCCCCCAAGAATCCTAATTCATATGCTACAGTCCTAACCACTCCCTCCCCAATGTGATAGTATTTGGAGATAAGGCCTTTGGGAAGTTTCTTAAGTTTAGATGAAGTCATGAGGGTGGGGCCTTCATGATGGGATTAGCACCCTTATAAGAAGGGGCAGCAGAGAGCCTGCTTTCCCCCTCTCTCTACCATGAGACAGTGAGAAAGAGACCATCTGCAAGCCAGGAAGGGAGCTCTTACCAAGAACTCATTTGGCCCACACCTCGATCTTGGACTCCCCAGCTTCCAAAGCTGTGAGAAAATAGGTTTCTTTTCTTTGTTACCCAGTCTATGGAATCTTGTTATGGCAAATGTGCTGTTGAAGACAACTAATTTATGATTCCCTATGAGCTGGAAAAACGGCAATACACAGATGTTTTAGACTGACACTGAGTATTAGCTTTAGAAAACCTGAAACTGCAAACTCAAGTGCTTAGCCAACTATAGTAAAATATTTTGTCTCATTTTTATTACTATTTCTTTAGTTTTGCTTCTTTTTTCTTACTTTTTTTCTTATGTAGTGTATTACAGATGAGCTGCATATTACAGCTCAAACTCATGTCCACTAGGCATGTATATTATACATGCTATTTCAGCTTCAATGTTTCATTATGGATTTTAACCAGTAGTTCAGATCAGGAGAGAACTGACTGATAATCATTTCAAAGAGGGTCCTTTTTAAAGGCATATATCCACTCATCTATAAAAGTGCTACTTTCAGTCCTCGCTAACTAAAAAAAAAAAAAAGAATACAGAAATATCCCTGTTAGTTCCTCCTTTTGGTTGACTCTTTGTTAAGTTATGATATTGTGACTTTTCATTTTTATGAAATTTCTGAAATGTAATGTTTCGGCTTTGTTTACTTTGTGATAGAGGAGTTGTTACTGTTCAGTTGCTAAGTCGTATCTGACTCTGTGACCCCGTGAACTACAGCACACCAGTCTTTTCTGTTCTTCACTGTCTCCTGGAGCTTGCTCAAACTCATGTCCATTAGGTCAGTGACACCATCCAACCATCTCATCCTCTGTCACCCTCTTCTCCTTCTGCCTCAATGTTTCCCAGCATCAGGGTATTTTCCAATGAGTCACCTCTTTGCATCAGGTGGCCAAAATATGGAAACTTCAGCTTCAGCACCAGTCCTCCCAATGAATATTCAGAGTTGATTTCCTTTAGGATTGACTGGTTTGATCTCTTTGCTGTCCAAGGGACTCTCAAGAGTTTTCTCCAGTACCACAGTTTGAAAGCATCAATTCTTTGGCGCTCAGCCTTCTTTATGGTCCAACTCTCACACACATACCTGATTACTGGAAAAACCACAGCCTTGATTACATGCACCTTTGTCGGCAAAGTGAGGTTTCTGCTTTTTAATATGCTGTCTAGATTTGTCATAGATTTTCTTTCAAGGAGCAAGCGTCTTTTAATTTCATGGCTGTGATCACCGTCTGCAGAGATTTTGGAGACCAAGAAAATAAAATATGTCACTGTTTCCACTTTTCCCCATCTATTTCCATGAAGTGATGGGACTGGATGCCATGTTACTTACGTGTTATCAGTGGATTGTAAAGAGGAATAATTTATATTGAACCACTTTTCTTTATTTACATTGACTGTTTTGCCTTGTTAGACATGCTGTTGTAAATAAATTGCTGGATTTAATCATACCAGGAAATATTTGTCTTTTGTGATCACTGTGTTATGTGGGATGTGTGAGCTGAATAATTTGTTGGGCTGCACATTTTCCTTTGAAATGTTTGAAGGACCCTTAAGTGCTGTTGAAAGTGAAGGATCGAACTGCTCTTAGGAAAACAAAGGTTTTGTTACATTGTTCTCAAGTAATAAGGATATCTAGATAAAATAAAAGCAAAGCAGTAAAAATCACACACACAGTGCCATTTGCCACTAACAGAAAATATTTACCAAACAGAAGAGTCCCCGGTGGGACCCTGCTAACTTACATTTACTTTCTCATGAAGTAGTGGGGAAATCAAATGCTCTGACTCACACCAGATATATGTCCCCCTCCTCATTATGAATCCAGACTCCACTTTCAAATAGAGTAGGCTGTCTAGGTAGGAAATGAAACCTTGACTGGCATCAAATGATGTCTCAGATGATCAACAAATCTACATCATAGTCATTATTATTCTCATCTTATTTTACATTTAAAAATTAAAAGCGACAGTGGCCAAATATCACTGGTGGTTATGGTGATTATGTGAGATATATACCTAGAGAGAAAGAGAGAGAGAGGTATAGGTATTGAGTCCAGGATTGACACCAAAGCAGATGCTTCCAAATTCTTGGGTATTTTTATTGGCTGAAAAAGCCTGGTAGACTTAAAGTGATACTGTGATGCATCTATGTTCCTCTGGAATGGCAAACGGATGGAACTGTCGAAGATGGAACTGAAGGAGAATTTTGGTTGTTATGGTTTGCAGAATATGGAGGCAGTTAGGCTTCCTAAGATGACAAGTTGAACATTCTGGATTTATCTTAAATATTTGAGAAAATAAAGAGTATGTTTAGGATTCTGCTTAATGGACTCAATTAACTCAGCCTTGTAAATGACTCTTTTTTTTTTTTAATTAGTCTCCTCACTCCTATACTTGGATTAAGATTAATTTTTTTCCCTTTCAATTCTACTGGAGAAATACGATACTCTGGAGACTCAGCAAGCAGTCTAATGGGTGGTGTGTGTACCTGTATTTGTACTAACTGGCTTCAGTAGGAAACACACTGAAATAAGTGTGGATGAGATGGAAATTCTAATCTCATTTAACTGACAACTCACTGAGGATGAAGCTGAAGCTCCAGTACTTTGACCACTTGATGCAAAGAGCTAACTCACTGGAAAAGACCGTGATGCTGGGAAAGATTGAGGGTAGGAGGAGAAGGGAGTGGGAGAGGATGAGATGTTTGGATGGCATCACTGACTCAACTGGACATGAGTTTGAGCAGACTCCATCAGTGTTAGTTGCTCAGTCATGTCCAACTCTTTGCAAACCCATTGACTGTAGCCCACCAGGCCCCTCTGTCCATGGGATTCTCCAGGCAAGAATACTGGAGTAGATTTCCATTCCCTTCTCCAGGGGATCTTCCTGACCCAGGGATCAAACCAGGGTCTCCTGCATTGCAGATGGATTCTTTACCATCTGAGCCACCAGGGGAGCCCAGGAGATAGTAAAGGACAGGGGAGCCTGCCGTGATGCAGTCCATGGGGTCACAGAGTTGGACATGACTTAGCAACTGAACAACAACAACACAAAGTCCAACTTCTCAGTGTAAAAAAGCAACTTGTGATTGTCATCAGAAAACACAACTTATTCTCCTGTGCACTTGATTGTTCTTCATAAAAGTCTTACTTCCTAACAAAATGCAATAGAAGGTATATTTTCCCCTGCACAGTGGCTACTACAGCAGAGTTTGTGGTATATACACATTTGTGTAGTTAACTGAGTGGAGTTCTCAGATTAGACCATAAGTTTATACATTCTTGGTAAAGTCTCAAGTTATAGAACCCCATCAGTTATTTTTATGAATAGACTTCTCCCGCTTTAAGTTCTGAGCTTCATCAATTGTTTCTAGGAGAGTGGTGTTTTTTTCCAGTACCCTTTGTCAGTCTGGTTGTTCTCTTTTTATGTGTAAATTCTGCGGTGGTTCAGTTAGGAGAGCTCTTGATCTCTCACCTGTGTTTCTAATTATGGCCTGTTACCTTTGAAGGTTGTGGATCTCTGTCAGGATTCATATGTGGCAGAGCCATGGTGAGGGGAGAGATACTTAAAGTCCCCTTTGGTGGGGGTCACTTTGCATTTGAAGTCTAACCTGAAATGTCTTCACTGGTTGCCAGCACCATGATGCTTTCTGTGTTAACAGCAGTAAACTGCCAGAAAGCGGCAATGCTGGGCAATGCTATTTCAGCACTTGGGGCCCATACCATGCATGCTATGTTAGTGGCACTAGTAGCTTTGTGAAAAAGACACTGGAATTTGCACAGCGTTTAAGGTACCCTGACCTAGGTAGAGGAAAATTGGAAAAGTGACTGATGCAATTTTAGAAAGACTGGGACCATTTATTTACAGTCGAAGGAGCAGGTGAGGAAGCTCACATTTCAAGATTCAGGAGATAGTTTGATGAACACCATGAAGTACTTTCATAGAGAAGCAACATTATAGATTTTTTGGCATCAGGGTCAAGCTAAATATGTTTCCAGAAAGAGTAGCTAGGTACCAGACAAGACCAAATCCTAACGAGGTAAGTGAAATCTGTATCAAGGAACAGAGTGGGTACTATGAGATGCAGGCTATGTAGTTAAGGATGGCTCTGAGAATCTAGTCAAAGTGTGTGCTACTTTCCCAGTCGGGAAGTGATGCGTGGTCTCCATGGTGAGGGAAGCAGGACACTGATTACAGTAGTTCCCCCTCATCCACAGGGAGCTTTGAAGATCCGCAGTGGATTCTGAAACCTCGGATAGTACTGACACATATTATTATATTTATATATGGACATATATTATTTTTTCCTCTGTATTCATACCTGTTATACAGTTTAATACAGTTTAACCGTGAACTTCCAGATGTTCAAGCTGGTTTTAGAAAAGGCAAAGGAACCAGAGATCAAATTGCCAACATCAGCTGGATCATCGAAAAAGTAAGAGAGTTCCAGAAAAACATCTATTTCTGTTTTCTTGGCTATGCCAAAGCCTTTGACTGTGTGGATCACAATAAACTGTGGAAAATTCTGAAAGAGATGGGAATACCAGACCACCTGACCTGCCTCTTGAGAAATCTGTATGCAGGTGAGGAAGCAACAGTTAGAACTGAACATGGAACAACAGACTGGTTCCAAATAGGAAAGGGAGTACGTCAAGGCTGTATATTGTCACCCTGCTTTTTAACTTATATGCAGAGTACATCATGAGAAATGCTGGGCTGGAGGAAGCACAAGCTGGAATCCAGATTGCCAGGAGAAATATCAATAACCTCAGATATGCAGATGACACCACCCTTATGGCAGAAAGTGAAGAAGAACTAAAGAGCCTCTTGAAAGTGAAAGAGGAGAGTGAAAAAGTTAGGTTAAAGCTCAACATTCAGAAAACAAATATCATGGCATCTGGTCCCATCACTTCATGGGAAATAGATGGGGAAATAGTGGCTGACTTTATTTTTGGGGGCTCCAAAATCACTGCAGATGGTAATTGAAGACATGAAATTAAAAGATGCTTGCACCTTGGAAGGAAAGTTATGACCAACCTAGATAGCATATTAAAAAGCAGAGGCATTACTTGCCAACAAAGGTCTGTCTAGTCAAGGCTATGGTTTTTCAAGTGGTCATGTATGGATGTGAGAGTTGGACTGTGAAGAAAGCTGAGTGCTGAAGAATTGATGCTTTTGAACTGTGGTGTTGGAGGAGACTCTTGAGAGTCCCTTGGACTGCAAGAAGATCCAACCAGTCCATCCTAAAGGAGATCAGTCCTGGGTGCTCATTGGAGGGACTGATGTTGAAGCTGAAACTCCAGTTCTTCGGCCACCTCATGCAAAGAGCTGACTCATTTGAAAAGACCCTGATGCTGGGAAAGATTGAGGGCAGGAGGAGAAGGGGACAACTGAGGGTGAGAGGGTTGGATGGCATTACGGACACAATGGACATGAGTTTGGGTGAACTCCAGGAGTTGGTGATGGACAGGGAGGCCTGCTGTGCTGTGATTCATGGGGTTGCAAAGAGTCGGACAAGACTGAGCGACTGAACTGAACTGAACTGATATAGTTTAATTTATAAATTAGGCAATATAAGAGATTAACAACTACCTAAAATACAACATGGGCTTCCCAGGTGGGGCAATGGTGAAGAATCTGCCTGCCAATGCAGGAAATGCAAGAGATGTGGGTTTGATCCCTGAGTCAAGATGATCCTCTGGAGGAGGAAATGGCAATCTGCTCCAGTATTCTTGCCTGGAAAATTCCACAGACAGAGGAGCCTGGAGGGCTAGAGCCCATGGGGTTGCAAAGAGTCGGACATGACTGAGCACACATATACACAGTAATATAATAGAAAAATTATAACTGTGTACTATAATGAAAGTTATGTGACAGTCCTTTCTCTCCTCAATCAGCTTCTTCTACTCTGTTGCAGACATGGTGATTTCTTCATCTGCAGATGTAGCCGCTCTAGTAATTTTTGTGTTTCTTTGTCTAAACCTATTCCTGAATCTGTGTAACTTGCAGTTAATGGCTTGGTGTCACTCACTTCAGGGGATTCCTCGCTGAAGTTTCTGTAGAGTTTCCGTGCTTTCTGGAACAACATGTTGCTGTCAGTTGGGCTATGTTTCTGTTTATGTCCTTCACCCAGAGCCTTAATGTCTTTTCTGTCCTCATTAAGCATTCACCATGCAACGTGGCTGTAAATTTTGCAGTTTGAGTTGAGACATCAAAACTAGTGCAGGTTTCTTTCCCCTTTACAGTTTCCTGCACAGGGGAAGATTCATGCCTACATAGATCTCAGTAACTTCAGCCTACTACTAACATTATTTTCTTTCCTGATTATGTTGAGAACTTTGACATTTCATTTTAAGGAAGCTCTTTGGTATATCTGAATGGCCAGCCTCATTACTCTTGTGCTTTGGTGCAATTATTAAGTAAAATAAAGGCCACTTGAACACAAGCACTGTGATACCACAACTGTTGATTGATCAAGCTGATAACGGAGAAGCTAATGGGTGACTAATGCGTGGGATACACTGGACAAAGGAATGATTTGCATCCAGGGCAGAACAGAGTGGGATGGTTGATCCTGCAATGCGAATGGTGCTAAAAATGAATTGTTTGTTTCTGGAATTTTACAGTTAATATTTCCAGGCGTGTGTGTGTGTGTGTGTGTGTGTGTGTGTGTGTGTGTGTGTATTGGCAGGGGGTGGGGTACTGGAACCTCAGAAAGCAAAACTGTGAAGGACTTGTTTATCCTGCTTAACTAAATATGGTCAATTCTTGTTAAACAAGGACGTGGAGATAGTTCCATTGTGAAAAGTAATTTTTGTAACATTTTGTAAAATTTGTAACAAATGGTGGTGGGATAACTGTATATTCAATGCAAAAGAATAAAGATGAAACTCTACATCATAAAAAAAACTGTGAATAAGGAGGAACTACTGTAACCATTTTTTTTTTTTTTTACTGGCCATGCCACAGCATGCAGGATCTTAGTTCCTTGACCAGGGATTGAACCTGTGTCCACTACAGTGGAAGCATGGAGTTTAAACCACTGGACCGCCAGGGAAATCCTATGTAACCATTTAAAAAATTCATTTTGATGCAGTCATTTTGACTGAAGAAAGATATCCCTTCTACTAATTGTCTCCTTATTCCATGCTTATTAGGAAAATTTTTACTTTCTGCTGTATTATTTTTAGACTTTTTATATCTATGTTTTACTGGTATTTCAAATATTCAACATGTTTTAAATTACGGAAGTAATGTATGTTCCTGGAGGCACATGAAAAATACAAAAATGTAGACATATGGATAGGAAGGAAGTAGAAATCTCCAATCCCCTGCATTCCTACCTCCTTGAGTTAACAATTAGTAATTTACTACAGGTATCCCAGAAATAGTCAGGGGAAATTTCTTGTGTACCTTTGAAAAACAAAGTTTAAGTCAAGTCCTTAGGAGAAAACCTACTAGTGAAGTCTTTAGTAAGTTGTTTTGCTGCAACTGTGTACAAAAACAATTAAAGTTAGATTGAAATTTTTGGCTTAGGCACTGGAGAACACACTGTTTTCCAAGTGAAGTCAGAAGAATCTTGATGCCAAATTTTCAAAGGATGTGTCATCAACCATTTTAATGTTTTCTCACCTCTATCAAAAATATTAAATATTTAGGAGAGTTAAAGATTAAGAGGAATATTTGAAAGGAAAGTATCCAAATGCTGTAATAACTCTTCCAACTTGGCGGGTAGGAAGAATGGAGATTTTTCCTTTTATACCCATTTGAGAGAGAGAACAGCCCCTTGAAAAGACATTTCAGTACTGGATATATGCTGGGCATAGTGAACTGGGTTCTGACCTTTACCTGAGAAATTCAGTGGATGAGAAATTAAGTTTAATAAATTGTATGTCCTGGATGACTTGGAGTTAGTAAATAATTTTTTTTCTAAAGTGATTTAAAAATTAATGATTTCATAATGAATGATATCACATTCATTGCTTAGCAATACAGAAAGTTCACTTTATTAATGTTTTTAATTTTAATTTTTTAGCTTAATTCTTTTTTAATTCCCCCATGTGTCTTATCTTCTATTTCTCTAAGGTAAAGCTCTTAATGGGCAAAAGACCTATGTGCTTTTCAAAAGTCACTTTAAATAGAAATTTTTGATATGTGAAATTACAGTTCATATAATTTTTCTTTTCCATAAAATTTACAATTCTATTTTGAAGGAAAAATATGTCAAAATTGCATTATAAATAATTGAATTACATATTTAAAATTGGGTGAATTTTACTATATATGATTTATATTTTAATAAAGCTGATTAAAAATGTATTATCTGGAAAAACTGGTTGAAAGTTATTAGAGTAGAATAATGTAAGTTCCTGAAGCATAATTCAGAAATACCCAGTAAATGTGTGTTCATGATATTCCTATATAAAAACCTTGATAACCACCTTACAAAATGTAAAATTTCCTCTTGCTTTGGGCCTATACTAATCATTTATGCTTGCTGTCTTTTATGTTTAGTTTCCCACTGAGTTAACATTGAATCCTGGCACATTATGTTTGGAAACTGAGTGATCACTTTTAAAATATATGTCCTGTGCTTGCCAGATGGGTTTGGAAGCTCTCCCAGTAAGGCTTTCATTGTCATAACCCACTTCACAATTCTATCATGAATGAGGTCATTAGGGAATGACATCATTTTCAGTACCTCCCAGCTTGCAATTAAAAAAAAAAATGCAATAGCTTTAAAAAAAAATTTGTGTCTCTTACATAATCATGTCTTAAGCAAGACATAGTTCCTAAATCACACACATGTGCACGCACACTCACACATACAAACAGTGCCCCTTGAAATTGTGCAACTAGCGGAATTTCTGAGACATGTTTGGTTGTGGGTGGTCATGAAGTACTACAGGTTCAGGAAATACTAAGGAATATTTAAGGTAAGCCAACAGGAAGAGGCCACCAAGAGTGGGTAGATGAATTCAGAGGGGAAGTGAGAAAGCACTTAGGAGCTTTTCTGCCATTTTTCCTCCTTCAGGAGGCTATGTAGAAAGATGCTGCTCTTTCTAAAATGAATTGTGTAGCAAGAATTTATAATAAAATTCCCATTTATATTTTCAGTCACACAGCCATATATTTGACAGATATGTGATGGTAACCACATAGGATAACCATCTGGTATACAGTTGTGAAGAAGTCAGATGTGGTCTCTGCCCTTATGGAGATAAAAACTAGCTGGAGAAACAATCAATCACTAACCAATTACAGGGATAATTTAAAATGTTCAAATATGGTCAGTGTTAGGAACAAGAAGCATGTGTTTCTAGAAAAGTCTACATCAGAAGGTGATAAGACTAATCTAGAGGGTCATGAAAATCTTTCCTCGGCTTAGCTTTATAAGATAATTAAGAATTAGTTATTTAAGGAAGGGTGGAGTGTGGAAGAAAAAGCTCTAGGAGGAACCTCATGTGCAGTGTCCCTGGGATAGAAAAGAATACCCTGAGCAGGTAGCAAGCTGTCAGGACAAAACTCTGAAACCGAGAGGGAAAAGCAGCTTTCTCTCAACATGTTTTCCCTTACCAGAAAAAACTTTTGAATAAAAATGTTTCCTCTTTGAAAATAAAATATCTTTTGAAAGGATGAAATCAAGTCCATCTTCACACAAATTATTTTTGAAAGTAAACAGCATCAATATATAATTAGGTTCCAAGGCAGTTGTTCCAGAGAGAAGGTAGTGAGGCCACAGTGGAATTATGTTGCTTGTATGCTCAGACTCAGCAGATAGGCCTAATGGTGGGGACCATGTAAAGATTCTATGCCAGTAATCTTATCTGACCTGCATAGAAGCTAAAACCATGGCATCAGCTTTTGAGAAAAGAAAGAGCTTTATTGGGAGACAGAGGCAAGGGTCTCAAATCTGTCTTCTGGGTCCAGGATTTGGGGGAAATTTTTAGTAGTTAGAGGAGTTTCAAATTTGGAAACTGATTAGCTAGTCTGAAATCAGTTCATATAAGCTAATTTTGCTGCTGTAAGCCAAATGTTCTTAAAGAGCTCTGATGGCAATATTTCTTTTCTTTGAGTTCCATAGACTGATAGAAAATTCTTGGCTTTAAGATATCCTGGAGATACAGTTCCTATCCTGCACGTGTGCAGTGCTTTCTCTGTAAGATATCTGAAGGTTTAATTAATAGATCCACCTGTTTAAAGAGGCAGAACCAGTTTAAGCTGGTCAGTGTTTTACGTGCTATTTCTATCCGGTAATGTTAGATAATTTAACAGCATTCAACAAATGGTGATAGAATGCCTGTTATGCCCCGGCCACTGGCTGGCCTCGAGGTCCTGGCGTGTCTCACTGCAGTGCCCGTATTGGTAATGACAGTGATAGCCATAAAGATTTGAATGAACAGGAACGACAAAGTTACGACCCCTGAACACCTTTCTCTTTCCTGCTGGTTGGCCCTCGTCTTCCAGGAGTGTGCCAGAGATTATTGTAAATAAGGTAATTGTAGTTGCAGCTGTTCTGATCTGGCCCAATTGAGGTAGAATGGGAGGTTTTCTTGAGCAGTGAAATAACTTCCTAAACAGTTCCTACCAATGAGAGAAATCTAAAACGAGGTTCAATACCATTTTTTAAAGCAGAGGTTATGTTTGAAGCTCCATAAATGATTTGATTTTCTGGGAAAGTGGAATGAGTCTTATTTTTACTGGGGGTGTTTACATCATAGACCATGTTGCTGCTGCTGCTGCTGCTGCTGCTGCTAAGTCGCTTCAGTTGTGTCTGACTCTATGCGACCCCAGAGATGGCAGCCCACCAGGCTCCCCCATCCCTGGGATTCTCCAGGCAAGAGTACTGGAGTGGGTTGCCATTGCCTTCTCTGATAGACCATGTTAAGAAACTGCTAAACTATAAATCACTGCAGATGGTGACTGCAGCCATGAAATTAAAAGACGCTTACTCCTTGGAAGGAAAGTTATGACCAACCTAGATAGCATATTCAAAAGCAGAGACATTACTTTGCCAACAAAGGTCCGTCGAGTCAAGGCTATGGTTTTTCCAGTGGTCATGTATGGATGTGAGAGTTGGACTGTGAAGAAAGCTGAGCGCTGAAGAATTGATGCTTTTGAACTGTGGTGTTGGAGAAGACTCTTGAGAGTCCCTTGGACTGCAAGGAAATCTAAAGGAGATAAGTCCTGGGTGTTCATTGGAAGGACTGATGTTGAAGCTGAAACTCCAATACTTTGGCCACCTCATGCAAAGAGTTGACTCATTGGAAAAGACCCTGATGCTGTAGGGATTGGGGCAGGAGGAGAAGGGGATGACAGAGGATGAGATAGCTGGATGGCATCACCGTCTCAATGGACATGAGTTTGAATGAACTCCGGGAGTTGGTGATGGACAGGGAGGCCTGGCGTGCTGCGATTCATGGGGTTGCAAAGAGTCGGACACAACTGAGCGACTGAACTGAACTGAAACTGCATTTGGTAGGTTGTATTTCTATGCACAGTTATACAATGTACCCCTTCCTCATATCAGTTTATGTCTTCCAACCTGTTGCCATGGGGCTTGCATACTTCCTATTGTGGGGAATATATATTTTCCTTCCTTCTCCACTGATTTTGAATTTAGCCATGCAATTTTCTCTGGTCGTTGGAATGTGAACAGATATGACTACACTATATACAGTTAGAAGCTTTAAATGAAATTCTAAGGAAAAAGCCTTTTGCTTTTCAAAATGTTAGTTTGAAAAATGGTATGCTCCACATAAAGGTTTCAATCTCAGGCCCAAACCTTCCAACAAGACCCACAGAGCCAAGCAAGCAGAGCCACTGCAGCTGCATCCATCCAGCCGCTGCCTCTTTGAATCATTAAGAAGAACGAGATGCTTGTTTTTGTAAGCTCATGAGATTTTACAGCTGTTATGCAGAAAAGTTGAAAAGTACAGAATCTGATACTTAGACAAGGAGTATTCCCATATAAAAACTTAAAATATGTGGCCCTGATTCTGGGAGCAGGAGACCTAGCCATGAGGAAACTTGATGGAGGCTGGAAAATCGGTGACACTTTTTATTCAATAAATAAATATTTGGTAAAACGTTACCTGAGGTAACTTGGAAGGCAAACATGAATATCATGTTCTCAAGGCTTTCTATAAAGAAGATTTGAAATATTGCTAATATTACTCGATTGTTAGAAGCTGTGTTTGATACGATAACACAAGAAGGAAAACGATCTCAAGCATAAGTGACTTGTTTAGGATGAACAGGAAATTAAAATGAGAAGCTACAGGATTCACAGAGTTAGAAAATCAAACTCTTTCTCATCTCTAACTGGTTAAAATAGAAACACTTTGAGTCACAAAGGCTAATTAAGACTCAGATTAAGACTCAGTTTAGGGACAAAGCCCAAATTATTGGCATGTGCACAAAAGCTTTTGACTGGATTAAGATGTCCCTCAGTAAATCCTTTCAACTGGAAAAAATGGTTCAGGAAAAAGAAACCAAAGGAATGATCTCTTGAAGCCAATATGTGTGCTTCAGTTTAGAGAGAAACAGATTGGTAAAAGAATAGTGAACATGTCTTTTAATATATGGAGCAGAATAGATGAAATAAATAGAAGAAAAGAAAAGATACAAAAAAATTGAGACGAGTTTTACTGCAGAGTATCTCCAGCCTGATATAGCAGTTGAGTGGCTTTTTTTATATCTTAAACTGACATGTGGACCTCCAGCTTTCTCTGAGAATGAAGCAGCCTTTCTCTGGGAATTAAGCAGGCCAAAAGTGCTGCTCAGCTCCAGGGAGGGCATGTTTTCAAATGTTCTGTTCAGGTGTGGTCAAGGAAGGCAAAGGAAAAGGGAAAGAAGAGGTGGTAGCCAATAGTGCTGGAGAAAATTCATGTTGTTCAGTCCCTTAGTCGTGTCTGACTCTTTGCAACCCCGTGGACTGCAGCAGGTCAGGCTTCCCTGTACTTCACTCCCGCCTGGAGTTTGTTCAGACTCATGGGCAATGAGTCGATGATGTCATCCAACCATCTCATCCTCTGTCACCCCTTTCTACTCATGCCCTCAGTCTTTCATGAGTAGAAGACCCTGATCTTCTTTTCCAGTGAGTAGGCTCTTCGCATCAGGAGGCCAAAGTATTGGAGCTTCAGCTTCAGCATCAGTCCTTCCAGTGAGTATTCAGGGTTGATTTCCTTTAGCATTGACTGGTTTGATCTCCTGTGTAAGGGACTCTAAAGAGCCTTCTTCAGAAGCACAGATTGAAAGCATCAATTCTGCACTCAACCTTCTCTGTGGTTCAACTCTCACATCTGTACATGACTACTGAAAAAACCATAGCTTTGACTATATGGAGATTTGTCAGCAAAGTGATGTCTCTGCTTTTTAATATGCAATATATAATACATAGTATATAATATATAAAAATAATATATATTATATAATTGTATTATATATCATATATTATATTATACATTATATATCATATAAATAATTAATATTATCAATATTGTTATTAATTATATTATTTATATTAGGTTAGATTATAAATATATTTATATTTATAATTTTTATAAATATAATGACTATAGACATATTTAAATATGAATATAAATACAAATATATATTTAAATATAAATACATAACTATAAATATTTATTTATATATTAAATATATATAATTCGAATATATTCTTAATATTAGTTAAATGCATACTTTAACATTAAATATATACTATATATAATATAAATTATAATTATATCATTATATAATATAATAAGAATGATAATGATAATAATAATGAATATAATAATAATATGATATAATATAATATAATTATAAATTATAATTATATAATGTATATAAATATATATCAATATTTAAATATAAATATATATTTAAAATATAAATATGTAATTATAAATACATAATATAGTATATTAATTATAATATATTATATTAAAATTATCAGCATTACTTATTAGTATTATTAATTATTATTCTAATATACTTAATTATTAATGTTAATAATATCATATAATTATTATATATCGATTCAAATATATGAATAATTATATAATAAATAACATAATATCACATTAACATAATAATATCTTAATATAAATATATAATATATCATATTATTGCATATGTTATGTATATTATATAATACATATTATGCATATGTATATATATAAAACATGTTATATATATGTTATACAGTATTCTAATATAGTATAATTATATATCCAAATATATAATTATATTCATATATTATATTTATTATATATATTATATATAATATATATCATTATTACTATATATAACATTATATATAGTTATATATAATTACTTATAATTACTAACATAATTAATATAATTATATTATAGTATATCATATAAATATTTATTTATATATTTATTTAAACCATGTCTCCTGTGTGTGTGTGCTAAGTTACTTCTATCTTGTCCGACTCTGCGAACTTTTGGGCTGTAGGCGGGCGCCAGGCTCCTCTGTCCATGGGATTCTCCAGGCAGGAATACTCCAGTGGACTGCCATGCCTTCCTGCAGGGGGATCTTCCCAATACAGAGATCAGACCCGCGTCTCCTATGTCTCCTGCATTGGCAGACCAGTTCTTTAGCACTAGTGTCACATGGGAATTTAAATCCTGATTATTGAGATCTAAAAGAGAGACATACAAAGACTAAGAAAATACCTTGACTTCACTAGCAATGAATATTGACGGCCTATATGCAGAACATTGTTTCTAAGGGTAAAATACAGTCTTATGGTCAGAATGGCTATCCTACATGCTTTGGTTGATGTTAAATGTCAGACTGTCTAAGGCCGTTTAGCATCTCCAGGCGCTCTCACTGAGTTGTAGTAAGAGGTACAGAATGTCACTGATGAAGTCCACCTAGAAACTTCAAATTGCTTCTGTCTCCTTTGCTCTCTTTAAAATCTCTGACTAACTGCTCAGGAGAGATACAAGAATAAAAAGATATGAAGAAACAAATGTGGGAGATAGACACAGAGTGGAAGTCAATGAGTAATAAACAGTGTATTTACTTGGGATAAGCAAAGAAAAGAGATAACAGCTAATCATTTATAATTTTAATATTTTGCTTTGTGTTTCAAAAATCCAAGCACTTTTTAGTTTTATTTTTCTTCATATTTCTAACATGTATTTTGTGATATCAACCAAGTTGCAACTTTTAAAATACTTGTCAGATAATCTTGAAAATTTTTATTTGGCTTAAGGTTAACCCTTCACTTGTATTATACAATCAAACATAATATATACTAAAACAAATATATAATTCATAATGTGAATCTTTAAAAAATTAAACCTTTCATTCAAATAATAAAGCTTGTTTTATTCAGGAAAATGATACTATGATTCTAATGTAATACAGCATTATTATTAATGTATAGTTTTATAATAATAGTAATAAGCATACATCATTAAGATGATACTGTATATATATTTTAAATATTCAAGACGGCTTGAAATTGTTAGGAAAAACTTACAAATTTGGGAAAACAAATGCCATGTTGTTAGAGAGTCGTAGAAGAAAATATTTCCATGCTCATAAAAATCTAGTTTTAAAGGGAATATGTATGTATACACACACACACACATATTTATATTTCCAGGCACAATAAAAAGGCATCGATATTCAGAGGCAATCTTGAGTGAAATTTTTACTATTCTGCCTTGATGAAGATCTTTGTAATATTTGACCATATTCAAACTAATTGGAGGTTAAATACTGAAGATGCTAATGCCAATAAGAATTACCACTTATCTTTTGTTATAATCTAAAGTTCAAGATATTATTTTCTGGGAATTTGTGGGTCTTCTTGGAAATATGTCTTTTCAGAATTACAGATTTGGAAAATTAGTATGTAATACCAGTAGGGCATGAACCCATAAAAAGATTTTTAGAAGTCTTACATAACTTTGATTCATCTGGTATGCAGGTTAAACGTTTTTGGTGGAGTGAAATCATAGCAAAGAATTCTGCTTATCTTTGACATGTCAGTATAAAGTATGGACGTTATACTACATGCTTAATTCAAAAATGAAGAAACCTAAAATTTTCCAGAGACTTTTCAATTTCTACTGCAAAATTTTCCCATGAAACTACTTTATTATTTTCTTGCAGAAAAATATATTTTCTGGAATTGGATTTACTAGGTTGAGCCTTCTCAAATATGGTTGTTTCTTACCATTGGTGCATCTTCTCACAGTGAACTTAGCCACAAAGCTCCAGAGGCCACTATGGTCTCAGTTATGTGCTATCCATGAATGGTGCCATATATGAAGTGACATTTTGAGAAAATGTTCTAAAGATTTTCTGAGGACTTTACAGAGATTCAGTGGATCTACAATCACCCAAAATGGGCTGATACATTTTAAGGGTTTATAGTAGCTTTGGCTACTGAAAGATGGGGTTTGATTACCAGCTGTATCATTTGCTAGCTCATTGGCCTCAGGTGCTTTCTTGCTTTCTCTAAATCTCAATTGCCTCATCTGAAAAAGAACAATAAAATGTATAACTGACAGCTCTGCTGGAAAGATTAAGTATTATACATAAAAGCACCTAATGTGCCTATTACATGGGTTGAAACTCAGTTCAGTGCAGTCGCTCAGTCATGTCTGACTCTTTGAAACCCCATGGACTGCAGCATGCCAGGCCTCCCTGTCCATCACCAACTCCCAGAGCTTGCTCAAACTCATGTCCATTGAGTAAGAGATGCCATTTAACCATCTCATCCTTTGTTGTCCCCTTCTCCTCCTGCCTTCAGTCTTTCCCAGCATCAGGGTCTTTTCCAATAAGTCAGTTCTTCGCATCAGGTGGCCAAAGTATTGGAGTTTTAGCTTCAGCATCAGTCCTTCCAATGAATATTCAGGACTGATTTCCTTTAGGATTGATTGGTTTGATCTCTTTGATGTCCAAGGGACTCTCAAGAGTCTTCTCCAACACCACAGTTCAAAAGCCTCAATTCTTCTGTGCTCAGCTTTCTTTATAGTCCAACTCTCACATCCATGCATGACTAGTGGAAAAACCATAGCTTTGACTTTTTTTTTTGGTTTATTTGGGTTTTTTTTCTTTTTTTTAATTTAAATTTATTTATTTTAATTGGAGGCTAATTACTTTACAATATTGTATGGTTTTGCCATACATCAACATGAATCCACCATGGGTGTACACTGTTCCCCATCCTGAACGCCCCTCCCACCTCCCTCCCCGTACCATCCCTCTGGGTCATCCCAGTGCACCAGCCCCGAGCATCCTGTATCCTGCATCGAACCTGGACTGGCGATTCATTTCACATATGATGTTATACATGTTTCAATGCCATTCTCCCAAATCATCCCACCCTCTCCCTCTCCCACAGAGTCCAAAAGACTGTTCTATACATCTATGTCTCTTTTGCTGTCTCACATACAGGGTTATCGTCACCATCTTTCTAAATTCCATATATATGCGTTAGTATACTGCATTGGTGTTTTTCTTTCTGGCTTACTTCACTCTGTATAATAGGCTCCAGTTTCATCCACCTCATTAGAACTGATTCAAATGTATTCTTTTTAATGGGTGAATAATACTCCATTGTGTATATGTACCACAGCTTTCTTATCCATTCATCTGCTGATGGGCATCTAGGTTGCTTCCATGTCCTGGCTATTATAAACAGTGCTGCGATGAACATTGGGGTACACGTGTCTCTTTCCCTTCTGGTTTCCTCGGTGTGTATGCCCAGCAGTGGGATTGCTGGGTCATAAGGCAGTTCTATTTCCAGTTTTTTAAGGAATCTCCACACTGTTCTCCATAGTGGCTGTACTAGTTTGCATTCCCACCAACAGTGTAAGAGGGTTCCCTTTTCTCCACAACCACTCCAGCATTTATTGCTTGTAGTCTTTTGGATCGCAGCCATTCTGACTGGCATGAAATGGTACCTCATTGTGGTTTTGATTTGCATGTCTCTGATAATGAGTGATGTTGAGCATCTTTTCATGTGTTTGTTAGCCATCTGTATGTCTTCTTTGGAGAAATGTCTATTTGGTTCTTTGGCCCATTTTTTGATTGGGTCATTTATTTTTCTGGAATTGAGCTGTAGGAGTTGCTTGTATATTTTTGAGATTAGTTGTTAGTCAGTTGCTTAATTTGCTATTATTTTCTCCCATTCTGAAGGCTGCCTTTTCACCTTGCTTATAGTTTCCTTTGTTGTGCAGAATCTTTTAATTTTAATTAGGTCCCATTCGTTTATTTTTGCTTTTATTTCCAGTGTTCTGGGAGGTGGGTCATAGAGGATCCTGCTGTGATTTATGTCAGAGAATGTTTTGCCTATGTTCTCCTCTAGGAGTTTTATAGTTTCTGGTCTTACATTTGGTTTAGATCTTTAATCCATTTTGAGTTTATTTTTGTGTTTATTGAAACTCAGTAAATAGTGGCAATTATTTATTTTCTTAGTTATATCTAAGAAATTTGTTTATTCAATGCTTATGGTTAGTTTTTTAAGATCTTAGAAGAGTAGTTATAAACAGATTACTTTTGATGATCACTTAGCATGTTGCCCATTAACATATATTCTGTATATCATAGGGTTATTAAGTAGCAGAAAATCAATTTAGACAAAGATCCTTCTATCTCTAAACCTACGTGCTTTCTTCTATTCTATGCTGCCTCCAACTTCAGATGTGTGTGTGTGTGTTTATATATATATCTTTAATTGCATTGAAATGACCATCTCATAACCTATAAGTTTTCTGATTGAACATCTATAGTAAGTATTTATAAGACAAAAGCTATGAATTTCAAGTGCCGGAGAGGTTGTAGAGAAAAGGGAACCCTCCCAAAGTGTTAGTGGGCATGTAAATTAGTGCAGCCACTATAGAGAAAGGTATGGAGGTTCCTCAGAAGACTAAAAATGAAGTTGCCATATAATCCAGCAATCCCACCCCTGGGCATATATCCAGACAAAACTATAATTCAAAAAGAAACATGCACCCCAATGTTCACTGCAGTGCTATTTGCAATAGCAAAGAAATGGAAACAACCGAAGTGCCCACCAGCAGATGAATGGGTAACAATACTTTGCTGCATATATACAATGGAACATTACTCAGACAGAAAAAAATGCCATTTGCAGCAATATGGATGGACCTAGAGATTAGCATACGTAAGCAAAGTAAGTCAGAAAGAGAAAGACAAATACCATATGATATCACTTATGTGTGGAATATAAATATGACACAAATGAACTTAACTATGAAACAGAAATCAACTCACAGCTATAGAGACAGATTTATGGTTGCCAAGGGGGAGGGGGCAGTGAGGGAGTATTGGATTGGAAGTTTGGAATTAGCAGATGGAAACTATTCAGTTTAGAATAGAAAAACAGCAAGGTCCTACTGTATAGCACAGAGAAGTATATTCAAAATCCTGTAATAATTCATAACCTAAAAGAACATAAAAAAGAATATGTGTGTGCATCACTGAACCACTTTGTTGTACACCAGGAATGAACACAACACTGTGTTGTATTTCAAGTGTATACACTTGTTGTAAATCAAGTGTATTTCAGTAAAGTAAAGTTATAAATTTCATTATTTATTAGTGACTTTCCTCTTAGGATGGGCTTCCCTCACAGCTCAGCAGGAGGCCTGTGTTCGATCCCTGGGTTGGGAAGATCCCCTGGAGAAGGGAAAGGCAGAGAGAACTATATCCACTCTAGTATTCTGGCCTGGAGAATTTCATGGACTGTATAGTCCATGGGGTCACAAAGAGTCAGATACTGAGCGACTTTCACTTTCACTTTTCCTCTTAGAATAGACTATCCCTAGAGGAGCCTGGTGGGCTGCAGTCCATGGGGCCTCTGAGGGTCAGACATGACTGAGCGACTTAACTTTCACTTTTCCTCTTAGAATAGACTATCCCTATCTATCATCTACCTGTCTATCTATCTATCTATCTATTATCTCTCAAGATCTGCCTTTAGTCTAAAGGCTTGTAGATGATTTTACAAGGTTATGGCCAGCTTTTTTTGTGATGTTAGATATATATCTTAGTAAACAGGAATAAAAAAATAAGTTTTGTTTTCTACTTTCTAAATTATTTCAATGAAAATACCTTTGGAATCTACACTTTATTTTCAGTTTTTTTTTTTAAACTAAATACGTTTATTCTACCTTCTGGAATAGCTGTATTATTAAATATTTTAGTGGTGAAACTTGTATTCATTGACTTCTGACATTTTTATTTTAATTGGCTTTCTTTTCAAACCGAAATCAACAAAGGTGTTACCTTTTGTCACATGTGGTTATTATGGACACCATTTTTAATCTTTAGTGCATCACTATGTAATCTGGCTATCTTATTGCACCTTTTTTTTTTCTTTCTGAGAATAGGGGCTAATTCAACTACATTTCCAAAAGAAACCGGTGACTGATTCAGCTTCTGGCCCCATAGGATACTTAACAGTGGATGAGAGAACTTCATCTGTTCTCTTTCCAGTTCCCCCCAAGAACAATACCTCCGATCTTGAGGCTGGCTAGAGCCTTCCTTCCTGACCACCTTCAAGTCTAACTTCAAGTGCTGACAGAATTATATAACAGTTGCCAAAATTATGTGATTTTATGGACTAACAAGTCTTTGTCATAAAAAAGAGATTGAGAACCTCAGCAACAAGGGGAAAGACAGGAGCCCTTTGTCATCTGAATATTTGTCCCAGACAGGGTTGAACTACTTAAAATTATGAATATTAAAGAGTTTTTACAGCAGTCCAGGGCCCTCTGCTCAGTTCCAAGTAGGCAGCATTATCCCTTTGAGGGGTAAAAGCTTTTGATAATTTCCCAGTGATAGCTTTAGCATTTTATGGTGAGGACAGTGCAAATTTTTCTTAGATTTATTACATACTGTTGTCCTAGAATGTTTGTTATACATTATTTTTCTTTTAGGGTAAATTTTCTCTTTCTCAGAGACCTTATTTTCCTTGAGTATTTAGCTCATTTTTGGAAAGTCAGAAATTACTTCTGAGGAATGATTTTATTAGAAAAGCAAACCATTTGATCATACCTCTAAAGATGTGGCAGAAAATGGATGTTTCTTCCAGGGAAAAGGACATTGTATAAATGACTCCATCCACATTAGATAAAACATTTCATATAGCTACTTTTCAATTATTAAACTACTAGTTGTTGGCAAATCTCTGTGTCAATGTATAAACAATTGGTGAAATGTTAGAGTCTCAGAGAGTCAAAGAAATGACCTAGATCAAAAAGAATTTAGACTGGGAGAATGTAAAATTTTAATGGCTGTGGCACTCACAACAGTATTTGCTGGGACTAGCTTCGATCATTGGATGCTGCTGCTGCTCATCCAAGGCAGAATGATACGGTGTTTAGATAGGTGGACTCACGATCTCACGTAACTTGGATTCGAACCCTAGCTGTGTCACCGAGAGCTGTGTGTCCTTGGACAAGTTACTTATTCTCCCTGTCACTCAGTTTACCCATATTTAAACAAGAGGTAGTAATATTATTTACCTCTGGAGAATGCTTAGTTATCATAAAGTACTTGTGACTAAATTTTACACAAGTGCTGTGTGAATGTGTAACAGGTTCATACCATATCACCAATCAATGTGCAATGTTTGTAGCCTACTGTATTCACAGGTGCTGATCTGCACTGCTGCTCCCTGCTGAGAAGGACAAATGGATGCCATTTCGTACAGAGGAGTGGAAGCTGCATGTGTGCTCTTGGAGGTAAGGATACAAAATTTAAACTTTAATTTTAACTAGAAAATTTTAAATGGTTACTTTTTGTTGTAAACTCCCTAAGGGCATAGACTGGCCATGTTATATATATACTCTACAGGGCAGAACAGAGGATTACATATAATTGTTGTTGTTTTTTAGTCGCTAAGTCCTGTCTGACTCTTTGTGACCCCATAGACTGAAGCCTGCCAGGCTTCTCTGTCCACAGGATTTCCCAGGCAAGAATACTGGAGTGGGTTGCCATTTCTTTCTCCAGGAGATCTTCCCAACCCTGGGATTGAACCCACGTCTCCTGCATTGACAGGCAGATTCTTTACCACTGAGCCACTGGGAAGCCCACATATGATAGTGAGGACAATTAATAGTTACTTTTTAAAATGAATTAAAATTTGGTCATACAGATATCAAGCTCCCTTATTTTGTTTTATAAGTAGAGTAAATACAGTCCCTGGAATGCAGACATAACCCTTAATTCTCACATATTCCATTGTTCTATAGTTCAGGTTATAGGGGACTTGTTAAAAATGAAAACCAAAATGCTATATGTATGCTGTCTAGAACTAGAATAAAATGTTAACAGTTTGTGCATGAGTCACATTTAAATAATCTATATTTATAAAATAATATCTTAAGAATTATAATTCTACCAAGTTTCAATGGAAGCAACTGCATATTCACTTAACATCAGTGAAACAAAAAATTTACAAGATTATTTTAAAAGATAGGCAAAAGAAATTTGAAACAGAAGCAATTTACTCTTAAGACTCAAGCTTAAAAATTCTACATTTGTAAAATATTACCTGAGTTGTAATTCTGTTAAGCTGCCATTTGAACAATGGTATTACACCCTAATGCTGGGACAGATTGAAAGCAAAAGGAGAGGATGAAATGGTTAGATGGCATCAGTGACTCAGTGGGCATGCATCAGAGCAAACTCTGAGAGATAGTGAAGGACAGGGAAGCCTGGCGTGCTGCATGCAGTCCACAAGGCTGCAAACAGGCATGGCTGAGTGACTGAACAACAGCAAATACTCACTCAACAGCAATGAAGGCAAGAGAAAGCAACTTCCTTAGAAAAGAAACAAAAATAATTTTGCTGTGGTATAGGATCTTCAGAAGTTGGCCCAGTTGGGGGCTGGATTATTCAGCTTTCAGGATGTGGAGTGGGAAATATTTAGTGCTTGGTATAGACATTTCTCATTGCTGATGGAGAATGATCTTAATGATCAGTATTCTTCGCGATGTCCATACTTCCCTTGCACAAACTGCCCCCTGCAACTCATATTCAACATCTGACTAGAGGATGCAGGAGAGAAAGAAAGGCTGAAGCTGAATCAGGTTGCATAAATGGCCAAACTCGTCTTCAGTGTCATTTGTACTGAATTCCATTTTTGAACATGTGTAATCCAATGGCATTAACAAAAGTGCTAAGTCGTGCTTCAGTCGTGTCCAACTCGTTATGACCCCATGGTCTGTAGCCTCCAGGCTCCTTTGTCCATTGGAATTCTCTAGGCAAGAATACTGGAGTGGGTTACCATTTCCTTCTCCATGGCATTAACAAAAGAAGGCATAGTAAATCTTTACGTTCTGTTCCAGAGTGAGTCTGCCAAATTAGACACATAAGGATACATTGCATATGGCATTTGTAGTGAAATTATTGAAAAAGTACAACAAATCGATGGAACATTCTATGAATTTGATCCCATGGAAGCGACATTTGATCCCCAGAGGATACACTTAGATACTCGATCCCTCAGTCACTGCAACTGAATGCTCTTTTTATCAGATTATCGATGATCTGGTAATCCAGTAGAGGACTTGGTGGTCCTCTCAGACCTTTGGCACATGCTCTTCTTTTAACATTGGGGTGTAAGAAGCTCCTTTTCATCTGACAGATTAGATTTAAGCTCTGCCTAACTGAATTTTTCCCGTCATATGTATTTTTTCTTATTCTTGAGTTTTCTCTTGGCCAATAGAGTTTTTGACCAATTATTGTAAGTTTTGTTCCTCGTGGGAAATCATTTGGCTTTAAAAAGAACAAATGCTTCTTTCTCCTTTTTCTATAAGGATTTTTCCTTAGTTTCTGTAGGTGTGCAGCTGTTCACAATTACGACTGATTGTTTCATCTGCTTTGGGCAGTTTCTCCTCTGTGGTTAAGGGGTAAATTCTCTATTAAATGGACAATCCAGTATATTTAACTTCATTTTCCCAATGAAGGTCAGAAATGACTAAGTTTTTGAAATTTTCAAATATTACTTTCAAACTATGTATTTTCTATCTTCAATGAAGTCAGTTTTCACCTTGAAGAATTTAATTTTGATCTGTTAATTCCTTGTATGTAATTTCTTATATTTGAAGAGGTGAAAACCATGAAAGAAAATAGTTTCAATAAATGCTGAATTTTCAAAGAGAAACTTTGGAATTCATAGAGTCTTTCTAAATCAGCTTATTTTTTTTCATATAAATATAGCTGAAGATACTTGCTCAAATGTAAACAGGACTTGGATAATTTTCCCAAAGTCTATGTGTGAGCTTTTCCTTCGTATTTTGCAAAGTAGCTGATTGTTACTAAATCATTCTCAAATGACTTAAGTTTATACGCCTTTGTGAACTAGCTCTGTGTGTGAGTATGTATACTTGGCAAAAGGCTTTAATATCTTTGTTATCCATCTCACTGTCAATAGACCTGCTTTATTCAGTTGAATAGTGGCAGTCTCGTTATCTATAGCTACATCTGCTGGGAAAACCAAGTAGCATTGCTTATCAGAGTCTGGCGTCGCCGTAAGATTAACTTTTTGCTTCTCTTCAAATATGATGAAATATGGCAACAATAAAACACTCTTGTAAAATGATCCCTTTTTCTAGTGTGTTTCATTATGGGAAAGAAAAATTTTAAAGACATTTTCAAAAGTCTATGATATATTTCACCTAAATAAGTCCCTCTATTCAAAGATATGTATATACAGCATATGTATTTATGTATAAGCAGAATTTTTGTTTATGTTTGTGTACACAATATCCTTATCTCTTTTCATTATAGGATAGAATGCAAATCTAGGAAATCCTCTAAAGGGAATTATCTTTTAACATATTTGAGTCAATTTTAGGAAAATAAACCACAAAACCTGATTAAATTACCAACTTTATTTGGTTTTGTTTATTTTTAATGAATTCTTTAGTGATTTCTGTCTAGATAAAATTCAGACTATATACTGTATCTTTTGGAACATACCCATCAACAAATTGCAAACTTCTGTAACTTCTACCATTTTGGAATTATCTTCTTTTGTTAAACTTTTTACAAAAATCACCAAAAAATCAAGAAAATATCATTTAATATGGTCTCCATATAACTTATATGTGCTTATATTTCTTAATGCAAATATATCTGGGAATAAATAGATTCCCAGTGTAAACCAAAATATTTTTTATTAAAAACATGATTCTGTTAGTTTGAAGTCTTGGCCATTTACTTACCACTATTTTCTCAGACTCTAGAATAACATATATGAGTAGAAGAAGAATAAATACTATGTCTTCATAAAATCATAGTAACTGTTGGGTTTTTGAGTCGTCACTGCCATTGTCAGCATCAACATAAGCATCTATTATTGAACAGCACTTTATTTTTTTTGTGTGTGAATTAACATTTTTTTTTAATTTTATTTTATTTTTAAACTTTACAATATTGTATTAGTTTTGCCAAATATCGAAATGAATCCGCCACAGGTACACCCGCGTTCCCCATCCTGAACCCTCCTCCCTCCCCTGCCCTCCCTCTGGGTCGTCCCAGTGCACCAGCCCCAAGCCTCAACATAAACATCTATTATTGAACAGCACTGTATACTCACCATATGCCTTTATGTACAAAGTAGTCCTTATTAAAAACATGAGGCATGAAAAAAACAACACCCAGAATGTGTCTGTTTTATGATGACGATGCTAGTTAACTGATGGCATAATCAGGCCACTACTTCTGAGCTGTGATTCACTACACTATTCCTTAGACTGCATCTCAACAGATATCTGTACTTTTTAATATTCAAAGTCTTAATTGACTTTATACAACATGCAGAGAAGCATACTTATCATGGTGTTCAAAACCTTAAATGATCTAACTTAGTGTGATTAAATGTTCCCAAGGTCCATGGCATCTAGTCATTTGTAATTTTGTTGCAACATATATTTGTACTGCAAGAAATATTAGCTGGTATGAATATGAAAAAAGCACCCAGACAGTGCAGTTATGTATCCACTATACCCAAGTGTGGGTTTCCTAGGTGGCTCAGTGGTAAAGAACCCACCTGCCCATGCAGGAGATGCAGATTCCATCCCTGAGTTGGGAAGATCCCCTCGAGCAGGAAATGGCCACCCACTCCAGTATTCTTGCCTGGAAAATTCCATTGACTGAGAAGCCTGGTAGGCTACAGTCCATGGGGTTCCTAAGAGTCGGACACGACTGAGCAACTTTAATTCCTTTTTCTTTCTTTAGGGATTCCAGTGTATATGTGAATAAAATAAGATCAAATTCCAACCTTTATTACCCTATCAATTTTTTATTCATTCTTTTTATATGCACCAGTCTGCATTCATCACAGGCCTACTGTGCATTCGCCAGGCATTCATACCAGACTCTGCTATGTAAGCTTATAATCTAGTGGAAAGGGCATACATTAAGTCAGTTGCCACAAACATAAATGCATGACTGAAAAATGTGAGAAGATTTTGAAATACTTTTTCTCATTGCTTTTTATTCTTTGGATGTTATCATTACTTTATTGAGATATAATGGGCATATAGCATTATATTAGCTTCAGGTATACAACTTAATGATTCAGTATACCTGTATATTATGAAATGATCACCACAATTAATCTAGTTAGCATCCATCACCACACATAGTTGTACATGTTTTCTTGTGATAAGAATTTTTACCATTTACTCTCCTAACAAGTTTCAAAATACAGTATTATTAACTACATTCACCATGGTCTACGTTACATCTACAGGACTTCTTTATTTTACAACTAGAAGTTCGCACCTTTTAACCACTTTCATTCATCTGCTCTCCTCCCAGTCCCTGCCTCTGGCAGTCATCAGCCTGTTCTTTGTATCTTTGTTCTTCTTCTTTTTAAGATTCCACATGTAAGTATTTATCATTCTAGGTCTGACTTAGGTAATGGCTTCAGGATCCATCAGTGTTGTTAAAAATGGCAAGATTTCTGCTTGTTATGGTTGCATAATTTTCCATTTTTGTGTATCACATTTTCTTTTGGATATTGTCTTTATTGCCTGTTACATGCGTTCACTTTTATTAGTATTTTTACCTTTCCTTTGTTATCTGTAAAATAACCAGTAAGAAATGATTGTGTAGAAAGAGGAAACCATGAAAACATCACTAGTTGATCTGGGTTCTGGTTTCAGGTTTGGCCCCAACCAGCAATATTATTTTAATAAGATATTACAGTTTTAGTCTTACATTTCCCACTTGCAAAATTGGTCAGTTGTCTAAAGTCCCATAACCAGTATGCTCTATGCTGTTTTTGAGTAGGTAATCTGCATTGGTTTTCACAAGAATGATGGAATTATTCTGTGACATCATTTTAATTGTATTATATTTATTTATTTCAACCTATCAACCCATGAGAGTACAGGTGTCCTGAAGGCCAGTCCCTGAGTCCTTTACATCTTGTGTTCCTAGAAAACTCAATGCATGCTTTGTTGAATGTTGAATGTTTTATAACTTTAAAACAAATGGCAAATATTTGTGATGGCAAATATTCCAAGATGACTTTTCATTATAATCTGTCCCAGAATGACAAACTGAAACATAGGTCTGAAGATAAATATTTTTCGGGTACATTAAAAAGAATAATGAGTGTTTTTACAAAGATCACATTTTTAAGAACAAAGTCTATAGTTGTTAAGACTTTATGCAGAACAGCAGTTATGAGTCTGTAATTTTATTTGTGTCCAGCAGATGCCACCAGTGCCTCAAATAAAACTCATGTGGCTAAATTTAGAAAGAGCCCACATTTAAAAGTAAGCAGATGTCATTAAATTCCAAGAGAATATTACACAATTATTCAGATCTTCAGTTAAATGCAAAATAAAACGACATGTTTATCTTTCTAAAAATGTCTTCAAATTTTCAGTTTGTAGTTCTTTGCAGTTATTCTAGGAAAGTAAAGACTACATAGAAAAAAGTAACACAAACTGGGAGATTATTTCAGCGAAAAAGCTTCCTCTAAAGTCAGGATGAGTTCCAAGATGCCTTTTTTAGATGTGTTTTCCCTGAAAAGATTATAAAAACAATCAAAAGAGGAATAAAGATGATTGCGTTTCTCCTTTTCCTAAGCTGTCCTCTGCCTCCATTGCAGTTGGCAGCTCACTGACTGTTCGCAACTAAAGTTAAGGTTGTTCAAAGCTTTCTTGGCATTGAAAGCTTCGATTCATAATCATAACATCCTCCTTCCTGAATTTTGTTATGTTCTTTTTCCCAATGGACTGATTAACAATTTTTATTTCCTTTTAAAATTAAAAATGAACAAATGTTTACTCACAAGTTCTTGAAATGTCTTTTGTTTTTCTTTGATTTTTTTTTAAACCCCTTACTGCCTTTCTTTTTTAATATAAGATACTAGACTATCTTAGATGTTAACTATTTACAACTTAACTAATTTAGATTCACCGTTTTCTTTATTTGAAAGCTTATGCTTTATCCAAACTTAATGGATTTTATTAACTGATTAAAATTCACAAGTCATATTAAAAAGTAGGATTTCTTAATATTTTTGTGAGTTATGATAACATATTGTTTTAACATGTTATAGTAACTTTTCTCACTTTAGCTAATTTGATCAAATTAATGATTTGAAACACATAACATTAATTTGTCATTAAATAGATCTTCAATATATCACCCTACTTAAGAGATTTAAGAAAGACTCTGAAAAGCTATTTGTTTAGAGAAATTTTATGGTTCTAGAATGCATTTGATGAAATATGTTAATTGTTAAGGATTAACATCTAAAGCGCATGTGTGAAAATGACCGAGTTTTAATTTTTAAATTGCATAATTTAATAACGGAGTTCAAACAAAGGAACAGTGTTGCCTGTTGTGACTCCCCTGGATCTCTGAGAAAGCCCTCCTTCTCCTCACCCACTGTGACTCAGTACTCATCCATTTCCTCATCCATGTCTGGTGTCCTCATCCTAAGTATGGAGAGAACCAAGGGAAGGGAAACCAAGAATGAGGTTCTCTGTGTAAGAACCGCATACTCTGATACTGAAAATTAAAGCCACATAGACTGCGAGTCGATACAGTCATCTACGCGGTGTGCAGTTACAGATCTACATGTGCTCATTGTCTCGCAGTCACCCAAAAAAGAATTTACTCGGAACAGTGCAGCATGGTTCTGTGCCCTTTTGGCCTCATCCATACAGACATGTATGCTTTATGCTTTTCTTTGGAATCTTGAGTTTTTCTAACTTTTTTCAGCTTTGATTTGTCATGAAAATAGACACATAATCATGGGTTCAGTGCTTTAAAGAATCAAGACGGAGCTCATGAAGAAAGAGGACTTTACCGTACTGTGCCTCACACTGCCCTGTGTGTGTGAAATGGGGCGAATCCCGTGTGTCTGCTGCATGTCAGCAGCTACCTTGGAGGGGCAGTTATAGAAAGAAGAAGGGTGGTTGGGAGGAGCTGGAAATAGCACCGGGGAATGTGGGTAGAGCTGGTACAAATTTTGTGAGGTAAGTAGAATTCTGGTGGTTGGAATGTTTTTTCAAGCTATTGTAGAAGTTGATTCACATTGTTTCCCAGAGTAAGTTCCATCCCCATTCCATCTCCCTCTTAGATGTCTTAAAAATTATTTTTCTTCATTTCACTACTTGATCTGTTAAGCAATAGTAACGCGTTTATGACTTTAACAATGTTTAGTCACGTGAACTAAAATTGTTTTACATGTCTCTCTTTTTTTAAAAGCAACTAAGATTTTTCAATACAGAGGACCTATCTTAAATAATGTAAATAATTTTAAAAACTTACTATCTAGGGTATGCTACATTTGCATAAAAATCTTGGGCAGTAAGTAAAAACTGGATTCATTTTAAAAGTGTCTTTGCTTCAAGGCACATCTTATCCAGTGGGGCTGTTTATAGCCTACCTTGTATTTCACTGCTTCCGAGCTGTGTGAGCAAACAGAATTTGCTCACAGGGTGAAACACATGTTTATGGTCCTGAATAAACTGCTCAGATTCAAAAACTGTTTGTGTGACAGTGCTAGACAAGGAATGCTGGAGCCAAATGGGATGTTTGTAGCCTGTATTTGCATATCAATACCCAGGCTCTCCTTTAGGAAGACTACTGCTTCGTGACAATGCTGTTGTCTGAGGTCTGGGGCAAAGAAAAACCATAAAAGTTGGGACTCACTTTTCAATGCCCTCGATTCTTTTCTTGTGCTTTGGAAAACTGTGAAACAAGGTCACCAAGTTCCATTCTCCATAGTTTTATTATGCTTTCAATGAAGCAATTGAACCTGCACGGAACCCAGACAGACGGACATCACAAGGCCACTTTGTAGAAAGGCAGCTTCTTTAGAACGTGAATGCTGAAGCTCGATTTGTGAGTTTCATGGGTTTGGGGCCTGTATACTGTTTAAAGAACCAAAGGGAACCAAACCTTTAAACAAAATATGTAGAACCCTTTTGCCTGCAGAAAAAAGTATAAAATTAAGGATTCTTTTAGCCACGAAGACGTCAACCTAAGAATGTAATAGGTATTTGGAAATCCAGCCATGGGTACGGAGGTTATTTTGTAAGGTGATGTCATTTTCTACCTGGTTGGCAAACAGAAGTCTGTTGTCAGTCCTTATTTTTTAAATGGGATCACAGAGCCTGTTCATAGTTTTGCTGAGGTTTTACTTGGAGAAAGATTATTATTATTGTTTTTTTCTTTTCTTTTTCTGACAACACTTTGGTCTTCCTGATGGGAGTTTTAGTCAATTTTACCTTATATTTTAGAATGCAGTTGATTTCTTTAGTTGATTAAACTCTATAGAAACAAAGATTAAAAAAAATGCATGTTTTCATATTACTGCCTTTACCCACTACTGCATACTTAAAAACACTTTGTGAGAGTGCTACGATTGGAAATGTCAGGTTTTGCAGGATTTCTTCACGGATAAAATTTCCCACACAACTACACTGTATTGTGTTCTAAAACTTTTTTTTTTTTAACCCACTTCACTTTACCAAACATATTGTTTTGCTTTTTGATTTTATCATTAGTTTGCTTTTTCTGTGTGGTCCAGACATGTTTCTCCTGAATATTCTTTTATAGTGATCTCAAGAATGACTTACACCATATAAAATTGTCTTGAATATAGACAATGCTGCTAACAGTATTTCAATTGCTTTGTCCAGAGCTCTGAACAATTTTCCTGATTCACCTCCAATTATCTATTCATGCTGTGCTAAGTTGCTTCAGTCCTGTCTGACTCTTTGCGACCCCATAGACTATAGCCCACCAGGCTCCTCTGTCCATGGGATTCTCCAGACAAGAACACTGGAGTGCATTGCCATGCCCTCCTCCAGGGATCTTCCCAACCCAGGAATCAAATCTGTGTCTCTTACGACTTTCTTATCCATTTGTCTGCCAGTGGACATCTGGGTTGCTTCCATGTCCTGGCTATTGTAAACACTGCTGTGATGAACATTGGGGTATATGAGTCTCTTTCAATGCAGGTTTCCTTGGTATGTATGCCCAGCATTAGGACTGCTGGGTCATCTGGCATGTTTTTTTCCATTTTTTAAGGAATCTCCACACTGTTCTCCATAGTGGCTGTACTAGTTTGCATTCCCACCAACAGTGTAAGAGGGTTTCCCCTTTCTCCACACCCTCTCCAGCATTTATTGTTTGTAGACTTTCTGATAGCAGCCATTCTGAATGCTGTGTGATGGTACCTCATTGTGGTTTTGAGTTGCATTTCTCTGATAATGAGTGATGTTGAGCATCTTTTCATGTGTTTGTTAGCCATCTGTATGTCTTCTTTGGAGAAATCTCTGTTTAGTTCTTTGGCTCACTTTTTTTTTATTTTATTTTATTTTTAAACTTTACATAATTGTATTAGTTTTGCCAAATATCAAAATGAATCCGCCACAGGCATACATGTGTTCCCCATCCTGAACCCTCCTCCCTCCTCCCTCCCCACACCATCCCTCTGGGTCGTCCCAGTGCACCAGCCCCAAGCATCCAGTATCGCGCATCGAACCTGGACTGGCAACTCGTTTCTTACATGATATTCTACATGTTTCAATGTCACTCTCCCAAATCTTCCCACCCTCTCCCTCTCCCACAGAGTCCTTAAGACTGTTCTATACATCAGTGTCTCTTTTGCTGTCTCGTACACCAGGTTATTGTTACCATCTTTCTAAATTCCATATATATGCGTTAGTATACTGTATTTATGTTTTTCCTTCTGGCTTACTTCACTCTGTATAATAGGCTCCAGTTTCATCCACCTCATTAGAACTGATTCAAATGTATTCTTTTTAATGGCTGAGTAATACTCCATTGTGTATATGTACCACTGCTTTCTTATCCATTCATCTGCTGATGGACATCTAGGTTGCTTCCACGTCCTGGCTATTATAAACAGTGCTGCGATGAACATTGGGGTACACGTGTCTCTTTCCCTTCTGGTTTCCTCAGTGTGTATGCCCAGCAGTGGGATTGCTGGATCATAAGGCAGTTCTGTTTCCAGTTTTTTAAGGAATCTCCACACTGTTCTCCATAGTGGCTGTACTAGTTTGCATTCCCACCAAGAGTGTAAGAGGGTTCCCTTTTCTCCACACCCTCTCCAGCATTTATTATTTGTAGACTTTTGGATCGCAGCCATTCTGACTGGTGTGAAATGGTACCTCATAGTGGTTTTGATTTGCATTTCTCTGATAATGAGTGATGTTGAGCATCTTTTCATGTGTTTGTCAGCCATCTGTATGTCTTCTTTGGAGAAATGTCTATTTAGTTCTTTGGCCCATTTTTTGATTGGGTCATTTATTTTTCTGGAGTTGAGCTGTAGGAGTTGCTTGTATATTTTTGAGATTAGTTGTTTGTCAGTTGCTTCATTTGCAATTATTTTCTCCCATTCTGAAGGCTGTCTTTTCACCTTGCTAATAGTTTCCTTTGATGTGCAGAAGCTTTTAAGGTTAATTAGGTCCCATTTGTTTATTTTTGCTTTTATTTCCAATATATGGCTCACTTTTTGATTGGGTTGTTTATTTTTCTGGTATTGAGCTACATGATCTGCTTGTATACTTTGGAGATTGATTCTTTGTCAGTTGCTTTGTTTGCTATTATTTTCTCCCAATCTGAAGGTTGTCTTTTCACCTTGCTTATAGTTTCTTTCATTGTGCAAAAGCTTTTAAGTTTAATTAGGTCCCATTTGTTTGTTTTTGCTTTTATTTCCATTACTCTAGGAGGTGGGTCATAGAGGATCTTGCTGTAGTTTATGTCAGAGACTGTTTTTGCCTATGTTTTCCTCTAGGAGTTTTATAGTTTCTGGTCTTACATTTAGATCTTTAATCCATTTTGAGTTTATTTCTGTGTGTTGTGTTATAAAGTGTTCTAGTTTCATTCTTTTACAGGTGGTTGACCAGTTTTCCCGAAACCACTTGTTAAACAGATTGTCTTTTCTCCATTGAATATTTTTGCCTCTTTTGTCAAAGATAAGGTGTCCATTGGTGCGTGGATTTATCTCTGGGCTTTCTATTTTGTTCCATATTTCTGTCTTTCTGCCAGTGCCATGCTATCTTGATGACAGTAGCTTTGAAGTATAGTTTGAAGTCAGGCAGGTTGATTCCTCCAGTTCTCTTCTTTTTTCTCAAGATTGCTTTGGCTATTTAAGGTTTTTGTGTTGCCATACAAATTGTGAAATTATTTGTTCTACTTCTGTGAAAAATACCATTGGTAGCTGGATAGTTCAGTTTAGTTCAGTTCAGTTCAGTCACTCAGTTGTGTCTGACTCTGTGACTCCATGTACTGTAGCACGCCAGGCCTCCCTGTTCATCACCAACTCCCGGAGTCCACCGAAACTCATGTCCATTGAGTCAGTGATGTCATCCAACTATCTCATCCTGTCATCCCCTTCTCCTCCTGCACTCAATCTTTCCCGGTATGAGGGTCTTTTCAAATAAGTCAGCTCTTCACAACAGGTGGCTAAAGTATTGGAGTTTCACCTTCAATATCAGACCTTCCAATGAACACTCAGGACTGATCTCCTTTAGTATGGACTGGTTGGATCTCCTTGTAGTCCAAGGGACTCTCAAGAGTCTTCTCCAACACCACAGTTCAAAAGCATCAATTCTTTGCTGCTCAGCTTTCTTTATATTCCAACTCAAACATCCATACATGACTACTGGAAAAACCATAGCCTTGACTAGATGGACTTTTGTTGACAAAGTAATATCTCTGCTTTTTAATATGCTGTCTAGGTTAGTCATAACTTTCCTTCCAAGGAGTAAGCATCTTTTAATTTCATGGCTGAAGTCACTATCTGCAGTGATTTTGGAGCCCCCCAAAATAAAGTCAGCCACTGTTTCCATTGTTTCCCCATCTATTTGCCATGAAGTAATGGGACCAGATGCCATGATCTTAGTTTTCTGAATGTTGAGCTTTAAGCCAACTTTTTCACTCTCCTCTTTCATCAAGAAGTTCTTTAGTTCTTTTTCACTTTCTGCTGTAAGGGTGGTGTCATCTGCATATCTGAGGTTATTCATATTTCTCCCAGCAATCTGGATTCCAGCTTGCGCTTCATCCAGCCCAGCGTTTCTCATGATGCCCTCTACATAGAAGTTAAATAAGCAGGGTGACAATATACAGCCTTGATGTACTTTTCCTATTTGGAACCAATGTGTTGTTCCATGTCCAGTTCTAACTGTTGCTTCCTGACTTGCATACAGATTTCTCAAGAGGCAGGTCAGGAGGTCTGGTATTCCCATCTCTTGAAGAATTTTCCACAGTTTATTGTGATCCACATAGTCAAAGGCTTTGGCATAGTCAATAAAGCAGAAATAGATATTTTTCTGGAATTCTCTTGCTTTTTCAATGATCCAGTGGATGTTGGCAATTTGATCTCTGATTCCTCTGTCTTTTCTAAAACTAGCTTGAACATCTGGAAGTTCACGGTTCACAGATGGCTGAAGCCTGGCTTGGAGAATTTTGAGCATTACTTTACCAGCGTGTGAGATGAGTGCAATTGTGCAGTAGTTTGAGAAGTCTTTGGCATTGCCTTTCTTTGGGATTGGAATGAAAACTGACCTTTTCCAGTCCTGTGGCCACTGCTGAGTTTTCCAAATTTGCTGGCATATTGAGTGCAGCACTTTCACAGCTTCGTCTTTTAGGATTTGAAATACCTCAACTGGAATTCCATCACCTCCACTAGCTTTGTTTGTAATGATGCTTCCTAAGGTCCACTTGTAGGAGAAGGCAATGGCACCCCACTCCAGTACTCTTGCCTGGAAAATCCCATGGACGGAGGAGCATGGTGGGCTGCAGTCCATGGGATCGCTAAGAGTTGGACACGACTTCACTTTCACTTTTCACTTTCATGCATTGGAGAAGGAAATGGCAACCCACTCCAGTGTTCTTGCCTGGAGAATCCCAGGGACGGGGGAGCCTGGTGGGGTGCTGTCTATGGGATCGCACAGAGTCGGACATGACTGAAGCGACTTAGCAGCAGCAGCAGCAAGGCTCACTTGACTTCGTATTCCAGGATGTCTGGCTCTAGGTGAATACGAAAAAGCTTAATAGGGACTGCACTGAATTTATGGAATGGTTTGAGTATATACTTATTTTCACTATATTGATTCTTCTCATCCATGAACATGGTATATTTCTCCATTTATTTATGTTATCTTTGATTTCTTTTGTCATGTTTTACAGTTTTCTATATATAGGTCTTTTGTTTTTTTAGCTAGATTTATTCATAAGTATTTTATTCTTTTTGCCTCAATGGTGAATGGAATTGTTTTCTTAATTTCTCTTTCTGTTTTCTCATTGTTAGTGTACAGGAATGCAAGGGATTTCTGTGTATTAATTTTATATCCTGAAACTTTACTATATTCATTGATTAGCTCTAGCAATTTTCTGGTGGTATCTTTAGGGTTTTCTATGTAGAGGATCATGTCATCTGCAAACAGTGAGAGTTTTACTTCTTTTCCAATCTGGAAATCTTTTATCTCTTTTTCTTGTCTGATTGCTGTGGCTAAAACTTCCAAAACTATGTTGAATAGTAGTGGTGAGATGGGAACCCTTGTCTTGTTCCTTATTTTAGGGGAAATGCTTTCAAATTTTTGCTATTGAAGTTAATGTCTGCTGTGGGTTTATCATATATGGCTTTTATTATGTTCAGGTATATTCCTCCTATGTGTGTTTTCTGAGAATTTTTATCATAAATGGGTATTGGAATTTGTCAAAGTCTTTCTCTGTATCTATTGAGATAATCATATGGTTTTTATCTTTCAATTTGTTACTGTGGTGTATCACATTGATTGATTTGTTAATAATGAAGAATCCTTGCATCCCTGGGATAAAGCGCACTTGATATTATCTTTTTAACATGTTGTTGGATTCTGTTTGTTAGAATTTTGTTGAGTATTTTTGCATCTATGTTCATCAGTGATATTGGCCTGTAGTTTTCTTTTTTTGTGGCATCTTTATCTGGTTTTGGTGTTATGGTGATGGTGGCCTCATAGAATGAGTTTGGCAGTTTACCTTCCTCAAAATTTTCTGGAAGAGTTTGTATAGGATAGGAGTTAGCTCTTCTGTAAAATTTTGGCAGAATTTCACCTATGAAGCCATCTGGTCCTGGGCTTTTGTTTGTTGGAAGATTTCTGATTAGTTTAGCTTTCCATGCTTGTGATGGGTCTGTTAAGATATTCTATTTCTTCCTGATTCAGTTTTGGAAGGTTATACTTTTCTAAGAATTTGTCCATTTCTTCCAAGTTGTCCATTTTATTGGCATATAGTTGCTGATAGTAGTTTCTTATGATCCTTTGTATTTCTGTGTTATCTGTTGTGATTTCTCCATTTTCATTTCTAATTTTGTTAATTTGATTCTTCTCCCTTTTTTTTTCTTGATGAGTCTGGCAAATGGCTTGTCTATTTTATTAAAGCTGCTCAAAGAACCAGCTTTTAGTTTTGTTGATTTTTGCTATAGTCTGTTTTTTTCCCCCTTCATTTATTTCTGCTCTAATTTTTTAAGATTTCTTTCCTTCTACTAACCCAGGGGTTCTTCATTTCTTCTTTTTCTAGTTGCTTTAGGTGTAAAGTTAGGTTATTTATTTGATTTTTCTCTTGTTTCTTGAGATAAGCTTGTATGCCTTTGAGCCGTCCCCTTGGCACTGCTTTTACTGAATCCCATAGGTTTTGGGTTGTTGTATTTTCATTTGTTTCTATTCATATTTTGATTTATTTTTTATTTCTTCTGTGATTTGTTGGTTATTTGGAAGCGTGTTGTTTAGCCTCCATAAGTTTATATTTTTAATAGTATTTTTTCCCCTGTAGTTGACATCTAATCTTACTGCATTGTGATCAGAAAAGATGCTTGAAATTATTTCAATTTTTTTGAATTTACCAAGGCTAGATTTATGGCCCAGGATGTGGTCTATCCTGAAGAATTTTCTGTGTGCACTCGAGAAAAAGGTGAAATTCATTGTTTTGGGGTGAAATGTCCTATAGATATCAATTAGGTCTAACTGGTCCATTGTATCATTTGAAATTTGTGTTTCCTTGCTAATTTACTGTTTGGTTGATCTATCCATAGGTGTGAGTGAGGTGTTAAAGTCTCCCATTATTATTGTGTTACTGTTAATTTCCCCTTTCACACTTGTTTGTGTTTGCCTTATGTATTGCAGTGCTCCTATGTTGGGTACATATATATTTATAAATGTTACATCTTCTTCTTGGATTGATCCTTTGATCATTATGTAGTGTCCTTCTTTGTCTCTTTCCAAGGCCTTTATTTCAAAGTCTGTTTTATCTGATATGAATTGCTACTCCTGCTTTCTTTTGGTCTCCATTTGCATGAAATATCTTTTTCCAGCCTTTCAGTCTCAGTCTGTATGTGTCCCTTGTTTTGAGGTGGGTCTCTTGTAGACAGCATAAAAAGGAGTCTTGTTTTTTCATCCATTCAGCCAGTCTTTGTCTTTTGGTTGGGGCATTCAACCCATTTCCATTTAAGGTACTTATTGATAAGGGTGATCCCATTGCCATTTACTTTGTTGTTTTGGGTTCGAGTTTATAAACCTTTTCTGTGTTTCCTGTCTAGAGAAGATCCTTTAGCATTTGTTGAAGAGCTGGTTTGATGGTGCTGAATTCTTTCAGCTTTTGCTTGTCTGTACGGCTTTTGATTTCTCCTTCATATTTGAATGAGATCCTTGCTGGGTACAGTAATCTGGGTTGTAGGTTTTTCTCTTTCATCACTTAAGTATGTCCTGCCATTCCCTTCTAGCCTGAAGAGTTTCTATTGAAAGATCAGCTGTTATCCTTATGGGAATCCCCTTATGCGTTGTTTCTTTTCCCTTGCTGATTTCAATATTTGCTCTTTATGTTTGATTTTCATTAGTTTCATTAATATGTGTCTTGGAGTGCTTTGCCTTGTGTTTATTCTGTTTGGGACTCTCTGGGTTTCTTGGACTTGGGTGGCTATTTCCTTCCCCATTTTAGGGAAGTTTTCAACTATTATTTCCTCAAATATTTTCTCATGCCCTTTGTTTTTGTTTTTGTCTTCTTCTTCTGGGACTCTATGATTCGAATGTTGGGGCATTTAACATTGTTCCAGAAGTCCCTGAGGTTGTCCTCATTTCTTTTAATTCTTTTTTCTTTTTTCCTCTCTGCTTCATTTATTTGCACCATTCTATCTTCCACCTCAATTACCCTATCTTCTGCCTCAGTTATTCTACTGTTGGTTCCCTCCAGCATGCTTTTGATCTCATTTATTGCATTATTCATTATTGATTTACTCTTCTTTATTTCTTCTAGGTCCTTGTTAAACTTTTCTTGCATCTCCTCAATCTTTGTCTCTATCTGTAACTCCATTTTGTTTTCATGATTTTGGATCATCTTGACTATCATTATTCTGAATTATATTTCAGGTAGACTCCCCGTCTCCTCTTCTTTTATTTGGTTTGGTGGGCATTTATCATGTTCCTTTACCTGCTGAATATTTCTCTGCCTTTTCATTTTGTTTAGATTGCTGTGTTTGGAGTGCCTTTTCTGTAGGCTGGAAGTTTGTGGTTTCTCTTTATTGTGGAGCCTGCTCCCTGTTGATGGGCTTGGACTAGTGGCTTGTCAGGGTTTCCTGGTAAGGGGAGCTTGCATCTGTGTTCTGGCAGGTGAAGCTGGATCTCTCTCTCTCTGAAGTGCAATGAAGTGTGTCCAGTATTGAGTTTTGGGGTGTCTATGGGTTTGGCATGGCTTTGGGCAGCCTGTCTTTTAATGTATATTCAGGGCTATGTTGCTGGAGAATTAGCATGTTATGTCTTGCTCTGGAACTTGTTGGCTCTTGGGTGGAGCTTGGTTTCAATGTAGGTATGGAGGCTTTTGGGTGAGCTCTTGTCTATCAGGAGTTCTCTGATCTCAAGTTTTGGAGTTAAGCCTCCTGTCTCTGGCTTTCAGTCTTATACTTACAGTAGCCTCAAGACTTCTCCATCCATACAGCACAGATGATAAAACATCTAGGTTAATGGTGATACAATTCTCCACAGTGAGGGACATGCAGAGAGGTTCACAGAGTCACATGGAGACAAGAAGAGGGAGGAGGGAGATAGAGGTGACCAGGAGGAGAAGAGGGGGAGTCAAAAGGGTAGACAGCAATCTAGCCAGTAATCAGTTCCCTAAGTGTTCTCCACAGCCCGGAATACCCAGAGAGATTCACAGAATTAAATAGATAAGAGAAGCCGGAGGGAGTAGATAAGGGTGACCTGGGGGAGAAAAAGGACAGTCAAAAGGAGAGAGAGCAATCAAGCCAGTATTCACACTGCGAGTGATACTGAAGGTTAGATTCTTAAAGGTACAAAATTGATAACAAGTATCAAAAAGCAAAGATTAAAAATCTAGAATAGAGGTCAGACTCTCAAAAAATATTAAAAATGCAAAACAAAATCAATCATAAAAATTATAAAAGTTTATATATTTGAAGTTTGCTTTAAAAATGGAGTCTTTTTGGCAAAGTAATAGTAGGTTATAAACATGAAAATTAAAGGAGTAATAAAGAATTTAAATTAAAAAAAAATAAAAAGTGATAATGGTAAAACTGTATCTAGGAATTTCTCTGGAGCTGTTGTGGGCAGTGTGGGGTCAGTTCAGTTTCAGATAGTTCCTTCTTTCAGCTTGTACTTGTTCTCAAGGTCTATAAGCCCCCTCCAATTCTTAGTCATTGTTAACTACAGGGTTTTAACCTGTTGCACCTGTCACTTCCAGAGCGGTTCCCTCTTTGTTTATTTTGGCCTCTTTTTGCAAGTCTCTTCAGTGTCTAATTTCTGCCCTGACACAAGGAGGCGAAGGTGTCAGGCTTGTTTAGGCTCAGTTGTTCAGTTGTGTTGTGGGGAGGGACACTGCAAACAAATATTGCTGGTGTGCGTGGGGACTACTCGTAATGTATGGACCACACGGAGCTTTCCCCAGCTCAGGGTGGTGTGTGCTTCCCGGGTCTACAGTGCTCAGGCTCCCGGGTGCTTTGTAGGTGCTGCTGCTGCTAAGTCGCTTCAGTCATGTCCGACTCTGTGCGACCCATAGACGGCAGCCCACCAGGCTTCCCGTTCCTGGGATTCTCCAGGCAAGAACACTGGAGTGGGTTGCCATTTCGGGCCCTGTCCAAAGTGGGCCCTGCATTTTGTACACTTCCCAGGCCTAAGATGCTCAGGTTCTTGGGTACTCAGCAAGGGCACAGGCCTGGTTGGGTGTGTGTTTTATGCACTTCCCAGTTCTAAGCTGCTCAGGTTCTCAGGTACTTCACAAGCACACAGACTCAGTTGGGCATGCGTTTTGTGCCCTTCCCAGGTCTGAGCAGCTCAGGCGACCAGTGCTTTGCGAGTGCCCTGTCCCAGGTGAGCCGTGCATCTTAATCACCTCCCTGGTCCCAGACACTCAGTTCCCCGGGTGCGCCATGAGAGCACCATCTGTGGTGTGCTGTGTGTCTCCTCTGGGGAGCTGATCTCAGGCTGTGACCCTTCTGGCAGATGTCAACCATCCAGGATCCCAGGAAGACGTGGTTAGCAACTGGGAGCCTGCTCGCAGTTTGGTGGAAGATGCCACTCTCTGGGGCTGAGAGTGCAGCAGCACCTTGCCTTCTGGCCCTGGCTGTCACACGCCTGCCTCTCTGCCTCTGGCGGTGGGGTGGGGAGGGGCCTACATGCAGCCAGCTAGCTGTCCTTTGGTATTCGCTCAATCCTTTGTTCTGTGAGCAGTCCAGGCTGCGCGTTAGAGCCTTTCTCGAGAAAGTTCTCTTTCTTTTTTCTCTCTTTGGCAATCCAAGTTTGGGTTACTGTCTCATGTTGCTCCCTCAGATTGTCCTCTGGGCATTCAGTCCCTGTCCTTACCCTAAGCACTGATTATGCAGCCCATGCCTCCCTGCCCAGCCCCCAACTCCCTGGTGGTGGACTCGAGCAAGCATCTGGCCTACTTCTCTGCTGGCAGTTGAGGTTAGGCACATATTCTGTGGTTCCCACCCCGCCCTCTTCTGGTTATGTTGCCCTCTGAGATTCCAAAACTCCCCACAGACCCGCCTGTGAGAGGGTTTCCTACTCTTTGGAAACTTCTCCTCCTTCACGACTCCCTCCCCAGGATGGGTCTCCTTCCCTAACTCTTGTGTCTCTCCTTTTGTCTTTTATATTTTGTCCTACCTCCTTTCGAAGAGAATGGGCTGCCTCTGTGGGTGCCTTATGTCCTCCGCCAGAGTTCAGAATTTGTTTTGTGGAAGTTGCTCAGCATTCAAATGATCTTTTGATGAATTTGTGGGGGAGAAAGTGGTCTCCGTGTCCTATTCCTCCACCATCTTGGGACCGCCCCCCCCCCCATTTTTAAAATATTAGTGAATGGTGTTTCTTTAGCATTTTATAATTAACATTGTATGTTGTCATCTTTATTCAATCCTCATAAGCTCTTCTTGAAGAATGCATGGTTATTATTTTCTCTGTAAGGAAAACAAGAACCTGAAGTTAAATAGTTTGGTCTGAATCATTGAGCTCTACATGGTGGACCTAAAAGAGAGATGTCATGGGCTGAATTGTGTCCACTCCCCCCAATTCATATATTGATGCCTTAGTCCCCAATGTGATGGTATTTGGACTTGGGGCCTTCCATGAGGTAATAAAAGTTAAATGACGTCGTAAGCATGGGGCCCTAATCTCTCATAACTGATGCTCTTAGAGGAAGAGGAAGGGACACCAGAGTGCTCCCTCTCTGTACACACAGAGGAAAGCCCACATGTGGATGCAGCAGGAAGGTGGCGGTCTACAAACCAGCAAGAGAGCTCGCACCAGAAACCACCCTGATGGCACCTGCTCTTGGACTTCTAGTCTCCAGGACCCAGAAAATAAAACTCTGTTTAAGCTACCCAGTGGGTGGTAGTTTGTTTTGGCAGCCGTAGCTGACTCATACAAGAGCTAAGCTTTTTCACTGCCAGGGTCTCTCTGCTTAACTTCTTAAATCTGTTCTGCATTATGTTTGGCAGTAACTCTCTGAGGATAGGAATGATACCTTCGTATTCCCTGGCATATCTTATTTGCATAGTAGATCCTCCGATGTTTAATAGGCTCACAACAGGTTTACAAGAGGAGGAGGCCACGATGTCAACTTTACGATGTCAACTTTAAAGTGGAACTGCTCAGATCCAGAGGGGTCCAAAGACAGCAAACGTGGCTCTGCAGTTAGTGAAGAGCAGGGTCTGGAATTCAGGACCTGCCACCAGCCTCTCAGCTACAGTGTGTCCATCACTTCAGTGGTGAATATGGAAATTGAATGTGTCACCCTCTCTGCTGTTACTATATCTTATTATTTTAAGTCATTAAGCTGCATCATAGATATTATCTTTTAGGTATCTATGGTACATCTCATTGAATTTTCAAGATTCATTTATATGGTCATAGAGCTATTAAGTTAACTGAAATAATATTTTATTGAGAAGTTTATTAATGCCTGAATTTGCCTTCAATTCAGGTCAAACAGTATATTCTTTAAAGTATTAGTTGCTCAACCGTGTCTGACTCTTTGGAATCCCATGGACTGTAGCCCACCAGGCTCCTCTGTCCATGGAATTCTCCAGGCAAGAATACTGGAATGGGTTGCCATGCCCTCCTACAGGGGATCTTCCCGACCTAAGGATCGAACTTAGGTCTCTTGCATTGTGGGCAGATTCTTTACAATCTGAGCCACTAGGGAATCCTCTTAAAAACAAAACAAAACAAAACAAAAAAACAAACAAACTTAAAATTCTTCTTTTTTTTTTATTGGAGGGCAATTGTTCTACAATATCATGTTGACTTCTGCCACACACACACATCAATACGAATCAGCCACAGGTATACATATGTCCCCTCTCTCCTGGGCCCCCTCTCCTCTCCCACCCCATCCCACCACCCCTAGGTTGTCACCTTTTTAATAATGTTTTAGAATGGAACCCAAATGCCACAGAAAGGCAACGATGCAACTAGAGCAAGATTCTAACTATAGAAAGAAAAATGGTTATCACATGATATGCTAAAAAGGGAATAGAAATCTAGGATTCTCAGTGTGACAAAACATATTTAACAAACATATTGTTTTGTTTCTTATTGATTAAGTGAAAAACGTTTAAATGTTATATCTGTGTGTGTGAGAATGAAAAATGTGAACATATTTATGTGATTAATCTAATTGTACATACTGTGCTTGTCTTTGTTTTCCAGAAAGGAAACCCAGACTCAGGAGTCCCAAGGACATATCCAAGGCCCATACATCTGTTTGTCCATCTATCAGATCAGGCTGTGCAGGTGATTCACTGCTCTGTGGTAGGTACACAACGTGTAAATGACTGCAGTTGGAATGGAAACTATTGAAACTACCCCTGTAAAGAAAATGGCAGGGTCTTTTACTATTATCAGGAGCTATTTTAAATGCTAAATCAAAAGGATGCCAACTGGTGGCCTTGTTGATAGTCTCGGTAGAGAAGGAAATGTTCAAATTAACATGAAGCTTCAAATCTATTTCCACTTCATAGACAGGTCTGAAATTGATCATCACAGTAACATGTGAAGACTTGCACAGCTGTGGTTGGTGGGGCTTTTGTTTAATGGATAAACAACACTTAAAAGTTGATGGTGCAGTTTCTCATTTTTATTTAGTTATGCATCCAAAACATAGGCCAATAAGTTAGATCACAACATTTCAGGCTCTTTTTCTGTTTCAAAAGTGAAGGTTTGAATCATGTGGACGTGAAACCAGCAAAACTCCACATGCAGAAAGGCAGTATGGCGTGGTGGAACAGGTGCTGGCAGGGAGGCAGATCTCGGGTCCAGCCGAGATCCATCCCTTAGAGCAATCAGAGGCCCCTGAAGTGACCCTGGGACTCAGGGAAGCTATTCTCCTCTGTACCAGGTTCACGATAAAGTCCTTGCTTAACTGCAGACAGTGTGGTGAAAATCGTGTTTAATAGTACTGTTTACATTTGTATGATCTTTTATAGTTCACAAAATCCTTCCTCTTTTTTTTTTCTCTCATAAATATGGGACTAATTAAGAGAGGCAATGCTCTATTTTTCCCATTTCAGTCGCAGAGAGGCTCGGAGGCTTAGGTGTGCTCAAGGCAAGGAACTGAGAGCAGAGGTCCTTGTCACTGTCATCCAGTAGGGTTCTCTGGCGGAAAGTGCAAATGAGTACCGTGTATGTGAGGGGCAAGCACTTGGCCACGGCAGCTCCTATGGTGAAAATAGTCTGTTAACAACAATCAATCATAACATTGGGCTTAATTTAAAAGTGTGTAATATAATTTATTTTGTCACTTACCCCAGTTTTGGTATGGGTAGATTGTAGAATTTAGATGTTTTGTTTTCCACATCCATAAGATGGGAATAAAAAATACAGAATAAATGAGATGTTGTGATATTTAAATCATGTAAATGCTTAAAACTTACTTAGCATATGGCAAGGATTCAATAAACATAATCATTATTATCATCAAAATTGGATAAAGAAAAGTTACACTTGAATGGGATGGATTTTAGGGCTTCTAAGATGGCTCAGTGATAAAGAATTTCCCTGCCAATGCAGGAGATATAGGAAATGCGGGTTCGATCCCTGGGTTGGAAAGATCCCCTGCAGTACAAAATGGCAACCCACTCCAGTGTTCTTGCCTGGAGAATTCCATGGACAGAGAAGCCTGGCGAGCTACAATCCATGGGGTCGCAAAGAGTCAGACACGACTAAGCAACTGAGCCCAGATGCACTCACAGGATGGGTTCTAACCCTGGGAAACCACTTGTAACTGAATAGTCATTTCCTGGTAGTTTCATGAAATTGCCTTTATGATCCTGTAACTGTTCCTAGTTTGCTGTGAAGATACCCTGATGTAGGGGATGGTAGTAGCTCACTAGACTAAGGGCCCAGAAATTAAATTGCATCTCATCACTGAGTTGTTAAACTGTACACCTTCTATCATAGCCTTGATTTCTTTGTACACAAAATAAGAGCACTTGTATTTTTGTTCTTGCCTTATTTAAGGTTTAGGCAATGATCCGTTCACTCACTAAGCAAAGAGACAATGTGCTCATAGTTAAAGAGGTAAAAATTAAAAGAGATAATCCTTGACCTCACAGATCTTCAAAAGTAGTAAGGGGAATTCAATCTGTAAAGAGATGATTATAAGAAGGTACTATATACATACAAGAAAAATAGAGGCAAAATTAATGACTCCTTTTTAGTAAAATGGTGTGGAGATAAGAGTTGATTTCTAAGAAAGATGACATTTGAATTGAATCTTGAAAAACAAGAATATAAGGATGGGCTTTTAGACAAAGGGACTAGCATGCACAAATTTACAAAGACTTATACAAGTAACCCTTCAAGATCTACACTTTTGGAATTCTGCACAGATGTATTTACAACGTTTCCTTAAAAATTTATCAAACCAAGGCAGAAATTCAAAATTAATTGGGTCATTATTGTAGCATTACTCACAACAGCCAAGACAAGGAAACAACCTACCTGTCCACTGATGGATGAATAAATAAAGAAACACGCACGCACACACACAAACACATCTGGGAATATTATTGAGCCACAAGAAAGAAGGAAATCTTGCTGTTTGAGACAACATGGATAGACCTTGAGGGCATTAATCTAAGTGAAATAAGTCAGAGAAAAGCAAATACCGTATGAACACATTGTATATGTAATCTTAAAAAAACAAACTCCTAGAAACAGAGAGTGGAATGGTGGTTGGCAGGGCAGAAGGATGATGGAAATCCTGAGGTGTTGGTTAAAGGATACAAATTTCAGTTATGAGATGAATAAGTTCTGGGAACCTAATATACAGCAAAGAATGGCACATGACTAAGCGACTGAACTACAACAAATATGAAGCATGGTGACTGTAGTTAACAATACTGAATTCCGTACTTGAAAGTTGCTGTGAGAGTAGAACTTTAATGTTCTCACTGTAACAATAACATGGCAATAATGTGAGGGGAGGGGTGAATTAACTAATTTTATTGTGATTAATGCTTGTTGCTTAATTACTCAGTTGTGTCCGACTCTCTGAGGCTCCATGGACTATAGTCTGCCAGGCTCCTTTGTCCATGGAAGGACAGAATACCAGACAAGAATACCAGAGTGGGTTGCTGTTTCCTTCTCCAGGGGATCTTCCCAACCCAGGGATCAAACCCACATCTCTTGTGTCTCCTGCATCGTACACCTTAAACTTACACAATATAATATGTCAATTATACAAAATAAAACTGGAAGAAAAAATAATAAGAAAAGTAAATTGAGGAAGTCAAAGGGAAGAGACAGGGAACCTGAGAAGAGATAAACTTCAGGGTGATTTAGGTACTTTGTTGTTGTTCAGTCGTGTCTGACTCTTTGTGACCCCGTGAACTGCAGCATGCCAGGCTTCCCTGTCTTTCACTATGTTTCAGAGTTTGCTCAAACTCATGTCCATTGAGTCCGTGATATAATGTGGATATATAGTCTCATCCTCTGTTGCTCCCTTCTCCTCCTACCTTCAATCTTTCCCAGCATCAGGGCTTTTCCAATGAGTTGGCTCTTCTCATCAAGTGGCCAAAATATTGGAACTTCAGATTCATCACCAGTCCTTCCAAATAATATTTAGGATTTAGTTCCTTTAGGATTGACTGGTTTGATCTCCTTGCTATCCAAGGGACTCTCAAGAGTCTTCTCCAGCACCACAGTTCAAAGGCATCAATTCTTTGGCACTCAGCTTTCCTTATGGTTCAACTCTCACATCCATACATGACTACTGGAAAAACCATAGCTTTGACTATATGGACCTTGTTGACAAAGTAATGTCTCTGTTTTTAATACACTGTCTAGATTCATCATAGCTATTCTTCCAAGGAGCAAGAGTGTTTTTTAATTTCATGAAAGGAAATGTGAACAGGGAAGAGCCATGTATAAGCATGCTCAGGTGGAAAAATGCAATGTGTAAGGTGTGTTCAATTTATCAAAAAGTGTTTCAGATATGCAGATGACACCACCCTTATGGCAGAAAGTGAAGAAGAAATAAAGAGCCTTGATGAAAGTGAAAGAGGAGAGTGAAAAGTTGGCTTAAAGCTCAACATTCAGAAAACTAAGATCATGGCATCCGGTCCCATCACTTCATGGCAAATAGATGGGGAAACAGTGTAAACAGTGACAGAATTTTTGGGGGGACTCCAAAGTCACTGCATATGGTGATTGCAGCCATGAAATTAAAAGCTGCTTACTCCTTGGAAGGAAAGTTATGACCAATCTAGATAGCATATTAAAAAGCAGAGATATTACTTGTCAACAAAGGTCTGTCTAGTCAAGGCTATGGTTTTTCCAGTGGTCATGTACGGATGTGAGAGTTGGACTGTGAAGAAAGCTGAGCACTGAAGAATTGATGCTTTTGAACTGTGGTGTTGGAGAAGACTCTTGAGAGTCCCTTGGACTGCAAGGAGATCCAACCAGTCCATCGTAAAGGAGATCAGTCCTGGATGTTCATTGGAAGGACTGATGCTGAAGCTGAAACTCAGATATTTTGGCCACCTGTTGTGAAGAGCTAACTCATTTGAAAAGACCCTGATGCTGGGAGGGATTGGGGGCAGAAGGAGAAGGGGACGACAGAGGATGAGATGGCTGGATGGCATCACTGACTCGATGGACGTGAGTCTGAGTGAACTCCAGGAGTTGGTGATGGACAGGGAGGCCTGGTGTGCTGCAGTTCATGGGGTCGCAAAGAGTCGGACACGACTGAGCGATTGAACTGAACTGATGTTGTATAGGAGCTGTGGAAGAGTCTAGGTCATATTCTGTGGCAGTGGTCCCTAAGAGCTTCACTAGTAATTGCCTCATAAACAGTGAGAATTCTGGTTGCTTTTTGAGTAGGTAAGCACATGAACTCATCAGTGGTTAAGTTTTCTTTTTAAAAAATAACTGTTGGGTGCATCTATGTGCACACAAGGGACACTATTTTAAGTGGAACTTTTAACAGCCCTTTCACTGTTAATCCCAGAAAAATTGTCAGATATTTAAATATTACTGGATACTAATTCACATAGACTTAATATTATAATCTGGCTTTCATACTTTTTAAAGCACAAGATTGGTGATGTCAGTGTCCATTTTGTGATTTGAACTTATTTATGATGAAAACTTAGAATAATTTTTTGGTGACATGATCAAAATGAAATGGTATATAAGCACCATTATCAGAACTGCATAGTAACCTTCCCTTAATCATTCCTTCCAAATATTCAGTGATTTATGCCTTAGTACCATTATTCAATGTGCATTCCTGAACTTCTTTAGTAATTAGCTGATTAGATAATGAATGAAAAACCCAGATTAAGTCAGAGACTCAGCTAGGTGCTAAGAACTTAGAGATGATTCAGGCTTGGTCTCACAGAGACAAGTACCTGGATAAAACATAAATTAGATGTACTGTGCTCATGGAGGAATGACTGAGAAAATGGTTGCTCTGTCATGCTGTTGTATCATAACTTCATTGGGGTAATTGACAGAGCCATCTCTTCCTTCTCCTCACACGTGGACAAACCGGACATCATCCTGATCTCTGTAAAGTTACCTATCTGCAGCCTGAAGAGGCTACTTCAAGCTGTCATCTCAGTGTGGTGAAATCATGGCCATGTCTCAGCAAGGTGTCCATTTGTGCTCACTGCAAGGATATTTGCCATAAAATCTTTCCACTCCAGAGTAATATCCTTCATAGGAGAGATATATAATAACTGCAGAAAAATTTGGAGGAGACTCCAAAAAATAGAAGGAGAAGTTTAAAGATGATTTTTTTTACTCCTCATTGGAATCTTAGGGGAAGCTTATCAGGTCTAAGTGGAGCAGAGGTCCAGAGTTCCCTTCACACATGGAGGAGATATGAAAGAGGCCTAACAGTGGACATGATGTAGACAGTGAGTGCTGGACTGATGAGAGAGAGACTGTGGAGGAATTTTTGACATTCCAGCAAATGCCAGTGTGGTGACCAAAAACCATGAAATTAAGCTGGTAACAATTTAGGGGAGGTGGTTATTTTTTTTAACGTGTGAATGAATATGAGAGTTGAAAACATAACTTATATGTAGATCAAATGTCTCCTCCCTCAGAATTCTCTATTAAGAAATTATCTGTCCTTTTTTATGTCTGTCTGAAGGGAAAGTCACTCAGTTGTGTCCAACTCTTTGTGACCCCACCAGGCTCCTCAGTCCATGGGGATTCTCCAGGCAAGAATAGTGGAGTGGGTTGCTGTGCCCTCCTCCAGGGGATCTTCCTGACCCAGCGATCAAACCTGGGTCTCTTGCACTGCAGGCAGATTCTTCACTATCTGAGCCACCAGGGTCTACTCCTTGTCTGAGTCTTCCTCATGGCACTGTTTTTTGGTGGGGGCTAAGTACACCGAGAGTAACTGAGCTACTTCCAGCTTTATGAGCTGCAGCCTTCTTATCTAGTTGTGTCATATTTGTTTTGTTACATCCTTCTCTCCAGCAGGACCTAACATGATGCCTTGTACTTCTCACACAGTAGGTACTTTGTACATAACATGTGATGAAATAAACTGAATTGTATATAAAATGTCATTTAGTTTGTATTCTGGGAAAGAACCTTCTATACACCGCAGCATAGGGCAAGCTGGAGTCACATCACTCTGCTTCTCATGTATCTGAGTAAATTCTCACACAAACACTTAACCAAAGAGCAGGAGTGTTGGTGATATTCTGTTGGTCACAAATAGATAGTTTTTCAGAGAATTTACCCTGAGTTTTGTAAAGCAGATGAGGCCATCTTGTGGTTCCATATGGGTATTCATTATGTCTTCAGAATGACATTATACTTACCCATCATCATAGAAGTTTCTAAGGACGGGGTACTATTTTAAAGAATATGTAAACCTTCCATAAAGATTTATATTTTCACTCACAAGTAGATTATGTATGGAAAAACTCTGGCTATGATTCCTCAATAAACATTAAGAAAATGAACAGAATAACTTTAGCATGGAGTCTATAATTCTAAGAATTTTCTTCCTTACTTGATCCTGGCTTCATTATGTAAGATTTTTCTTTTATGATGTTTATTTTATTCCATTTTCATAATTGACATTATCTAATATATTCATTCTTATTATGCGACTTGAAAAATCAGTGAACTGTTGATTTAAGCTTATTTTGGTCACCAACATCTCCATGAATCTGAGGCCCAAAAAGTGGCTACCTCATACTGAAAAAATGAGATATTGATTCTTTTCCATATTTTAAAATGTTAAAATAGTTTTGTTTATAATTGAAGGGAACTGCAACTATGGGGATATGATTATGAAATAGGTGCTAGAGAGTCTGAGAAAATAGAAACTACTCACCCTATTTAAAATAATTTTTGTATCTCAAATGTGAACCATAATGACCATGAAATCCAAGTTGTATTTTTACAATAAATGGATTGTAGAATACATTAGATGAATACATTAAGAAGAAATATTTTTGTGTTAATTTAGGTATATGACAAACCAAAACTTTATAATCTGGAACTAAAAGTTTCAATATTTGACATTTTATATAAATTTACACATTTTATATATTACATTGATATACGTTTATTGTATATATTTTATATTTTTCCCAATATGTACTTATGTATTTATTTTCCAAAGTATTTGCATTTTAGAGTCAACTAATACTTTACTGATAACTTATTAAAAGACAAAAACAAACAAATAGAACCACAGCACAAAACATTCTCCAGACTGAAAAAGGACTGGCCATTTACATAGAGTATTTCAGCCTCTCTTAACCTGTATTCCATAGCATCAGGCTAAGCAGGACAAATACTTTGAGTGGAAGCAAATGCCTTTGCCAGGCTCTTATAAATGTATGTTCTCAATAATACAAAAATACTGGGAAGAGAGTATATTTTAAATTTCTTTTAGTATCACAGCTATATTTTCCATCTCTTAGTTAATATTAAGATTTAATCACTATTGGGAATTGAGGTTCACAAAGAAGGAGAAAAAATAGTCCTTCAATGAGCAAATGTGACTTTCAGAAACCACACTCGGTGATTAATGTGATTAATCCTGCATTTAAATGGAGTCAGAAAAGAAGAACACCTTACTTCTTTGAACTGTATTTCGTATCACAAATGCTAATATCAAACAAAGAGTCATGTGAAAAAACTGTAAGAGGTAATTCAGTACAGAAAGTTACATGGAATTATTTTCTATTAACTAATCAAAATCGTCATTAATGTAAATGAAATCTACTTTAGCTTCAAGGAGTGTCGCTGAATCTTTAACAAATCTGAAAGAATAAAGAACGAATGTATAAGAATAGTAACATAATGGTAATGTATAATAATTATACATTGACCTAATTGCACAATATAGTTCAAAGTGTAATCAGTACTGTGAAGAGCAATTTAGTAATCACTGAAAATTCTTAGGTGTTTCCTTCATGGTCCAGTGACATACAGCAAATGTCGTATGTTTTATGCCAAAGTCAGTCATCACTTTTGAACTGGTTTTTAAGTTTATCCTTACTGAGTGAAAAAATGATCTATTGTTGATTTCCAATAAATATGAAAGCACTTTGACATTATATTGCTTAGGGTGTGCTTAAACTACGTGCTGCAGCCTTTCACAGCTCACCCTGATAACTGTTTTCCCCCTTATATACAAATGGATGTGTTCTTTGAGTAAAATCTTCCTTAGCTGATATATTTTTGTTAATATAGAGATATGCTAATTCCAGAAAAAAAATGAAACAAGAATTGTAATCACTAAATCAGAAACATTTTTTTATGAACAGTATTGAGTAACCTCCAGACCTATCTATCTTTGTAATGTAGACAAATTTCAGACAATAGATTTTTTTTCTCCCACTTTAAAGAAGTAATTTTTACCTTTTAGAGGTTTACAAGTAGCAAGCTAGATAATCAGGGTTTTTTTGTACTCCAGTGGCACTAATAAATGAACAACAGCCTCTTTGCTAAGGCTGTCTGGGTCTCTCCTGCTTTCTAGGCATGGTGGTGGTTTAGACTCTAAGTCGTGTCTGACTCTTGTAACCCCATGGACTGTAGCCCACCAGGCTCCTCTGTCCATGGGATTCTCCAGGCAAGAACACTGGAGTGGGTTGCCATTTTCTTCTCCAGGGGCTCTTCCCAACCCAGGGATCGAATCTGGGGCTCCTGCATTGCAGGCAGACTCTTTACTGACCAGCAACAAGGGAAGCCCTGCTTTCTAGGCATATTCCATTTAAATGGTTCCCTGTCCTCCGTGAACATGCATGTTCACAGTCTTGGCATGTGGGTTGGCCCAGTGGCCGTCTCTAATGTTGTGGCATAGACTTGTGAGGGGAGAAAGCATTGTTCTGTTTATCCCCTCTGCTTACACCTCTTGTGCATCACCTGGGAATCTTGTTCAGCTACAACTTCTGATGCAAGCGGGCTGGGGTGGGGCCTGCGAGCCCCGATTTTTTTCTTTTTTAAAAATACATGTTACACATGAGAGTAGCTGGGAGTTAGGTCAGAGGTAATTGCAATATTGAGATGCCTTTAAAATTCTTATTTTAGTTTAGTCTTTTGGACTGTGCTGGGTATTCACTGCTGCACAGTCTTCCTCTAGCTGCGGTGTGCAGGCTTCTCATCGTGGTGGCTTTTCCTGTTGCGGAGCCTGGGCTCCAGGACGAGCGGGTGCAGTAGTTAACGCTTGCAGGCTCTAGAGCCTGGGCTCAGTAATTGTGGTGCATAGGCTTCATTGCCCTGTGGCATGTGGAATCCTCCCGGACCAGGGATGGAACTCATGTCCCCTGCATTGGCAGGCAGATTCTCAACCAGCAGCCACCAGGGAAGTCTGAGAGTCCGTATTTCTAACTAACTTCGGGTGACGCAGTGGCTGCGGGCCCACTGGACCTCATTTTGTCTGCTAGGCATCCCCTATGTGATGTATTTTCATCTCTTCTCTTAATTAAATGAAAGCTCTTGAAACCTATTGTATCTTCATGTTTTCCCAGGAAGACCAAGCACAGCACTGTGCATATAGTGGGTACTCAATAAATGTTTGTTACTTATCAGAAAATAAGCAAGAATAAACCCGTTGCCCTCTGGTGACCTAACTTTTGTTTCCTTTCACAATGCATGAACAATAGCCCTCTTCTTAAACTGTAAGTTGATAGCACACAACTCTGAAAAGTGGTTTTGCTGAGAATATAAAGTTAAAATTTTAAGGCTATGCTGGAAGTTGCAGGACCAGATGACAAATTTATAGCTGGTTCTTGTTTTGCCTATCCTCTGCCCTCCTTGTCTTGGTTTGTTCTAGGTGTATTCTGGGATGGGTGCCCTTTTCGGCTCATGGAAATCAAAGCACTGCATGGCATGAAGTTCTAGAGTGATAGCCTCTTCAAGGGAAGGGAAGGTGAACAGGAGGCTGAGGATTATGACTTGAAAGTTCTCTCTAATTTGAAAGCATCAGTGGATACTCACACAGAACTACACATGCTGACTTTGACCTATTTCTCCTCTTTCTAAGAAGTGAAATTGTATGTCTTTGAGGCAATATGTTTACTACTGTAAGCAATAAACAAATTGCTTGCTCCTAAGCATTTTGGAAAGCTGAAAAGGTCAAAAGTGTGGCTATTTTGTTTTGCTCTGAGATCACTAGGCATCTTATTTCCAAATGTGTGAAGTGAAGTCATTCCATGGGTCATTTGGACAACTTGACTTCTCTGTATAAGGGGTGGGTAATTCTGCTTAGCATGTAGATACTCTTTTATAGACTGTGCTTAAAAACCATGGTTTCTTTTGTTTCTCCTAATATTCTGTGTAAGTGATGCCTTAGCTAAATGAGAAGAGTAGTTGAGAGCATATTAGCATCAAGTCTTAATACAGAGATTAAATGACCTTCCTAAGGTCAATACACTAGTTATTGACAAATTTTCACCACATCTCATCTCAAATCCCCAAGATACTTAACCAAGGTAGCTCCTTCTTTCTTCCTAGACACTTTATTTCCAGGAAGTAGTTAAGGTCTATAAAACTTTTGAAAATAAGCAAAATATTTTATTCTCAGAACTGAGAGTAGAAAAGCAATGGTTATATTGTTTTACAACTTATAGCAGAGTTTAAATTGGACTATGTTTAGAACCCTGAGAAGATAATGGCAAGTCATTCTTCTTTAGAAATAATGTCATCATTTATGGACAGAAAATAATTCTCCATTCTAAAGAATAGGTCCCTGTAGGAGTTACTGAGTTTTCTATAGCGAGAGTTACTAAATAAAACAAATGATGTCCCAGAATATTCTGTTGCCTTTGATTTCAAATAGTGTATTTTATTATGGTTTTCATTCCTGGCTACCATAGGAGGCAGGAAGAAAACCTCCCTTTAGAATCTAGTACCAAAAAAAACAAGCGTTTGCAGATCTTGGAATCAGTGAAAATTCAAGGTACAAAATACCTTTTCTTGCCTTCATATACATTCCCAATGCTTCTCTTTATTAAACATGAATCACTTAAAAACATCAAGTTTTTGAGAAGGCTAATGTTGTGGGCCAAAAAAGAATGGAATCACAGAACCTGAGATACATTTCTGTCACTGAAAGGCTTTCTCAGAAACGTGTCTTCCCACTTTCTCTTCTTTAACCATTCTGCCCTGGCAATACTCAGAAAATATCAAGTGTTCTTTTCTTTATTGGTTTAAACGGGGAAACCGAAGGACAGAAAGCTTAATGAATTGGTCTTTTTAAGAAAGCTTTTGTAGAAGCCATAGTTTAAAAAACAATACAAGTGAACTATGCGGAAGACAAAATTAAACAACATTAACCTGTTAAAAATACAGTATATTTACCAAAGGAATATTAGCAGGTATATCTCTAGATGATGGATCATTGATGGTTTTATTTTATGTTTCTTTTACACATTTTCTTCAATCAACATTTATTGTCTTTGTTAAAAAAACAACAAAAATAGTTTGTAAAAGATTAAGATGTATACATATTTTAAAATTATGCTAACAGTGTTACATACATTTAGAGAGGTACAAAGGCAAAATCTTGAAAGGCAAACTGAGTGGAAAAGTACCATTAAATTGTAGCTTTGATAACAACCCCTGCGTTTTGGAGGGTAAATAGCTCTTTCTCTCTTATCCATCTCTCTGTCCCAGCTCATTGCTAAGTGCATCAGGATTGTGTAGCTGTGTGCAGCATTATTTCTCAATTCTCACAAGTGTCCTCCCTTCCAGGATCACCAGGCTGGCACATTTCCTGTCTCCCCTCATAGTTACCGCTATATTATGTAGACTGACGTCTTAGCTGGAGGCCTTTATTCCATCAACCCATCTCTGTTACATCAAAGATTTCTTCACCCACACTTCTGTTAAGGAATCCCACAAAGTCTCTATTTCTTGTTTTCTATTGTTCCAAGTTTAAAATTCTTTTCATGCTCTTTAGTTATGCTACAATCGGCTACCAAATGCCATTCACCACCTCTCAATTCTCATTAAGTAATTCTCTCACTCTCCCACGTGAATCACGCACAGTTTCATATTTGTTTGTTCTGCTGTGTATATTTGTTTTTTCAGTCAACTCAGATACCAGTGACCCTTGCATTTGGCCCAGTTCCCACGTTCTGCACGAAGCCTGATGGACAAGTCAGCTTGCAGAGAACTCTCTTTTACTGATCCTCACTTGCTCATGAAATCTGAAGATTAAAATTTATATGCAAAGCAGGAAATGACTACAACCACTTTTCATATACTAGACAAGTAGCTTTTTCATGTAAGGGGAGATGATTCTTTTTTTTAGGGAAAAGACTCAATAGACTCTTTGTGAATAGTGAAGCTTCCTTGTAGCATAGATTACTGAAAGATTGCCAAATTCTTCAAATTAAAGAACAGAAATATGGATTACCTGAGGTTGTGTATGAGAGAGGGTAGGAAGTTGGAAATACTGGAGAAGAGATGACATGGAGTCTGAAAAAATGTAGCTAATATCTTCAAGGGAGCATGGACAGTGAGACGTTACCCATGCCTGGGACAGGCTGAAGAATATATACACTTATTAGCTCTAAGTTAATGTGTGTCCTCTGCCGAAAGCCCCACCTTCCACTGTGCCAGACCTTAAGGAAACCTCTGTCCTGTGTTAGCGGTATCCTGAAGGAGTGAAGGAATCCAAGCGGTGGCGAGCGGGGAGCAAAGCTGTGCAGACCAAGGGCAGCAGCTGCGGAAGTGAGATGTTGAGTGTAAACTATTCAAGAACAGAATCAGAAAAATGAAGCCAAAGGACACTAGGGGAAATGCTTCACCAATGATTCCCATCTAGTGGAGTGCTGATTGGGTTTTTCATAGCACATGAGAAAAAGTAAAGTTACAGTATTTACATATTAAAAGGAAGGGGGCAGCAAAGAGTTGGAGGCACCTAGACGATGGCACCCCACTCCAGTACTCTTGCCTGGCAAATCCCATGGACAGAGGAGCCTGATAGGCTGCAGCCCACGGGGTCGCGAAGAGTTGGACATGACTGAGCGACTTCACTTTCACTTTTCACTTTCATGCATTGGAGAAGGAAATGGCAGCCCACTCCAGTGTTCTTGCCTGGAGAATCCCAGGGACAGGGGAGCCTGGTGGGCTGCCGTCTATGGGGTCGCACAGAGTCGGATACGACTGAAGCGATTTAGCAGCAGCAGCAGGTAGCTGTCTGGAGGGTCCCTCAATTTTGAGCCAACTATAATTCGTCACTTAAATCTGTGATCGTTTCAGATCTGTAAGCATTATTTCCTCCACAGATTATAATCTGAGGGAGGAAGTAACTTTTATACTCTTTCACATCTCCACAGTTCCTACTTTGAGGCAGCTGCTTAATAAATACTTGCTAGATTGCAGCTAAATTAAGTTGAAATAAAAGAGTGGTTCTTCTTAATTATAGGAAAGCTCATCAAATATTATTGCCAATATTGTGTGTCAAGTCATTTTTATATACTAATTTGTATACTAGTTTTTAAAAGACTTTCAGAATACTTGTCTTGAAATTTATGTGGAAGGATAAATGAAACTGTATTGTCAGAATTTATATAAAATAGACCAGTCAGAAAACATTATTTTCTCTGTACTGAATGGAAAATGATCACAGGGATTTGCATTTCTTGCTGTTAGGATTGTGGTTCTTAGTATTTGAATAAATCATAAACTAGGACTCTTCTAAAGTAATCTTTCTCTGTAAGTTACACAACCAGATAAGTTATATAAGAAAGGTGGCAAAATTACTTTTATTCAACTTACAGTCTCTGTTAGTTTGGCTATAATAAATTAAGTCAAGATATATGCAAGTAGTATGTAGTCATTTAGGATATTTGAAGGCTTATAATTCCTACCATTAAGAATTCAGCCTGTCATTTTTAAAGTGCAGTTTAGGGAAGAAAACAAATATACATAATTTTATATAAACTATATAAATACTAATATATTAAACCACATAGAATAACTTTCATCTTGTCCCAAAAGGCTGTCTCAATGAGTATGTATCTTTTGGTGAAATCACTCTTAAGCCTTTAGAAAGTGAAATTAAAACTGAAAATAGGTTGGGAGAACTTTATTCTTAGAGGCTAATGAAAGAAATGTCATATTCTTTAAGTTTAAATTCCTTTTATCTTACGGACTCTGAACTTGATTCACTTGGAAAAGTGGAAACTTCCTGTAAACACTAATTTGATGGGTGAATCTGGAGAAGTCAGGTGTAGCAGAGATAATAATCTTAGACAGTTTTGCTGATGGATATTGAAGTGAGGCAGGATTATAATTCTAAGATGATTCAAATGTAATTAATGCTTTTCAGAAAATTCCATTTGAATGTGATGTTTGTGATACTTTGAACACAAACAGTGCATCCCCTGGAACTTTATATAAAACATCATATGATTTCTGTAAGTGTTCCAAAGTATCATCCATTATTTGTTACCTGAAAATAGACAATCATGTTGTGTTAAGGAGGACAAATATATAACTAAATCACATGGCTGTGATTACCTGAAATGAACACAGCATTGTAAATTAACTATATTTTAATATAAAATACTTTTTAAATTAAAAATACTAATTAGTAACTAACCACTAAAAAAAATTAATGCCCAGTGGAATATCCTTCCTTTTTTATTACCAGTATTGATGTCAGTCAGCATCTTGTCATATCATCAGTCAGTGCTTTGAAGATTATCAGTTGCTATGTTATCCAAAAATACAATTCAGTTTGATTGAAGAGTGAAAGTGCAAGAGTCAAGCTTTAAAAGTGACCTGGGAAAACCACTTGGCTCTCATACACAGCCCATAAAATGTGAGACTCAAGTCGGAGGGAAGAAGCAACATGGTTTGTATGTGATGGGCTTTCCCTAGGGAGTGATATGAAAACCAAAAGGCTAAAAGGTGAATCTTGAAAACAGAAATGAGCCTCTTTCCTCCTGTGATATGAAATTCAGATCTGAAGGGTAGAATGTGCCATAACACAATTTTCTTAGAATAAATATTTCTTATACAAATCAATGAACAGTTGAGTCAGTGTATGAAAAATTAGTGCAAAATTGCAATTATAACAAGAAATTTAAAGATACAAATTAAATCACCTTATTTTCATAAGTCATACTTACAGTTTTCAAGGTTAAAGATAATTGATCTTTTTACATAATGTAATATAAAACTATTCATTCTCAATTTAGGTGGACTCACTTAAAATGATCGTTTTTGGTAGCTCAAATTATCCTTGAGTTCACTTTTGTACTTTTTGTTTTAGTTTTTTTCTTAGACATTAAGATAAATATTAAAGAGCATTATTAGAGGGAAATAATTTTTTTGTTTAAAAAGACGGCATATTACATATTCTTTGTAATTCCTCATTCAAAATGGAAAGGCACAATTATGTTTAATGTTTGAGCTGTAAGAATACAAGAGTTTCGATCAAGCATTTATTTAGTTGGTTTTCTCAGGGTAACTGCTTACTGAAGGGGCTTCCCAGGTGATGAAGTGCTAAAGAATCTGCGTGCCAGTGCAGGAGATGCAAGAGACATCGGTTGGTTCGATCCCTGGGTCAGGAAGATTCTCTGGTGTAGAAAATAGCAACACACTCCAGTGTTCTTGCCTGGAAAGTTCCATGGATAGAGGAGCCTGGCAGGGTATACTCCATGTGGTCACAAAGAGTCGTACTCGACTGAGCGTGCATGTGCATGCACACACACACACACACACACACACAGGAACTTACTGAACACCAGATCCTTCACAATGCCAGCCTTAGAACAGTGAACCAGCACAGTCCTACCGGCTCTTCCTTTTCATGTTCTTGGGCAAATTTCCTGGCCTCTCTAATGCTACCCATTAGAGAATTGAAAGGAATCTTTAATTTCCTTTCCAACTCTAACTTTCTATTGTTTTTGATTCTGAAATGGCCCGCATTTAACTCTGATAGGAATCCTATTCTAAAATATGAAGACTATGAAAATACAGTATAGCTTTCCATTCTCCTAGAGCTCTTTTCCTGGATGCTGCTAACTAGATTTATCTTAGATACTACTTCTTAACACATGATACGGTTACCTTAATAGTTTATACTATATTAAATTATTCCTGGCAGGGTCATTATTAAGTATATTGCTGTTAACTCCTCATCTAGTTGTAAGCACTGAGGACCAATTACAAAGTGGCATAAATATACTGGTGCCCCAACTGTCAGGTCAAGAAAGCGACAATTTAAATGTCAAGTAAAGCTACTATACGCTGCGTTTTGTGGAATCTACTGTAGAGCTTTAGAAGATGAAAATATTTTAATATCTATAACGATTTAATTCTTCTCTTTATATTGTGAATGATGCATGTTTATTAAGAAGCATCCTGTGACCTTTATAAATACTGTCTATGCCCCATTCCATTTAGAAAGTAAAACAGCATGCCCTCAGGATGTAACAGGTAGGTTTTCCTTGATCTTCATTGATCTGGAGAAAGTCCCATCTGATGTGCTCTGTGTACCTTTAGTCATATTGAAACAGCAAAAAATAAGATCAAGAACCAAAACTACCAAGTGTGAGTAGTTAAAACGCTTGATTTTCAAAGGCTTTCGAAATGTGTATACATACTTAGGCAAAAAGTCCTTTATCTTTCCAAGGCCAATTTTTCCTTTGATTCCCTTAATTCCCTTCTGCCTCTTTAGTGCCTGTTCCATCAACTAATCCCTTGTCATCTCTTTTCAGTAGCGCCCACTTCATTCCATACATTTCATCTGTTAGCGTATTAATTTATTCAGAAGATTTAACTATATCTTTTCTGTGTTAAGCACTACATAGAACATGTATCAGTGAAAATTCAGAGTGGCATAATCATAACAATTATTAACATTTCTTGGGCTTTTCACACATTATATCATTCTCACACCAAACCATGTGGTTGACATTGCCCTTCTACAGACAGAGACACCCAGAGAGGAACTTGCTAGTATGGTATGGGGCTGGCATTTGGACCCAGACCTTCAGACTGCAGAGCAGTATGGGGTATGACCTCAAGGAGACACAGCTCCGTATAAGAAGGCAGACACAGACAGACAAGTAAAATGCCTTATATTCATATTTCTTTCTCTTTCAATCATCACACAGCTATCCTAGATCAATTCCTTATTGTCTGTATCCTGGGCTACTGTAAAAGCCTATTAACTGGTCTCCTTGCCTCCAAATCTTTCTCCTCTTCAGCCTATCCTACAAAAAGTGATGTTTTTTAAACAAAGTCCCAGTGTTATCACTCACCTCCTCAAAGGCCTTCAATGGTTTCCTTATTTCCCTAAGAGCAAACACCTCAGCATTCAAACCTTTCACACCGAGTCCCAGTGTCCTTCTAGCTTCCTCATTCAGTTCTCCTTTTACCTGATCAACCTGTGCTTCTCCTTTTTGCTATTCAATATCCATGCAACTGACTGTCCCTTCATCTAGAAAGCCTGCTCCCTGTTTCCAGATGTCTGAACTTTGCTATTCCTACACATCTGTATCTTGTGTCTTTGTCCCAGGAAACTTTTCTGGATTCCCAATTCTGAGCCTTCCTCACATTTTATATCACTTTCAGGATGCTGAGCCCTCACTTTTTGCCATAGGCATTTATGTATAGGACTTGTGTATCCACAACATTGGTTTCTTAGGGCTGTGATAACAAAGCGCCCCTAACTGGGTGCCTTAAAACCGCAGAAACTTTTTCTTTCACAGATCTGGAGCCTCGAAGTGTAAAATCCAGAGGTCAGCAGGGCCATGCTCCTTGCGAAGCCTCTAGGACAGGGACCTTCCTTGCCTTTTCCGGTATTTTGCAGCTCCAGTTATTCCTTGGTTCATGGCAACAGAACTTCAGTCTCTGCCTCTGTCTTTACATGGCATCCTCCCTGTGTGTGCGTCTAAACTTCCATCTTCTCTTAGGACACCAGTCGTACTGAATTAGTGTTCACGCTGATGACTTCTTCTTATATTTACATGGCATTCTCCCTGTGTGTGTGTCTAAATTTCCATCTTCTCTTAGGACACCAGTCGTACTGAATTAGTGTTCACACTGATGACTTCTTCTTATATTGATTACATCTGCAAAACCACTATTTACAAATAGGGTCACGTTTAGGTAGCAGAGGTTAGGGTATTTACATACCTTTTTCAGGGAGGGGGCACAATTAACTCTTATGCTCAGTGTATTTGAGTTCAAGCACTGAGTCTTTAGCTTAGTACCATTCTAACTAGCAAAGCACCCCCAGGACAGGGATGATATATTCTTCATTTTGTATCTGCTTATCATATAGCTTTATTGTTCAACCTTATGCTGAAATGAATCAAATTATTTAAATTTGGAAAGATCATAAAAAAGTTCTGAGGCTGCCAAGGAAGATCTATTAAGCAACAATTGTATGGGGTGTTATAAAGCCTCAAACATGGTGGTGGTTATTAATCAACACATTAAAACAATATCTTAGTTTGGCAGGGAGAAAAGTCCCGAACACACCGCCACAAACTGGCAAATTCAATTTGAGGCAGTACGTGTGAGGGAAAAAACAATTATCAGTTGAATATACTCTCAGATGAGCTAATAAATTAGCTAATTTAGAAAATTAGGTTGGAACTATTGTGTTATCTTCTGTTTTTAAGTAGTGAACTTAAAAAAAATGGAAGTAGAGTTACTTCACAATGTTGTGTCAATTTCTTATGTACAGCAAACTGAGTCAGTTATATGTATGCATATATCCACTCTTTTTTTAGATTTCCTTCCCATTTAGGTCACCACAAATCATTGAGTAGGGTTCCCTGTGCTGTAAAACAGGTTCTCATTAGTTATCTGGTTTCTACGTGGTCATACATACGTGTATGGGGCCTCCCCGATGGCACTGGGGGTAAAGAACTCACCTCCCAGTGCAGGAGATGTGGGTTCTATCCCTGGGTCGAGAAGATCCTGTGCAGGAGGAAATGGCAACGCACTCCCGTATTCTTACCTGGGGAATCCCATGGGCAGACAGCCTGGAGGGCTACAGTCCGTAGGGTCGCAAAGGGTCAGCCAGGACTGAAATGACTTAGCACATGCACAATATATATATATATATGCTAACATATATAGTGTGTATGTCAATCCCAGTCTCCCAGTTCATCCCGCACTTTTCCTCCCTGCTTGGTATCCATACGTTTATTCTCTACATCTTTGTTTCTATTTCTGCTTTGTCAATAAATTCATCTGTACCATTTTTTCTAGATTCTACATATAAGTGATGTTATATGATATTTGTTTTTCTGTTTCTGAGTTTAAGGAGTGGACTTTTCAAGAGCACACCGAAGTCTCTCATGCACAGAGTATGCTTACTGAGGATCAAAAAGATGGGGTTATGAAAACCAAAATGTCCAGGAAAGAACACAGTTTCCTTGTTAAAGTCAAGGGCTGTGAGGCTCACTAATCTTTTCAGTCAAGCTCCTTTCTTAGAGAGAACAGCAGTCAGGACACTTTCTTGACAAGCAAAGGTCAGGACAGCAATGTCTGAAGACAGGGTTATTCACAAGAAAAGCCGGTAAGTGCCTGCACACTTGCCAAAGTGCAGACCGTCGCCGCAGGAGGCCAACGGACAACCCAGCTGCTGGGCCCATAGAGGCCACTAGGGGGCGCTGAAGAGGGCAAGGCTGTGAATTTAACACACAGGGCCTTATTAAGTTTGCTTCCAGTTATCAGTTCGAGCCCTGGATCTCCTTAACCAGCTTGTTAATGGCAGTTTTTATCGAAAGAAGACTGAGTAGAGGAGTGAATGATACTTGAAGCCAGAAACTGTAAAGAAAAAGTGATACAGTTTACAGGGGAGACTTGAGATTTATAGAGTATTTGGGTCTTAGATCTGCCACTTATGAACCACAGCTGTGAGCAAGTTCCTTGGCCTTTCTGAGCCCCTTTTTCTCATTTATAGATTGGGAATAGCACTACCTTGTGGGGATGTCATTAGAGGTAAGTGAAAACATGCATTTAAAATGCTTAACATTTGGACCAACAGCTAACTGCTGTTGCCATTATTATTCTATTGGAAACAATATTGGAGCAATAGTGCCATCTTTTCATAATGCAGGTACATATTTCAGAGGAAACAAGGCATGATGATTGACTGTTACTGGTTTGACTTGCAACATTTAGATGACTTGTTACTTTACCTGATAAATTGAATGGAAACTTGGTTTGTTGAGTTTAAAAAATAAAATAATAATATTGAAACCATAGAGGTAAATCCTAGCAGCAGCTAAAAGTACAATTTCAAATTATACAAGATTACAATGAGCAGATCAGCCATCACTTAGACGGTGCTTACTGTATGTCAGACTCTGTTCCTGACCTTTACATACAGTGTGTTTGTGTATTAGTCACTCAGTTGTGTCCGACTCTTTGCAACTCCATGGGCTACGGCCCACCAGGTTCCTCTGTCCATGGAATCCTCCAGGCAAGAGTTCTGGATTGGTTTGCCATTCCCTTCTCCAGGGGATCATCTTCCCAACCCAGGGATTGAACCTGGGTCTCCTGCATTGCAAGCAGATGCTTTACCATCTGAGCACCAGGGAAGCCCTGTATATATAGCCACCCACTCAAATTAAGCAATAGTTTAGTATGAAACGGCCACAGAATCCTAGTAAACACGTTTGATGAGTTTGAGTTCTGTGTATGTTCAACCTGGAAGTTTCCTACTAGATCTAGGATTGTCAAACTTATTCTATAAATGAATAGAGGGCAAAATATTGGGCTGTCAGGGTCGTATGGTCTGTTGTAACTACTTAACTTTGCTGTAGTAAGCTACTTTTATAAACAAGTAGGTATGACTCTGTTCCAGTAAAATTTTATTTCCAGATATTGACAATTTTATATGATTTTCTTTTGATTTGTTTACAACCATTTGAAAATATTAAAACAATTTAAATTGGCAAGCTGTAACAAAACAGGCAGGCAGCAGTTTGGATTTGGCTCAGGAGGCATGAATTGCCAACTCCTGTGTCAGAGATGCAAATACTGACATGTTAAGTAGCCATGAAGAAGACTACAGTACATGACAGAAAATAGCATTACTTCTTTTCTCAGGTCTTTCTCTTTACCTCTGTAATCTTGAAACTTACTGACTGCTTCCTGTATCTGGTTAGAGAGCAGTTGATCTACTCAAGTTAGTCTTTCATACGTGAAGTGAGTATGAGATTGGGCCACAAGCATGTGCAAAAAAGGCCATTTTAGGACAAATATATTCTCTGGAACAGAACTTTCTGACACTTCAAGATCCGCCCTGTGGCCATTGATCATTCACTCTTGAGCAGTTCAGGATTTTCCCTCTCCCCTCTCTCCCAGGTTGTATCTCAGTTCTGGGTGACTCCATAGCACTAAGGCCGAGCCCTGTGGGTAAAGGCTGGCCCTCACGTGTCACGTGTCTGTAATCGCGTCTGTGGTCTGTGGTCCAGTGTCCGTTCCTGGTCACTACCAGCCCTCCATGCTGACATGCTGGGCCTTCAGTTTCCAATCTTGTCTGTGGTCATAGCTGTGTTCATTTCTACAAACTTTTCGCTTGTCATTTGAGGCCTCTTCGAGTTCACAAACACTTTTTTAAAATTTATTTTTATTGAAGGGTGATTGCTTTACAATATTGTGTTGGTTTCTGTCATACAGCAACATGAATCAGTCATAGGTGTACATATGTCCCCTCCCTCTTGAACCTCCCTCCCACCTCCCACCCCATCCCACCCTTCTTATCTAAATTCTGCCCCCTTTGGGGGGCCTGGGCTTCTCTGATAGCTCAGTTGGTAAGGATGCAGGGGACCCTGGTTCGATTCCTGGGTCAGGAAGATCTGCTGGAGAAGGGATAGTGTACTCACTCCAGTATTCTTGGGCTTCCCTTGTGGCTCAGCTGGTAAAGAATCCACCTGCAATGTGGGAGAACTGGATTTGACCCCTGGGTTGGGAAGATCTCCTGGAGAAGGGAAAGGCTACCCACTCCAGTATTCTTGCCTGGAGAATTCCAAGGACTGTATAGTCCATGGGGTCGCAAAGAGTCGGACACGACTGAGCAACTTTCCCTTTTCACTTTCAGGGGTTTATAAAATGTTGCCCTTCTCTGCCACACTGTCCTAGGACTGACAGGCCAAAGGTTTCTGTCTCCAGCACTGTTGTCCATCTAGCTTCTCTATGCTGACTCGTGCACACTAGGTAGGGGTGAGAATCCTGCAAGGCTGCCACTTCCAGGGCTCATCATGGAGGTGGAACACAAGGCCCTTCCGCTTTGGGGCCTCAAACCTATAGGGGCTTCTGCTGCCCCATGCTTGTCTCTTCTCAGGGCCCACATCACTCTCTCACACTGATAACTCTTAAAATTCAGCTTCACCTCTGCTTCAGAGGGATATTTTAAAATCACTGGAGTAACAGAAATTTGGTCTTATATCTTCTCTAGTCTTCGAAATATGTTCTTTTTGACATAAACTTTATACTTTGATTCCTTAGCCTCTGCCCCCCACCCTTTTTTTTTAAGCCTCTGGCCTTTGGAGAGTCAAAAACCTTTTCTTTGAAACTACTGCCTCCGATGTATTTCCAGAGTTAATTTTGAAACTCGGAAGTTGAAAATTGACTTCCCCCACCTCCTCCCCCACACCCTTGCACCTGTGTGTGCATCACTTTAATGTCCTTTCCTGAGGGCACAGGGGCTACACTGAACCCTCCCTTCCAGGTGAACGGAGGAAATGCACCAGGCCCATAAATAGTTCCTTGGCTAGTGTTCGGCATTGCTGACATGCTGCTGCTGTATCTGCCCTGAGCCCTGTTGAACTGGTTGTACACACAACATATGGCGAGACGAAGTCCACCCCAGAGTCCACAGGAACATTCCTTTGAAATGTTTTACTTGGGAGCCCAGAATTTAAATTTAAATCCTTGAATGGAAGAATATATTTGGAATATGTTAGGTTCCCTGCCACATCTTCCAAGGAGGCAGATAGCCAAACATTCTATGGCGTTTCTTCAGGTTTTGTCTTTGGAAGTTAACATTTCCTGTAACTGAGTTTAAGTTATACATTTCCAACATCAATTTCTGTTTTATCTTCTATGGTAATTAGCTGGGTCCTTGGTTTTGAGAGCAGAAGCAAAAGAATGTTGTCCCATGAGCAGCATGCCTCAAATAATAAAATGTTGCCAAAATTAAGAACAGAAAAACAGAAAACATTGTCTATTGAGCATGAAATGTCAAAGACATATGGTGTTTTTGTTCGAGTCTTTGAAGGTCAAAAACTTGTTTCATGTTTTAAGCCATGAAGGAAGAGCTGACAGACGGTTCAAACAGAATTTTAATGTCAGCCTTCCTTGTAATCGGACCTTAAGGGCCAGTATCAAAAGCACTGTTCTTATTCTCAAGTATTAGGAGTTTACCGAAATTGTGTAACTTTAGGTTACCATGTAGAGATCTCACATGAGCTTCAGAATGTTTGTGGAGACAGAAATTTGCTGACCTGCTTTCAGTTGTCAAGTCAAAACCGAGCAACACAAGTTATTGCCAGCTCCAAATAAGAATGCTTAACAATTAAAACAGTTTTTTTAAATGTTTTTGAAACAAGCAGGGTAATTTTTTATCCTTCAGAAATCCCTTTGGTTCCTGTATTCACTTTGTCAATCACTGTAAATGTGAGTGGTGAGTTTGTTTTGTATAAATTTTATTTATAGCCTAAAAAGTAAATCAAAGACATAAGGTTCACAAACTTTTCCTGTTGTCTTAAATTAACAACTCTAGAAAGTCTTGCAATTCATGGGACTTGGTGAAAAGAAATTAGAGCTTTTCAAAGGTTTTCACAAAGTTGACTTTATTTTTATGAAACTGCTTCTAATTTAGAAAAGTATTTATCTTCTACTCAACATCTAAGTGCTCCATCCAATTAACAAGACTTTGGCCACCAATGACATAGTTAATCCACTGGTTATCTCACAAAAGCGAATTTGATGGAATGTGTGATAATCTCTGGTTTCTTCACATTAATTCAATCTCTAGCCAATTTCAGAATAAAAGTTAAAAGAATACTCTGTGATCCCTAACAACTGATTGATTAGGGATGACGTTTCAGGCTTTGAGCTGGAGATTCAGTGATTGGGTCTTGCCCTAGAGGTTTAAATTCTCCTGTCCTTTTCTGAGCAGCAGTTAAAAATGTAACAAAGCTGCCTGGGAGGCTGACATAGATCATCCACATTCTGGGGCATCGTACTTCACTTACCCATCATTTGGCAACGATAGGCCCAGCCAGGCCTAGTGTGTGAAGCCGTTGACAGATGAGCAAGTCCTGATGCTGCAGAAGTCAGAACACAAGAGCTAATAATCGTCTGTGGCAGTGAAGCTGAACTCCAGTGTTCTTGCCTGGAGAATCCCAGGGACGGGGGGGCCTGGTGGGCTGCCGTCTATGGGGTTGCACAGAGTCGGACACGACTGAAGTGACTTAGCAGCAGCAGCAGCAGCCTTCCTTCCTAAATAAACAGATGGAAAGAGTTTGCAGTTCATGTCTTTCCAAGGTAACAATTTATTTCATTTCTGTTTTACAGTATTGAACCAAAAGTTGTTCTCTTTGGGGAAATTTTATTTTTCTTTAATTATTCTACCCAAATGACAAGAGAGCTGAGTCTTCTGGGGATAGGTGCAGTGAAGTCAAAGTTAATTAGTTTTCTCACAGTGCACTGCATTTGGGTAAAATATCACTGCAGGGGAACACCAGCATTCAGATTCCTTGATTAAGTGGTGTGCTTCTAGAAAGGCAGAATTCTATCAGAAAAAAACTATGTAGAAATAATATTTCAACCTCCTTGAGAGTTGACAGCATTTGATACTCACCTTGGAGTTTTCCTTGGAGTAAATCCTTTCATCTTCACTTTATCTTTCCTTTAACGTGTCAGATGGCAAGAGAAAATGATGGAGTGCCCTGCAGGTCCCTAGAGAACTTGAGAACCATGTTCCTATTTAACTGCAACATAAAACTCACAAATCAGTTTATTTTTCTCTTGTGATTGTCCAAGTTATACATTCTGCAGAATTTCAAGGCTAAACAAAGAAATCTGCCTCAGTGATCTTTTGTCATTTCATAGATGGGTATTCAGATTAGACTAAGAGCATTACACAGATACACCTATCTGTGGCACATAAATGAGCTCTCAAATTCAGTGTCTGTTCTTTTCTTATCTGATTACAGGCTGATTACATGCAAACATGCCAAGTATATGATTTACATGATTAAGATATAAAGTTTAAGCATTGATGTTATTTCAGGTGACCCTATTATTAATTTATTAAGCACAGGTCTTGTAATGGAAAGAATTCTGTCTCACAGAAGAATAGCATTCTTAGGGACTAAGGAAATTGGCAAAGTATAAACCTCAGAGTTATACTTAAGACAAGTTACACATTGATATCCTCAAGTCAAGGTCTAAGAAAGATTGCCCTTTAATTCAGAAAAAACTCTGGAGATAATCACCTCAAGAATGTCCCTGTTAATTAAAGAAAATTTAATTAGCAATTAAAGATACTAGGTAAGTAGCTAAAAATAAGTGTTTTCTTCAGCAAGCTCAGTGCCTTATTCATTACATTTCTTCCTTAGAAAATAGCAGATATAAAATAGAAACCAAGAAAATTAGAGTCCTTGTCACAACTTTCCTAATTAAAGCCATTTTTCCCCTTTATTGGCTCCATTTTGTACATTCATTTCATATAGTAATAAACAACTTGACCATCTAAAGTCTTCACAGAAAGAAAATTACCTTCTTCAGTGAGGAAATTTCAGACCTGAGGACTGATTCTCTTTCTTGTCTGTACTTCTGTCTTTGTCAAGAAAGAAGCATTTTCCACAAAATTGTGGCCTGAAGAGCATCTGATGGCTTTTCCTTAGAGTTCACCTACTTAATTCATGGATGGATCACTAAAGGATGAGATAAAAGAGAGACACTGTTCAAAAAGGGTCAAGCAAGTGCCTTTTGCTTATTTTCCTTACATAGCTGACAGGAGCAAAGGCACAAAAGCATAAATTCAGTGCCACAATTACATATGCCTTCTTTCTGTGTTTTCCCAAGTAAGGTCAGCTTTTCATGGTTCAATTTTTAATGCGATCATTAGCTCACACCTTAATAAGGATTCTTGTCATCAGTGCTTTTCACAAATTGTGGTAGACAAAGTGTGAGATTGTTGACAGCCTGATTTGATAATATGAAGTCTTTTTTGCTTGTTTCTTTGTTTGTTGATATGAATTCTTACGATGATACAGTGGGGCAAACTTGATTTCTGTTTCCAATTGTGGAATAAAATAGTAGATTTTGTATTTTTTTAAGATGAGAGTTAATTCACCATTGTGAAATATCTGGAATCACTCCCCTAGGCCCATGTTTTGAATTCTTAGAATCATTAAAACAAGTCTTGCATTGAGAGACCAATGGTGCAGTGGTACATAGTAGTGGGAATGATAGAATTGAGCAACTCAGAAGATTTAGGGCTAGTTTTATTTGGCGGTTGCTTCCCACAAAAAACAAATATAGTACTGGAGTTTTAAAACCTGTGCCTATTTTGAATTTAATTTACATTCAAAGACTGAATGTCAAGAAAAAAATACCAGTCAGTGGTAATACTGCATATAAAGCTACCAAATTCTCCTACCGGCCAAGGCTAGAGCAAGACGTATAATCACATGAGAAGCCAATAAACAATGTAAGGATCAAAAAGACAAAGATGTCTGTGCTCTGTAGGGGCTGGCTTCTTGTCTTTTCTTAGAACTGTGTGCTTGATTGCATTTATTTATTTATTCATTCAGAAAATATTTTTTGAGAACCTGTATCATGCCAAGTACCAGACTAGGCTGTGGACATATGTTAATGACCTCAGGGAGGTTAACAGTTCTCTCTCCCACTAGTTTGGATAACATAATGCCAAGTTAAAAATCAACTACAGCCATGTTAGGGCTTCCCAGGTAATGCTAGTGGTAAAGAACCTGCCTGCCAATGCAGGAGACATAAGAGACATGGGTTCAATCCCTGGGTTGAGAATATCCCTTGCAGGAGGCCATAGCAACCCACTCCAGTATTCTTGCCTAGAGTATTCCATGGGCAGAGGAACCTGGCAGGCTACAGTCCATGGAGTTGCAAAGAGTTGGACATGACTGAAGTGACTTAGCACGACTGAAGTAACTTAGCACTCATGCACAGCTATGTTAGGTGCTATTACACATAAAACCAGTTCAGTGGGAGACTAGAAGGAGTTTACCTAGTCTGAGAGGTCAAGGAAGGATGTCCTGAGGAAGTAACTTTGAGGGAGAGCTAAAAGTTTATGCAGAAGGTCTTATGGCAAGGGAGAGCTAAGTCATGTGAGAGATCCTAAAATACAGAGGATACCTGCTTAGCTGTCCAAAACTGTGACAGCTGAGACCAGAGAGGCAGGCTGGACAACACAGGGCTATTCTACAAGGAACAGGGCTTTTAGGCACTTATCTTAAAAGCAATGCAAAGTCACTGAAGTATTTTAAGAGGGCAAGGAGTCTGCAGTAATCATATTTGCAATTTTAAAAGGTTATGTTGAATATAGAGATGTGAATAAATGGCGACCACTCCTTATAGTGAGACAAAGAAAAGAAGAAAAATAAAACACTCAGTTTCCATATCAAAGTACTCTCATTTTAGATGTCCTTGATGGAAAGACCACAGTTGTTTAGATCATTTACGATTCTCCCACATAAATAACAAAAAAGGGATAAAAGAAGTATAAACTCCTCAGGACTAAGAAGAGCAAGAAGACAGGGCTGATAGAGGAGTGAGTGGTAGCTGAGTAGCTGTGTAGTGTGGATAACCATGGAAACCACTAATCTGAGCACAGAGAATGAAATAGGCTCAGAATTTGGGGCCATAAACCTCACCAGACCATGTGATTGCGATGCTGGGCAAAAAATATGGGCACTGGTTTTAAAGAAACTGTGTTGAGAGTGTAAGAGACAGAAGATGCAACTGGTAAGTCATGCAATTCTGTCCTCCATTCCCAACTCTCTCCCAATCTGCATCTTTTCTTTGGAGAAATTTATCAATAGGGAGTTCAGATCCCATTCATTCATATAATCATTTATTCATTTGGTATATATTTGTTAGCTACATACTATGTACTAGGAAGTGAACAAAACAGATAAGATCTTATGTACCATTCTAGAAGGGATTAGAGGTAATATAAAGAGACAAGTAAACAAAAATACCAGATAGTGACAAGAATTATGCAGAAGATTAAAGATAACATAATTTGAGAGTGACTATTTTCAGATTGGCAAGTCAGGAAACATTAGCCATGGGTGTGTGTGACATCTTTAAAAATTGTGATTAAGAGTCAATCTGCAAGGTGAAGCATCAGCTCTTTTTCTTACTATTCAAATTCTAGAATGTGAGCAGGCAATGAAATCTATGTCCCCAAGGGTGAAAGAAAGTATTCTTCTTATCTAAATGGTCACAGAAAAACAACCTTTAGATACTGACAGAGAAGGATTTTTTAAAGTTAAAAAAAAAAAAAAAGGTGGGAAAAGAAAAATGGCTTGCCACCTGAGGACCTTATAGTGAAGCCTTAAATTAACAGTCACCACCTCTAGACACAGAACATCCAATCAGCTTTATAAAGCTTTGATTTTAAATGTGACTGGTCAGCCAAAGTTAACCATATGGTCTAAGGGTGCTTCAGTCAAAACAAAGAGATCAAAACAGAAAGATCTGATATAAAAAAAGGAAAAGGCAGATAGTAGGAGAAAAAACCTAAAAAAAACCTCCTTGAATTAATATCCCAGACACACAAAAGAAGGTATTTTATCCTCAAATTAAAATCCAAATCTACGCAAATGGACTATCATAAGAAAAACCTTTGAAAAATTAAAAATATGAGTGCCAAAGTTTTTACAAAGTAATGTCAGATAACAATCTTAAGATAGTCACAGTAATATCAGCAGTGGTCATTGAGTTAATGAAAAACTGGTATCACTTAATAGGTGGAGGACAGCAGAGAAGTAGTGGTGGACAGTATAAGAGAACTGAGCTCTCATCTAATTTAGTTGTGTTGTTGTTTAGTTGATAAGTTATGTCGAACTGTTTGTGACCCCATGGACTGTAGCCGCCAGGCTCCTCTGTCCATGGGATTTTTCCAGGCAAGAACACCGCAATGGGTTGTCATTTCCTTCTCCAGGCGATCTTCCCCACCCAGGGATTGAACACGCTGACCTGTGTCTCCTGCATTGCAGGTGGATTCTTCACCCCTGAGCAACCAGGGAAGCCCATCTAATTTAATGGAAGCATTAAATTAGAATCCGCCTGCAAAGCAGGAGACACAGGTCCATGGGTTCAATCCCTGGGTGGGGAAGATCCCCTCTACGAGGAAATGGCAATCGATTCCAATATGCTTACCTGGAAAATCATATGGACAGAGGAGCCTGATGGGCTACAGTCCATGGGATCACAAAGAGTCGGACACAACTTAGCAATTGAGTATGCATCTGAAGTTGATAAATGTATGCATTTCAGGAGAATAACTGAAGTCTTCTAAACAAATTAACTATCACTTTAATAAATTAAAATCACATATTTCTATCAGCTTTTTAAAAGTGAGATTAATTTGCTTTTGTTAAAAGTATCAGTGTTCATTTAAAGGTAATGTAATTGATAGGTATGTTTGACTTTCACACATCTTAGAAGATAATGAAAATAATGTTTTCAAATGTCACAACTTTTAGTAAAAATGTGAGGTCTTGTTAGAGTATCACTGTCTTTTAAAAAGAAGTATGAGCAGAATGCTAACCACTTATTATGCTACTTTCCCTGGTGTCTCAGCCGGTGAAGAATCTGCCTGCAATGTGGGAGACCTGGGTTTGATCCCTGGGTTGAGAAGATCCCCTGGAGAAGGGAATGGCAACCCACTCCAGTGTTCTTGCCTGGAGAATGCCCATGGACAGAGGAGCCTGGCAGACTACAGTCCAGGGGGGTCTCAAAGAGTCCAACACAACCGAGCGACTTTCACTTTCACTTTTCTCCTTCTGAAACCATTTCTGTCATCGGGTTTTTAAGCACAAACATGTGGAAAGAAGTGAAGTATCTTTTCATCAGAGAGAAGTTGTTACCATCATAGTTCTAGGGGATACTGTTTTTTTCCTTCACTCAACATATATCGAACAGCTAGCTACTAGACAGCTCTCTTCTCAGAATAAGGAATATAGAAAGGAACAAAACAAATAGCCTGCCCTTATGACATTTATATTCCAATAAGACCAGAAACACATACACAGATGTAAGTATATAGTAAAATATATAAAATGTTAGTAGTAATAAGTGCTTTGGGGAAGAATAAAGCAGGGATAGAGGGAATTCAGGTAAATGTGATTCCTATTTTAAATTTGGTAGTTAAGGAAAACTTCACTAAGAAGATCTTTTAGTAAAGATCTAAGGGAAGCAAGGGAGCTAAGGATGAGAATATCTGTGGGAAGAGCATTCCAGGCTAAGAGAAAGACAAGTGGTGGTGGTGGTGGTTTAGTCGCTAAGTCATGTCCGACTCTTGCAATCTGTGCGCTGTAGCCCGCCAAGCTCCTCTGTCCATGGGATTCTCCAAGCAAGAATACTAAATACATAAACTCGAAGTTGGGAGGATGGGCAGGCATGGTTATGGAATAGTAAGAGGCCAGCGTGGCTGTTGAGCAATGAGTGGAGAGTAGGTAGTAGCGTGAAAAATCTAAGATTGTTGAGTTGCATGCTTTGTAATACCTCATAGACCATTGAAAGGACTTTAGATTTCATTCTGAACAGAAAAATGATCTGGTTTACAGATCCACTCTGGTGTCTGTGTTGACAACAGCCTGAAAAAGAGCAAGGGTTTTGACTGCATGGATCACAATAAACTGTGGAAAATTCTGAAAGAGATGGGAATACCAGACCACCTGACCTGCCTCTTGAGAAACCTATATGCAGGTCAGGAAGCAACAGTTAGAACTGGACATGGAACAACAGACTGGTTCCAAATAGGAGAAGGAGTAAGTACATCAACGCTGTATATTGTCACCCTGCTTATTTAACATATATTCAGAGTACAACATGAGAAATGCTGGGCTGGAAGAAACACAAGCTGGAATCAAGATTGCCGGGAGAAATATCAATAACCTCAGATATGCAGATGACACCACCCTTATGGCAGAAAGTGAAGAGGAACTCAAAAGCCTCTTGATGAAAGTGAAAGAGGAGAGTGAAAAAGTTGGCTTAAAGTTCAACATTCAGAAAACGAAGATCGTGGCATCCGGTCCCATCACTTCATGGCAAATAGACGGGGAAACAGTGGAAACAGTATCAAACTTTATTTTTCTGGGCTCCAAAATCACTGCAGATGGTGACTGCAGCCATGAAATTAAAAGACGCTTACTCCTTGGAAGAAAAGTTATGACCAACCTAGATAGCATATTGAAAAGCAGAGACATTACTTTGCCAACAAAGGTCCGTCTAGTCAAGGTTTTTCCCATGGTCATGTATGGACGTGAGAGTTGGACTGTGAAGAAAGCTGAGCACCAAAGAATTGATTCTTTTGAACTGTGGTGTTGGAGAAGACTCTTGAGAGTCCCTTGGACTGCAAGGAGATCCAACCAGTCTATTCTGAAGGAGATCAGCCCTGGGATTTCTTTGGAAGGAATGATGTTAAAGCTGAAACTCCAGTACTTTGGCCACCTCATGCAAAGAGTTGACTCATTGAAAAAGACTCTGATGCTGGGAGGGATTGGGGGCAGGAGGAGAAGGGGATGACAGAAGATGAGATGGCTGGATGGCATCACTGACTTGATGGACCTGAGTTTGAGTGAACTCTGGGAGTTGGTGATGGACAGGGAGGCCTGGCATGCTGGGATTCATGGGGTCACAAAGAGTCAGACACGACTGAGCGACTGAACTGAACTGAATTGGAAACCTACATAAATAATCCACTGGAGAGATCATGGTTACTTGGATCTGAGTGGTAGTAGTGGGCTTGAAAGGAGCTGGTCAGACTCTAGATATGTTTTGAAGGTACATTTGAGTTTGCTGATAAATTAGATGTGGAGAGTAATAGGAAGAGAAATAAAAGGACTCAAGATCTTTGCACTGAGGAACTTGGAAGAATATTATTGTTAACTGAGATGGGAGAATCAGGTCTTTTCTGGTGTTCAGTTGATGGTGGTGGAAAGATCCCCTGGAGGATGGCACAGCAGCCCATACCAGTATTCTTGCCTGGAGAATCCCCATGGACAGAGGAGCCTTTGTTGTTGCTAAGTCATTTCAGTCATGTCCGACTCTGTGTGACCCCATAGACGACAGCCCACCAGGCTCCCCCGTCCCTGGGATTCTCCAGGAAGAACACTGGAGTGGGTTTCCATTTCCTTTTCCAATGCATGAAAGTGAAAAGTGAAAGGGAAGTCGCTCAGTCGTGTCCGACTCTTAGAGACCCCATGGACTGCAGCCTACCAGGCTTCTCCGTCCATGGGATTTGCCAGGAAAGAGTACTGGAGTGGGGTGCCATTGCCTTCTCCAATATAACCCTAGATATATGTATATAAATTTCAGGGCAAAGGTCTAGGCTAGAAATGGGATTTTGAAAGAGAATATGGTATATTAGGGCTTCTCTGGTGGCTCAGACAGTAAAGAATCTGTCTGCAATACAGGAGACCTGGGTTCAATCCCTGGGTTGGGAAGATCCCCTGGAGGAGGGCAAAGCAACCCACTCCAGTATTTTTGCCTGGAGAAATCCCATGGACAGAGGGGCCTGGCGGGCTACAGTCCATGGGGTCACAAAGAATCAGACATGAGTGAGTGACTAAGCACAGCACATGGCATATTAAACCATGAGACTGGATGTCCTGGGAGAAATATTAATAATCTCAAATATGCAGATGACACCACCCTTATGGCAGAAAGTGAAGAGAAACTAAAGAGCCTCTTGATAAAAGTGAAAGAGGAGAGTGAAAAGTCTGGCTTAAAACTCAACATTCAAAAAACGAAGATCATGGCATCTTGTTCCTTCACTTCATGGCAAATAGATGGGGAAACAGTGGAAACAGTGACAGATTTTATTTTCCTGGGCTCCAAACTCACTGCAGATGGTGACTGCAGCCACGAAATTAAAAGATGCTTGCTACTTGGAAGAAAAGTTAAGACAAACCTAGACAGCGCATTAAAAAGCAGAGACATTACTTTACCAACAAAGGTCCATTTAGTCAAAGCTATGGTTTTTCTCAAGGCTATGGTTTTTCCTGTGGTCATGTATGGATGTGAGAGTTGGACTGTGAAGAAGGCTGAGCGCTGAAGAATTGATGCTTTTGAACTGTGGTGTTGGAGTAGACTCTTGAGAGTCCCTTGGACTGCAAGGAGATCCAACCAGTCCATTCTGAAGGAGATCAGCCCTGGGATTTCTTTGGAAGGAATGATGCTAAAGCTGAAACTCCAGTACTTTGGGCACCTCATGCGAAGAGTTGACTCATTGGAAAAGACTCTGATGCTGGGAGGGATTGGGGGCAGGAGGAGAAGGGGACGACAGAGGATGAGATGGCTGGATGGCATCACTGACTCGATGGACGTGAGTCTGAGTGAACTCCGGGAGTTGGTGATGGACAGGGAGGCCTGGCGTGCTGCGATTCATGGGGTCACAAAGAGTTGGACATGACTGAGCGACTGATCTGATCTGATGGTTTTTCCAGTAGTCATGTATGGATGTGAGAGCTGGACCATAAGGAAGGATGAATGACAAAGAATTGATGGTTTTGAACTATGGTGTTAGAGAAGATTCTTGAGATTGCCTTGGACTGCAAGGAGATCAAACCAGTCAATCATAAAGGAAATCAGTCCTGACTATTATTCATTAGAAGGACTGATGCTGAATCTCCAATACTTTGGTTACTTGATGGGAAAAGCTAACTCTGAAAAGACCCTGATCCTGGGAAAGATTGAAGGCAGGAGGAGAAGGGGAAAACAAAACATGAGATGGTTGGATGGCATCACTGACTCAATGGACATGAGTTTGAGCAAACTCCAGGAAATGGCAAAGGACAGGGAAGACTGGTGTGCTGCAATCCATGGGGTCTCAAAGAGTTAGACATGACTGAGCAACTGAGCAACACAATAGCTAAATAAATCAAAGACTGAGCTTCATGGATATTTTATTATAAAGCGGTCAGGGGGCAGAAGGGGAAAAAGCAGATTGAGAAAGACCTAGGCCAGGCTTCCAGTATTCCTACCACCTGCTGCACCAGCCAGGAGACTAGGAAGTTGCAGAACAGCCTGTTGAAGGCATTGCTGAGGGGCCAGTTGGGAGCTGACACTTCAGGAGGAAGAAGAGCTGTTCTCAGGTTGAGACCAAGAGGTGGAAGGAAGAGAGGTCTCTCCCAGCGACTCACTTGGGGAAGTTTATGTGTCCATCTCTGCTACTTTAGGTTCTAGGTCTAGAAGTTCTTGTTCCCTAAGAAGGCATACTTCTGCCTGGAAGCAAAACTCCCAGTAAACTTAAAGCCATGGTTGATGGCCTCTGCGGAGAAGGTAATGGCAACCCACTCCAGTACTCTTGCCTGGAAAATCCCACGGACGGGGGAGCCTGGTAGGCAGCCATCTATGGGGTTGCACAGAGTCGGACATGACTGAAGCAACTTAGCAGCAGCAGATGTCCTCTGAATTTGGGTTCTTTTTGTCAGATCAGCAGGTAAAGAAAGGTCTCATAACATCAGACAGCTGTAAAAACAGGAGAGTATGGCATTATGATTCAGTTGAATGTAGTGGTTAAAACAAACTTTACTCTGTGTAGTCTGTGTGTGTGAAATGTATGCCCCAGCTACGAAAACTTTATAGGGCACATAGAATGACTCCCCTAAAGAGATATGGGAAGTTTGTGTTCAGGTCATCTTCCTAAATTTTCAAGTACATTGGATGGCTCTAAGATATCACTGTTGTCCACACTTAATTCAAGAAAGAAATGATGGGTTGTTTTTTTTTTTTACCATAAATAGAATGAGAAGATGAAAATCATTTCAGTGTATAAATTTTAATATATTTTCTTTCTTTGAGAAAAAAAAAAGAGATGCATTTATTTCTCCTCTTCAACTCTCTCCTCCCGACCCCCTGCCCCAGAGTTATAACAAAACAGTTTATGCTTTGCAAATGATTAGAGAATAAAGTGAGAGCAACTTGCAAATTTTAACTCTCTTCCAGTTCATGTAAAAGCGGGGGGGGGGGGGGGCGTGTGTGTGTGTGTGCGTGTGTGTGTGTGTTTCTCTTGTAGTCAACCACAATTAGAAGCCCAGATATAATCTGATTTAGGTAAACATTTGCTAAATACCTACTCTCTCCCCAAACCCAGATTTTTCCTAGTTACGGCATTAATTACAATAAAATGATCTACCCTAAATGGGCTTCCCACATGGCTCGGTGGTAAAGAATCCACCTGCCAATGCAGGCGGAGAAGGCAATGGCACCCCACTCCAGTACTCTTGCCTGGAAAATCCCATGGATGGAGGGGCCTGGTGGGCTGCAGTCCATGCGGTCACTGGGAGTTGGACACGATTGAGTGACTTCACTTTATTTTTTCACTTTCATGCATTGGAGAAGGACACGGCAACCCACTCCAGTGTTCTTGCCTGGAGAATCCCAGGGACGGGGGAGCCTGGTGGGCTGCCGTCTATGGGGTCGCACAGAGTCGGACACGACTGAAGCGACTTAGCAGCAGCAGCAGCAGCCAATGCAGGAGATACAGGAGTCATGGTTCGACCCCTGGGAAGGGAATATTGCCCAGAGAAGGTAATGGCAACCCACTCCAGTATTATTCCCTGGAAAATCCCATGGACAGAAGAAACTGGTGGGCTACAGCCTATGGGGTTGCAAAGAGTTAGACATGACTGAGCGACTCAACACAGGAGGATTTACCCTAAAACTGAAAAAATGGTATAAGAGAAAACCACATAATCAATTAATTCTTCTAACTTAAAACACAAGATAATGTAGCCAACAGTATTTAACTTTTTTGGGAGAAAAAAAAACCTCTTTGAAATAATCTACTGTAGTTTTAAAATGAACCAAATTAAAAAAAAATTAAATAGAATTACTCAGAGGATGCTATTTTGTAGAAGACAGCATGATGTCATTTTCAATCATAGCAAAAATTATTTTCTCCTGCTGTTCATTTGAGTGAAGAGAAAATTAATTTATAATCCCTTTGATGGCCTTTGTTTTCATTAATTTAATTTCCACTACATGTTAAGATCAGAGATGCTAAAAGAGATGTCAGTGACATCATCTTTTACTTGTAAAACCAGCCCAGTGGGGGCTTTTTGTTAAAGAGGATTGTTATAACAATCTCTCTAAGCTAAATAATACATTGCAGAAAATAAAACAGAAATAGCATACTGAAAAAAAATTAAGCACACATCATAGGAGAAGTTTATTTCAGAAAAAAACGCATTCAGTTGTGGCACTGCTTTTTCATATGAATAGACGTTGAATCATTGTCTTCAAGTAGTAGCTCTCAGGGCTCAGCGTTGAGAATCATCTGTACTTTGGGGCAACATGGAGCTTCTCCAGCAGAGATTAGGATTATTGGGTATGGAATGTGGCTCATGGATCTTCATTTTTACAAAGACTCCAGGTAATTCCAAATGATTTGTGGTTTGAAAATCAGTCCTAATTATAAACTTTTTTTTTTTTTCTGTTCAGCCCAGCTGAGTGTGATTATGCTTACCTTCCTAGGCTGAGGCTTTACAGAGTTTTGTTTTGTTTTTGTTTTTTTCAAATAAAGGTAATCAGCAGAGACAAACAAATAAGCAGATAGTCCTTTGTCCCTGTGAGGTTTAAGGCGCAAATGTTAAGTGCCTGGCTCATGAAACATCCTACCATGAATGAAGCTCACTTCATAAATATGCCATGCCCTCAGTTATAAATTAATACTGGAAAGGCAGGAGACAGTAAAAAAGCAAGAGGCCATTGGGGTCCTTGAGGGCTGCAATATTGGGAAAGGAGGAAGAACGACACAGAAAGAGAAGCCTGGAAGCTAAGGACACTTTCACAGGCTTTATAACTTTGCATAAATTGTGTATTAATATTCACTTAGGCAAGAGATAAATAAAAAGACTGCCTAAAATATTTCTGATCTTGTAGCTGCCACAAACAAGATTTTTCAAGTTTTATGATGTGTTTGCTTGTTGTGGTTGTTATTGTATAATTTTACATGGTTGGTTGTTCAGTTGCTAAGTTGTGTCTGACTTTCACGACCCCATTGACTGTATGTAGCCTGCCAGGCTCCTCTGTCCATGGAACTTTCCTGGCAAGAATACTGGAGTGGGTTGCATTTCCTTCTCCAGGGGATCTTCCTGACCTAAGAATGGAACCAGGGTCTCCTGCATTGCAGGCAGATTCTTTACTGACAGAGTTATGAATGAAGTTATAACTTTATACTACTTCACAGGGAGTCCTTGTGTTTTGCATAAATGCGTTTTGGTTCCAAGTAATTAATTTAGGGGCTTCCATTGTGTCTCCAAATTTGCTGGCATATTGAGTGCAGCACTTTCACAGCATCGTCTTTCAGAATTTGAAATAGCTCAACTGGAATTCCATCACTCCACTAGCTTTGTTCACAGTGATGCTTCCTAAGGCCCACTTGACTTCACATTCCAAGATGTCTGGCTGTAGGTGAGTGATCACACCATCGTGATTATCTGGGTCATGAAGATCTTTTTTGTACAGTTCTTCTGTGTATTATTGCCATCTCTTCTTAATATCTGCTGCTTCTGTTACGTCCATACCATTTCTGTCCTTTACTGAGCCCATCTTTGCATGAAATATTCCCTTGGTATCTCTAATTTTATTGAAGAGATCTCTAATCTTTCCCATTCTGTTGTTTTCCTCTATTTCTTTGCACTGATTGCTGAGGAAGGCTTTCTTATCTCTCACTATTCTTTGGAACTCTGCATTCAAATGGGTATATCTTTCCTTTTTTCCTTTGCTTTTGTCTTCTCTTCTTTTCACAGCTATTTGTAAGACCTCCTCAGACAGCCTCAGGATTTGATTTAGGTCATACCTGAATGTTCTAGTGGTTTTCCCTACTTTCTTCAATTTAAGTCTGAATTTGGCAATAAGGAGTTCATGATCTGAGCCACAGTCAGCTCCTGGTCTTGTTTTTGCTGACTATAGTGCTTCTCCATCTTTGGCTGCAAAGAATATAATCAATCTGATTTTGGTGTTGACCATCTGGTGATGTCCATGTGTAGAGTCTTCTCTTGTGTTGTTGGAAGAGGGTGTTTGCTATGACCAGCAAATTTGCCAGAAAATTTGGAAAACTCAGCAGTGGCCACAGCACTGGAAAAGGTCAGTTTTCATTCCAATCCCAAAGAAAGGCAATGCCAAAGAATGCTCAAACTACCGCATAATTGCAGTCATCTCACACACTAGTAAAGTAATGCTCACAATTCTCCAAGCCAGGCTTCAGCAGTATGCAAACTGTGAACCTCCAGATGTTCAAGCTGGTTTTAGAAAAGGCAGAGGAACCAGAGATCAAATTGCCAACATCTGCTGGATTATAGAAAAAGCAAGAGAGTTCCAGAAAAACATCTATTTCTGAATTATTGACTATGCCAAAGCCTTTGACTGTGTGGATCACAATGAACTGTGGAAAATTCTGAAAGACATGGGAATAACTTACCACCTGACCTGTCTCTTGAGAAACCTAAATGCAGATCAGGAAGCAACAGTCATAACTGGACATGGAACAACAGACTGGTTCCAAATAGGAAAAGGAATACGTCAAGCTGTATATTGTCACCCTGTTTATTTAACTTCTATGCAGAGTACATCATGAGAAACGCTGGGCTGGAAGAAGCATAAGCTGGAATCAAGATTGCCAGGAGAAATAGCAATAACCTCAGATATGCACATGACACCACCCTTATGGCAGAAAGTGAAGAGGAACTAAAAAGCCTCTTGATGAAAGTGAAAGAGGAGAGTGAAAAAGTTGGCTTAAAGTTCAACATTCAGAAGATGAAGATCATGGCATCTGATCCCATCACTTCATGGCAAATAGATGGGGAAACAGTGGAAACAGTGTCAGACTTTATTCTGGGGGGGCTCCAAAATCACTGCAGATGGTGATTGCAGCCATGAAATTAAAAGACGCTTACTCCTTTGAAGGAAAGTTATGACCAACCTAGACAGCATATTCAAAAGCAGAGACATTACTTTGCCAACAAAGGTTTGTCTAGTCAAGGCTATGGTTTTTCCAGTGGTCATGTACGGATGTGAGAGTTGGACTGTGAAGAAAGCTAAGCGCCAAAGAATTGATGCTTTTGAACTGTGGTGTTGGAGAAGACTCTTCTGAGTCCCTTGGACTGCAAGGAGATCCAACCAGTCCATCCTAAAGGAGACCAGTCCTGGGTGTTCTTTGGAAGGACTGATGCTGAGGCTGAAGCTCCAATACTTTGGCCACCTGATGTGAAGAGTTGACTCATTGGAAAAGACTCTGATGCTGGAGGGATTGGGGGCAGGAGGAGAATGGGACGACAGAGGATGAGATGGCTGGATGGCATCACCAATTCGATGCACATGAGTTTGGGTGAACTCTGGGAGTTGGTGATGGACAGGGAGGCCTGGCTGTGCTGCGATTCATGGGGTCACAAAGAGTCGAACACGACTGAGTGACTGAACTGAACTGAACTGAACTTGTGTCTCCTGTGTTGGAAGGTGAATTCCAATTCCCAGGTAGCTCAAGGGTAAAGAATCTGCCTGCCAGTGGAGGAGTCACTGGAGATGCAGGTTGGATCCCTGGGTGGGGAAGATCCCCTGGAGGAGGGCATGGCAACCCACTCCAGTATTCTCGCCTGGAGAATTCCATGAACAGAGGAGCCTGGCGGATTATAGTCCATAGGGTCACAAAGAGTCTGACACAATTGAATAGACTTAGTAGGCCCACACAATTATCTTAGACCACTTTGGATCGACGGTATACAAGTAAACAAGAATGTGACTACAGATTTATCAACATTTCCTTTTGTTACTCACCGTTTTGGGCTGGGCCCCAAGAAGGGTCCTTCTGCCTAGTCTTGTCACAGCCAGTAGAAAGAGACAAAGTCTGGTTGAAAAGCAAAGGAAAACGTCGTTCTTCAGTAACACAGTAGACAAGTGTGAGCCGGCACGCTAGAGCACAGGCCGTGGGCTACAGGGCTGCTTTGCTGGAGTTGTTGCAGGGCCAGCACAGCTGCGTTGCTCCGGCTTAAGACTGCGGTTCCGGCAGCCTCTGCGCAGGCGGGCCGCCATCGTAAATGCAGGGGCGGCGCTTCTGCACACGGCTCCCAGAGCTGCGGGTCTGGGGCAGGCGTTTGGCCGTGGGAAGCCTGGTCTGAAACCCCAGGACCAGGCATCTGCGTGTGGCATTCTATGAACAAGTGTAACTACATGAACCGTGGATGAAAAGAACCGGGAAAGGTCAGACTTGATTACCTACACTGTTTCTGTTTCCCGCGGGATTTTTAATGGGCTTTGCCAGTGATTTTTCTTTCCTCTCTTCCTTCTTCTTTTCCTCTTCATTCTCTTTTCTCTCTCCTGCTTTCTGCTTTCAAGGCATGTTTGATTAGGTAGGTTGATCGTTGCTGGCTTACAAGTGGAGACTGTTTTGTTGTAATTGTTGGGAAACTGATTTCAGCCTTTCTGGACACATGGGAAAAGATTTTGGATGTATTAAGTTTTCAGGAATAAAAATATTGCAAAAAAAGGAACAGAATGAGAATAAGTGGTTTTAGAACAGGCAGGAGAGAAGTTCTGGTTTGCTTTTAGATATGTGAAAAAAATAAAAAAAAACAGCAGAGGTCAGAAATCAAAAGGAATGTTGAATAGTGTTCAAACTTTGTCATAAAGGTGAGTTGCTTAAAAAATAGAGTGTTGTGTTCAATAGCCTCTTTCTCTGTTTTTATTTAGTGTCCTGTCTGCCCTCAGCTTTTGGAGATTTAAACGTCAACAAGTGGCTTTATTACTTCAGTTTGAGAATTGCTGGCAGGGCCTGAATCTTGTCAGAAAGTTCTGAGATATATTCTCTTTTGGCAGAAAGAACAATTGCACAGGAACCTGATAAAGCATAACTGAAATCAGACTGCATTGTGATAGATGAAGTTGAAGTACTCTCTAAATAAAACATGCTCCCCTCAATATGTGAATTTATAAGCACCGCCCGTCTCTTTCTAGCCTCTTAATTCTCTCTGAAGGTTTTTAGTTTCCTACAGAGCAGAGTATATAGTATGTACTGCCTTATGCACCAAAGATAAACTAGCTTCCCATGTAGGGAGGATTGTATTGCATATTTAAAATACATTAAATATTCACTGAATTAAAGCTACATTTTCTCATCACATTTCCAGAGTTTTCCTTTTAAAAAGTCTTTTCTAAATTTGAAATTTAAGAAATTTTCTTTAAAAATTCTTAAAAATTTTTTATTACTTAATAATTTTAGATCATACCTGAATGGTCTAGTGGTTTTCCCTACTTTCTTCAACTTAAGTCTGAATTTGGCAATAAGGAGTTCATGATCTGAGCCACAGTCAGCTCCCAGTCTTGTTTTTGCTGACTGTATAGAGCTTCTCCATCTTTGGCTGCAAAGAATATAATCAATCTGATTTCAGTGTTGACCATCTGGTGATGTCCATGTGTAGAGTCTTCTCTTGTGTTGTTGGAAGAGGGTGTTTGCTATGACCAGTGCGTTCTCTTGGCAAAACTCTATTAGCCTTTGCCCTGCTTCATTCCGTATTCCAAGACCAAATTTGCCTGTTACTCCAGGTGTTTCTTGACTTCCTAGTTGTGCATTCCAGTCCTCTATAATGAAAAGGACATCTTTTTTGGGTGTCAGTTCTAAAAGGTCTTGTAGGTCTTCACAGACCATTCAACTTCAGCTTCTTCAACGTTACTGATTAGGGCATAGGATTGGATCACTGTGATATTGAATGGTTTGCCTTGGAAACGAACAGAGATCATTCTTTCGTTTTTGAGATTGCATCCAAGTACTGCATTTCAGACTCTTTTGTTGACGATAATGGTTATTCCATTTCTTCTAAGGGATTCCTGCCCCAAATCACTGCAGATGGTGATTGCAGCCATGAAATTAAAAGACGCTTACTCCTTGGAAGGAAAGTTATGACCAACCTAAACAGCATATTAAAAAGCAGAGACATTACTTTGCCAACAAAGGTCCGTCTAGTCAAGGCTATGGTTTTTCCAGTGGTCATGTATGGATGTGCAAGTTGGACTGTGAAGAAAGCTGAGCGCCAAAGAATTGATGCTTTTGAACTGTGGTGCTGGAGAAGACTCTTGAGAGTCCCTTGGACTGCAAGGAGATCCAACCAGTCCATCGTAAAGGAGATCAGTCATGGGTGTTCATTGGAAGGACTGATGCTGAAGCTGAAACTCTAATACTTTGGCCACTTCATGCGAAGAGTCGACTCACTGGAAAAGACCTTGATGCTGGGAGAGATTGGGGGCAGGAGGAGAAGGGGACAACAGAGGATGAGATGGCTGGATGGCATCACCGACTCGATGGACGTGAGTTTAGGTAAACTCCGGGAGTTGGTGATGGACAGGGAGGCCTGGCATGCTGCAATTCATGGGGTCACAAAGAGTTGGACACAACTGAGCGACTGAACTGAACTGAATAATTTTAGGGTTGGTTCTCTTCATCTTGAGTGAAATATCTATGGTGCTCTGGTTTGGGGATTTTTATCAACTAAAGCTAGACACTTCAATACAACTTTATGAAATAAAGAAATGCAGCAAAAATAGTTGAGTGATATCCTTACACAATTGCATACATACATTACTATGTTTTTTATCATATATGTGTGATATGTATTTGCACTAATACCAGGCACCTGGAAATAATTAGAAAAGTAGCTCTTAACTAAGCAAGTCTCATTTGGAATTTGAATCTAAAATTGTGTAATATCATATGTAAGTTATGTATCAATGAAAACTACATTTTGCCTGGCTTATTGAATTTTTTTATAATATTTTTTTTTTCAAACTCATCTGTCAAAAAATTGTTTCTATTCTCTCTCTTTGTTGCTTTGTTTTAAAAGATTTATCTGAGAGCAGGCTTAAGTTAACATACTTATAAGAAGACACAATTTCCAAGAGACAGATGTTTCCAAAATCATTTTTCATTTCATATCTGAATAGTTTTTTTACATTAAGGACTTCCCTGGTGGCTCAGATGGTAAAATTCTGCCTATAATGCAGGAGACCTGGGTTTGATTCCTGGGTTGGGAAGTTTTCACTTGGAGAAGGAAATGGCAACCCACTCCGCCACTGTTGCTTAGAGAATTCCATGGACGTAGTAGTCTGGCAAGCTACAGTCCTTAGGGTCACAAAGTTTTTTTTTTTACACTAATGCCATTTATTTAATGAAATGTGATATTGTACATGATAATGATTTTGCTGTTGCTTTTTGGAAATAAACATGCTATGCATTGAGTCACATGTAATTGACTTTTGTTTAGATCAAAATAGTCAAATATCAACCAAATATCACCAAAATAGTCCACCTATATATGTACCAGAGATTCATTTTTTTTTTTTTCTTGTATTTCCTTTGGGTAGTGGTTTGGGGGTGTGAGGGAAATATCTATTTCTTTGGTTCATGATATTGTTTCTTATCCTGAGTGTTCTATAAATGTAGGATTATGTGTGGGTAAGAGCATTTATCCTTTCTCTGGTTACACTTGTACCTCACAGGGATTTGCATTACATAATACATTTTTGTGTTTTTATTATAATTTGTTCTGAGTTTCTTCAAAATAGATATTTTTTGAAAAGAAGAAAAGGCAAGATAATTTGGAATTTAGAGAAATCTCAGAAAGCAAGAGGAAAAAGATTTATTTGATAATGCAGTAAGGTATGAATTTATGGGCCTTACTAGTTCCTCAAACAAAAATCTATTTCTATTGCATGCTAGATTATGTTTCCTTAAAAACAGCACTTTTTCTGTTTTAAACAATGCTTAGAATCAATCATAGACATTATGAATGGAAGGCAGATGTAGAGGTCACCATTTACGCAAGTTCTACTTGACCTGTTCCAAACTAATCTGTCTCTATCTTATTTCTAATAATCTCCAGGGATGGATATTTCAGAACCTCTTTCAGGAAAGTTTCAGTGCTTAAGACCTATAAGTACTAAACAATTTGTCAGTTATTTATTTTATTTTCATGTAATCAAAAGTAATAAATGTTCATGTGACATTTTGAAAGCTCCAAAAATTAATAAAAAGTGAACACCCCTACTCCCATAATCTTACTGGTAAATTCTATATCATTTAATGATTTTTCTTGATATTATATTCTTTAGTTTTATATATGTGGATGGAAAAGGAAATATCTAGGCATATTTCTCCATTTTATCATTATCATTTTTATAATTTCCTCCTTCATCCCAGTTTTTAATTTCTTGTCTTCTGGTATTATGACCTGGGTTTGTACTTTAACTTCTTCATATCTCTATTGTGTTGTGAAACCCCAGTTGGATGAAATATTTTGTTGGCTCTTATCGTTAATACTAATTATGTATTTTATTCCTTTGGACTTTTGTTATCCCCTGGTATTTCATTGAAAATGTGAGGGCTACATTCATTCTCTTAAACCATCAGAATATCAATTAATGCATTTTATTAGGCTTTGAAACATACTGGAAATAATTTGACAGCATAATAAAGGGGGTAGTGAACAAAAATATATCTCTATTTGAAATTCCATAGCTTGCTCAAGTGTAATTACTAAGTGAATGCCTTATAATAATCCTCTTTGGAAGCTGAAATTATGGTTATACTCAGGGAATGAGGGAGGGAAAATAGATGGTTTATTGTTCTACAACCTTCAGTAGGTACATTCATTCACATTGAGAATACTTTGAAAAAACTGTATGTAAAAAGCTCAAGAATACTTTGGCAAATTACCATGAAGCAACCATTCACATACACACATACACCACATTATTTGAGTATAGTTTCTCCACAGTGTTGTTAGTTTCTGCTGTTCAGTTCAGTTCAGTTCAGTCGCTCAGTTGTGTCCCACTCTTTGCAACCCCATTAATCGCAGCACGCCAGTCCTCCCTGTCCATCACCAACTTCCGGAGTTCACTCAGACTCACGTCCATCGAGTCAGTGATGCCATCCAGCCATCTCATCCTCTGTCGTCCCCTTCTCCTCCTGCCCCCAATCCCTCCCAGCAGCAGGGTCTTTTCCAATGAGTCAACTCTCCGCATGAGGTGGCCAAAGTATTGGAGTTTCAGCTTCAGCATCAGTCCTTCCAATGAACACCCAGGACTGATCTCCTTTAGGATGGACTGGTTGGATCTCCTTGCAGTCCAAGGGACTCTCAAGAGTCTTCTCCAACACCACAGTTCAAAAGCATCAATTCTTTGGTGCTCAGCTTTCTTCACAGTCCAACTCTCACATCCATACAGGTAAATCAGCTATACATATATATATATATATATATCCCCTCATTTTTTGGATTTCCTCCCCATTAGGTCACCACAGAGCACTGAATTCCCAGTGCTATACAATTATATCTCATTTGTTATCTATTTATACATAGTAGTATATATATGTCAGTCCCTTATCTCCCGATGCACCCTCCTCCTCCTTTCCCCCTGGGTATCCATATGTTTGTTCTCTATGTCTGTGTCTCTCTTTCTCCTTTGCAACTAAGATCATCTACACCATTTTCCTAAATTCCACATGTAGGCATTAATATATGATATTTGTTTTTCTCTTTCTGACTTAGTTTCACTCTGTGATAGTCTCTAGGTCCACCCATGTCTCTGCTAATGGCACGGTTTTGTTCCTTTTATGGCTGAGTAATATTCCATGAATGTATGTACCACATCGCATCTTCTTTATCCATTCCTCTGCTGATGGACATTTAGATTGTTTCCATGTCCTGGCTATTGTAAATAGTGCTGCAGTGAACATTTGGGCACCTGTATCTTTTTCAATTATGGTTTTCTCCAGATATATGGCCAGGAGTGGAATTTCTGGGGCAGTCATTCATATATTGAGTCACTTAGCAAATACTAATGAATGTCTACCATAGTGCTGGCACCAGAGATACAAAAATGAATGATATGTTTCCTTCCCTGGGGGAACTCGCATTTTGATAGAGAAGACTGAAATATGAACAAATAATTATAGTACAGTATGAGTAGATGAAAGTGTGGAGTGTAATGCAAGAACAAATTGTGGTGTTTGGGAAGACTTCGTGGATAAGGCATCATTTGCATTTTCTCCTGTGCTTGGAACATAAGATATGTACAAGTTGAGAGAATAAGAAAAGATAGGGAACTTTTTGCAAAAAAATCTCATTTAAAAAGAAAAAGCAAATGTCTGAGTAATGTTGTTTAAATGTTTCTATTTTCTATTTCTGATAAAATGTTTCCATGTTATAGAAAATATGTCCAAATATGATTATGATATTTTTCTTAATTTGCTCAGTCTGAATTAGTTATAAGTTCTTTTTTCTTTATGATTATCTTGAAACAAAATTGTTATATAGCTTTAGATTATTACTCATGAAATAAATATGGCAATGGAAAACCGGAGATTTAGCACTGTCTGTACTAAATATTTTGTGTTTCTTGGCCTTGGTTTCCTATTCCATAAAATGGATAAGATGGCTTATATAATCTTGTGTTTCACAACAAAAATATTCTAAATGTTTAATTATACATGTAGTAAGACATTGCTTCAGATATTAGGATGATAAAAAAATATCTGTCTATTCTGTTTTCCTGATGTTCTAAATTGAATATGGAGAGGAACAATAAGAGCTAAAACAAATGTTTTGGTAAATAGTACTGGTAACAGTAAAATGGGATCTTCACAGTTCTTAATACAGAGAAGGCTTAGCCTTGCACAGAAAGAGAGAGCTGGATATCTCAAAGAAAAACAGCTTCAGTATACCAGAGCTATGTTCAAGTGTGGCCAGGGATAACTTAAAAAACGTGAAATCGATCTACTGTGAGTGCTGTGGAGGGCTATGCTCCATTCCCACTCTTTTCTTAGCAGTTATTCCAGATCCTAATTAAAAGTGGTTTTTATTATTATTTAAATGTTCCACAGGGAAAGACATGTCACCTTTTAAAAATACTTTTGCAGAACAAAGTACCTCAATGTCATGACATAAGGATACAGGCAGGAAAAGACAAATGAGCTTTGGCAGTTTTCCCACATGGATAAATCCAGAAGGAGAAGCTAATAAATCAAGAAGGGTCATTGCCTTGAAAAGGAACATTGTCCATTCCTGAATATTTAAACTTACAGAAGTGGGATTCATTCTCAGGGTTCATTCTACCTTTCACTGTTTTTGTATCAAAGGTGGTGGGAGGGGAGAGCTGAAAGCTAAACCGGGGCTGAAAATGACAACAAACCTGTTTAAAGAATTTCAAATGAGAAAAAATGTTCTATTTCGATAGCAAAAAAAAAAAAGACTCAGCATTTTGGAACTGGGAGAGCATGCAAAGTGATAAAAATAAAGCCCATGGCCCACTGACGTGAGGTATGACAAAAACCATCACAGTATTGTAAAGTAATTATCCTCCAAATAAAATAAATACATTTTAAAAACAAAAACAAAAAAAGGAACAAGGCAGATAAGATGTAAAAATGAGAAAAAAATTTAGCCAATGATCAAAAAATTCTCTTCTGAAATTATCAGTAAAATGTGTGTAAGAAACAGTAATTTGTTTTAAATTTTGAAATTTTCCATTTAAGAAAATGTCTTCGAGATGCTTAGTCATAATTTTATTTAATAAAGCCAAAAGGTAAAATTGATTTTACTATTTAATATAAACAAGCACTTTGCAGAGATAGCTCATTTAAAATCTCAAGTTACTGAGGCATTTATAGTGCTGATTTTCTTCACTTGAACACAGAATTTTTTAAAAACTTAAATAACAGTTAATATAAAATATTTAAAGTTATTTATATTCTTTTGCATGTGTTTTACTTTCATAATATTTTAACTACTAACTTAAAAAATACAAATACAGAATATAGATTTTTTTCCCAACAGTTATTCTTCTAAGGAATATTTTGTAGTTACTAATACTCCTATTTCTTCTCCTTTTTCTCTGGATGTTAAATAATTTTAAGTGCTATTACCTATATTCATCTACATATTTTACAGAGAGAAATAATAAAAATGTACTTCACATATAACTATGGTGCTTAACTTTTTTTTTTCATTTTTTTTTTCTTTAGCACAAATGAAAGATAAAACCCAATATTATAGTCTTAACTCCATATAAAATTTGTCTGCCTTGACTCTTAATCCATTTCTTTATTTTTCATTATAGAACTAATAGACGTTTTAGTTAATTATTTTAAAAGGCATTCACATTTTCCTTATGTTTTCTTATCCACTCACCATTTTTTTAGGACTAGCTTGAATTAGTTACATCAGCTGTTTACCGTGGGTACTATTAAGGTCATAGGTTTAGGTCGCATCTGGGCCTGGAAAGCTGGCCATCTGCTTTGTGAATGTTTCATGTTAGTCCCAATGGTAATGCCAAGGAGTTGGGATACTATAGCAAAATGCATCCCACTACTAGGAAAACTCAATTATATTCCCTACAAAAGAAGACAAATGGATTAGATGAATAGATCTTCAGAATGGAATTTCGTCTTATTCGTTACAGCCCATCGATCAGATGATCAAAGACCTAAATACTTCTGTTTTAGAGAAGCAAATGCCAACTTCTAGACATCCTTATCACCACTTCCTTGGTGGCTCAGATGGTAAAGAATCTGCCCACAGTGTGGGAGACCCTGGTTTGGTCCCTGGGTCAGGAAGATCCCCTGGAGAAGGGAATTGCAACCCACTCCAGTATTCTGTCTTGGAAAATTCCATGGACAGAGGAGCCTGGTAAGCTGCAGTCCATGGGGTTGTAATGAGTTGGACACTGAGCGACTAACACATTCACTTCACTTTTCAGACATCCTTATTTTATTGTGAAATAAAGCACATAAAAATTAAAATACAAATGTGTGAATCATGAATTAATACATAACTGTATGAATTATGCAATTCCCCTGCAATTCCCTTCTTTTCCACCAAAGTCAAGAAAATACTGTAAGCACTCCAGAAACCATGGGGTCTGGGGTTGTAATAACCTCCTACCTCTGTTATAGAGGTGGCTACTATCCTTATGTGGTGGTGGTTTCCTTTTGCTATTTTTCTTCATAGTTTTGCCACATATGCTTGTTTGCCTAAATAATATGGCTTTGTTTTACTAGACTTTTAAGCTCTGTGTTTTGCTAGGTTTTTAAGCTTTGTATAAGTAGACATTAACTTATGTTTCTTCTGCTTTGTATTTTGAGAGTCATACTAGTTGTGTATCTGTGTTGTTTACTTTTGTTATGTGAAGATGCTTTGTTTTTTTTACCCATTCTATTATAAATTGAATTATTAGGAATAAACACTTCTGTGAACTTCCCTATACATGTTTCCTCAAATAGATGTGCATTAGACTATAAAGGAGTGGAATTTTAGGGTCATGAAAACATTCATCCTAAAGGAAATCAGTCCTGGGTGTTCAGTGGAAGGACTGATGCTGAAGCTGAAACTCCAATACTTTGGCCACCTGATGTGAAGAGCTGACTCATTTGAAAAGACCCTGATGCTGGGAAAGATTGAGGGCAGGAGGAGAAGGGGACGTCAGAGGATGAGATTGTTGGATGGCATCACTGACTCAATGGACATGGGTTTGGGTGGATTCCAGGAGTTGGTGATGGACAGGGAGCCCGGGTGTGCTGCGGCTCATGGGGTTGCAAAGAGTTGGACACGACTGAGTGACTGAACTGAACTGAACTGAAAACATTCAGATAGATAGTGAATGGCCCATTCAGGTTTCCTACCAGGTTTACTAGATTCCTCTACTATCTGGTTTTACTCTATCCTTATAACTAATTTTACATGAGTAAAAGCAAATATGAATATAGTCCTGGAACTATGTATGTCTTTCTTGATATTAGTTAAACATACTTCTTAGTGATAAAAATTAATATACAACATATATCGCTGCCTGAATCTAATAAATTTTAATTGCCAAATTATCTACTGTGTAGTTAAGGGTTTTTTTTTTTTTTTTTTTTTTACTAATTTGCTGTCACAAATAGTTATATATATAGACAATAGTATTCAAAAACAGTCAAATTTTTCTTTATTTTGTTTGAACAAAACCCTAGATGTAAAATTGACTGGTTAAAGATAAAACAAGAGTTTTAAAGTTTTCAGGAAATTTAGCGCAATTATTTAACAATAATTTATAAAATTGTCCATTTTTCCTTAAAAAAGTCTAATTTCCAACATCTGCTGGAACATTGAAAAAGCAAGTCAGTCAGTCAGTCAGTTCAGTTGCTCAGTCGTGTCTGACTCTTTGCGAGCCCATGAATCGCAGCACACCCTCCCAGCATCAGAGTCTTTTCCAATGAGTCAACTCTTCACATGAGGTGGCCAAAGTATTGGAGCTTCAGCTTTAGCATCATTCCTTCCAAAGAACACCCAGGACTGATTTCCTTTAGAAAGGACTGGTTGGATCTCCTTGCAGTCCAAGGGACTCTCAAGAGTCTTCTCCAACACCACAGTTCAAAAACATCAATTCTTTGGTGCTCAGCTTTCTTCACAGTCCGACTCTCACATCCAGACATGACCACTGGAAAAACCATAGCCTTGACTAGATAGACTTTTGTTGGCAAAGTAATGTCTCTGCTTTTGAATATGCAAGAGAGTTTCAGAAAAACATCTGCTTTATTGATGATGCCAAAGCCTTTGACTGTGTGGATTGCAAAAAACTGTGGAAAATTCTGAAAGAGATGGGAATACCAGACCATCTGACCTGCCTCCTGAGAAATCTGTATGCAGGTCAGGAAGCAACAGTTAGAACTGGACATGGAACAACAGACTGTTTCCAAATTGGGAAAGGAGTACGTCAAGGATGTATATTGTCCCCTTGCTTACTTAACTTAGATGTAGAGTACATCATGCGAAATGCTGGGCTGGATGAAACACAAGCTGGAATCAAGATCGCCAGGAGAAATATCAATAACCTCAGATACACAGATGACACCACCCTTATGGCTGAAAGTGAAGAGGAACTAAAGAGCCTGTTGATGAAAGTGAAAGAGGAGAGTGAAAAAGTTGGCTTAAAGCTCATCATTCAGAAAACTAAAATCATGGCATCTGGTCCTATCATTTAATGGAAAACAGATGGGGAAACAATGGAAACACTGAGAGACTTTATCTTTTGGGGATCCAAAATCAGGGCAGATGGTGACTGCAGCCATGAAATTAAAAGACGCTTGCTCCTTGGAAGAAAAGTTATGAGCAACCTAGACATCATATTAAAAAGCAGAGACATTACCTTGCCAACAAAGGTCCATCTATTCAAAGCTGTGGTTTTTCCAGTAGTCATGTATGGATGTGAGAGTTCGAGTATAAAGAAAGCTGAGTGCAGAAGAATTGATGGTTTTGAACTGTGGTGTTGGAGAAGACTTTTGAGAATCCCTTGGTCATCAAGCAGAGCAAATCAGTCCATCCTAAAGGAAATCAATCCTGAATATTTATTGGAAGGACTGATGCTGAAGCTGAAACTCCAATACTTTGGCCATCTGATGTTAAGAATGGACTCATTGGAAAAGACCTAATGCTGGGAAAGAAGATTGGAGGCAGGAGGAGGGGTCCACAGAGGATGAGATGGTTGGATGGTATCACCGACTTGATGGACATGAGTTTGAGCAAGCTCTGTGAGTTGGTGAAGGACAGGGAAGGCTGGTGTGCTGTATTCCAGGGGGTCACAAAGAGTTGGACTGACTGAATTGAACTGAATTTATAAAATTATCCATTTTTCCTTATAAAGTCAGCAGTTTTAGTATTGAATATAAATATTTTATAGTTGCCAGTTTTATGATGAAAATAGTATCTTAATAAGCATTTCTTTATTAATGACTGGGTTCTTTGGTAGCACAGATGGTAAAGAATCTGCCTGCAATGCAGGAGACCCTGGTTCAATCCCTGGGTCAGGAAGATGCCCTGTAGACGGGAATGGCAACACACTCTAGTATTCTTGCCTGGAGAATTCCATGGACAGAGGAGCCTGATGGGCTACAGTCCATGGGGTCACAGAGTCGGACATGACTGAGCAACTTTCATTTCATTTCATTTTTTCTTTATTAATGAGAGTAAATAAAATTTGCATAGTATTATTTACATTATCTCTTCATAAATGTATATCTTTTCTTCCTTTACTGTTAGGAAGATATGTATGTTATTTACTTGAGGTTTTGCAAAAACTTTTAATGTGATATACAATATTTTGTCTGATAAATATGTTGAAAATTTATAAATGCTTTAATTTTTTTGTATTTTTCATCATCTAGTGTCAAAATTTTATATAGCAAAATCATTTATCCTCCTTAGTAATCTTTGCTTTTATTGTAGATTCTCTAAAATTACAATGACTATTTACCAGTGTATTTTTCACATACTTTTGTCATCTCTATTCCCAGACTGCCACATTTCAAAAGTTTGTAGGGCACCATTTTTACCTCATACCATATTTACTGCCTTTAATTATTATTCTCACTGGAATTTATATTAATATATAGTGAATATGTGGATCATGTAATTTTTTCCAAGGGATTAAGCGTGTTGTCTGAATACCAATAACTAAATAATTATTTTCACTATTGATAGGATCAACATCATATACTTTGTTTCTGGACTTCTTGTTTTTCCCATTGTCTTTCCTGAGTCAGGACTGTGTATTATCATCTGGTTGGACAAGATCCCTTAATTTTATTCTGTTTCAACATTTCTTCTCTTTTGTTAGTCACTCTTTAAAATGAATTTTAGAGTCCTATTGTCAAACTCTGAGATATTATGTCATGGGGTATTTATTGGCAATGCATTACACTTTTAAGTGCAAATTTTGACAATTTGCAGATTTACAATGTTGAGTTTTCCTAAACAGAAACATTGTTAGCATTTTTATTGATTCATTTCTCACATGTCTTGACACTGGGTATTCTGTAATAAGTAAATTCTGGAAACATGCCTAAGTATTTAAGCATATTCAGCATAAAAACCTACCTAATCATGTAGGTAGACAAAAACCATGTCTTTTATTTTGACTCAAAGTAAATGGGAATGTAAATATACTGTAAATATACTTTGCTATTTTCATCTGTGTGTTTTTTAGAAAATTTCTGTTACAGAGAAAGCTTTTATAAACAATTCTTAAAATATTATGTGGCAAAACCCCAATGGAACAATAAGAAATGCAGTTACTCTACCAAACAGTTGAAGAATAAATGATGAGTCTATTTGCAAACACTGTCATAAAGGCGGACAGACATATGCATGGGACTTGCTCTAATCTCCTAAAGATTAAAGATTAGAAACCACTAAAGAGACAAGATCAGCTAGTGCTCCATTACACCCAGCTGGTATGCCTTGGTGAGTAACTTTGAAATAGTGTAATGAGTGGTATGCAAATATGTTCTAGCACGCCAGGAAGCGGCACGACTCAGCAGAAGCACAGATATGAGAAAGGGACCTGCTGAGACTTCAGATCCTGAAAATGATAAAGTCATACGATAGGACAACTATGCTAATATAGAGATATTAGAAAGCCAGAGAATAGGAAACGTTTGCTCAAGTTCTGAAAAAAAATAGAGATATAAAAAATAGAACAATTTAATAACCTGGATTTAAAGGGACGCTAAGGGTAGTATAAAGTTTTGAGGATACAGCCAGAGCATGATTTTGGGCATGTTAACATTAAGATGTCTGTTATACATCGAGGTCCAGATGTCAGTTGTCTGTAATCCGATGACTGTGGAGGTCAGGAGAGAAGTCCAGTCAGGAGAGAAAAATTTCAGAGTCAGCATGGTGATATGTTTCTTTCCGTATACAATTGAGGGCTCAATGCACAGTGGTAGCAAAAACAGATTTGTTTCATCTTAGAGACATGCTGTTTTCCAGTGAATTGACTTAGAAAGGAAGTTAGGAGTGTTGAGGGGTATAAGAAAGTGATAATAACATGGTGATTTAGAAGAATTGTTGGGAGTCCTAATTTTTCCAACACGTTTGTGTCTTCAAATACAGTGTGAAGACGTGATGTTTGGGGCTGCAGTTCTCTTGAGACAATAAAGACCCACTTTTCTAAAGTACTGACATTTCCCCAAATGTAAAATAGATATAGTTTTACCCTCTTAAGGTAAAAAATGTTAGTAATCAAAATCTCTCAGCAATTATAGGAGCCGTTAAAGCAACTATAAGAGACTATATTAATAATAGAAAAGCAGGATCAAGAGGTTTTCTGAGTCTTGATTAGTAGCGCAGTCTTGCTCCTTTTACTAGCATTCTGTGTCATCTTGGGCAAGTAGCTTATATGAGTCTTAATGTCTTCATTTCTAAAGCAAGGGCATTCAGGTATATATAAAATATTGTAATACAAGTATTTCTTATAAAATTGCTTCAGTTAGGATGCCTTAGTACATGCTGCTGCCGCTGCTAAGTCGCTTCAGTCATGTCCGACTCTGTGCGACCCCATAGACTGCGGCCCACCAGGCTCCGCCGTCCCTGGGATTCTCCAGGCAAGAACACTGGAGTGGGTTGCCATTTCCTTCTCCAATGCATGAAAGTGAAAAGTGAAAGTGAAGTCGCTCAGTCATGTCTGACTCTTCGCGACCCCTGGACTGCAGCCCACCAGGCTCCTCCATCCATGGGATTTTCCAGGCAAGAGTACCGGAGTGGGGTGCCATTGATCAATACAAATTGTTCATATTTTCAACAATGAAAATCTACTGAAAATTCAGAAAACCATACTTTTGCAAAAGTTTTGAAGGGTTATTTTAAAATCTAGTGGGCAGTCCTTCAAAATATACATCATCTCTAGAAGCCAAAACATACTCAATGAATGCAGCTCTTCCAAAATTAATCCCATATCCTTTAAAAATAAGCTCTAGACTTCTAGATCAGGAGAACAACATGAAAACTGCATATATATGTTTCAACAGGTTACTTGACAAAGTCTTTTAGGACAAATCTTGTCCGCCAAGGACGAGAAGTAGAAATATTTCATAGATGGTAATATAATCAGAAATTCTGATAATACATTTTGCCTTGATATTTCTTACCATCTCTTGAATAAACCCTATGAAAAAAAATGCTTAATGAGCCCATATCTTTTCCTTTCCATCGGATGCTGAATACACAGGATGAATGTGCCTTAGTCCTGTGACAGGAAGCATGTGGGTCACAGGCTAGCTTTTTGACCTGATACACCTAGCTTTGACTCTTGGAGCTAGGATCCACTTAATGCCACTGTATCCCTCTTCATTCTTTTTCTGCAGCTACATCTTATATTCCTATATTAAGAAGCTCAATACTTACCCAAGTTAACAGCAAACAGATGAATTATTTTAACTATTAAAAGGATTGAAGGGAGTTCTGATTTGGGGTAAGATAGAATATGTGTATTCTACTCTGCTGCTGCTGCTAAGTCGCTTCAGTCGTGTCCGACTCTGTGCGACCTTATAGAAGGCAGCCCACCAGGCTCCCCCGTCCCTGGGATTCTCCAAGCAAGAACACTGGAGTGGGTTGCCATTTCCTTCTCCAGTATTCTACTCTAGATATCCCAAATATAGCTGTAAAACCTGGGCACAGTTCATGAAGAAGGGTTCGTTTTGGAGTCTTTGAGAAATAAGTAGTAGCAGCTGGCCGACTAGGGAGGAAGCCTGGAGTTCAACATATACCAGATTGGCAGTGACTTTCCTATTTTCCTCATGTATATCCTGACCTGGATGCAAAGCAGTCCAAATGCCAGAAGAGGGCATGAAGGTGCAGAGTTTCGGGAGAAACTCTCTAGTTCCGTCATGTGGAGTAGGACTGGGGGCTCCACATATTCAGAGAGAGTGGGGGATATCCCCCATTTAAAGCTTTTTCTTGTTTTTTCTTCATTCTCTTATATTCTGGCTTCCAGACAAACCCATAGTGGCTATGGAAACAATAGCATCAGTGGTGGCAGCAGGAACCCAGAGGAACCTCTTCTGTAATTGAGGTATGGATTGAAGAAGGTACTTTTCTCCTCCCTGCCATACTGTTCCTTAGCCTCACATGCACACCAAGTATGCACAAGAGTGGAGTAATTAAAACCCCAGGTTTCTGGTCAAGAACCAGAAAGAGAAGAGAGCTTAGAACAGGGAGACCTTAGAATCATTTATAAGCTCTTGGACTCACTCCTGAGCTCTAAGTTTGTGTATCTGATCCTAAACAGGTACCAAAAGATACCAAGAACTAACAGACCATCAGGGACCACTCAGGTACCAAGCTGCCCCCTAAGTGGCTCATATATGCGGCAGATGCGAGTAACTCTGCAAAGGTTTGAAATGGAACTAATGTTGAACAGAACATCATGTCAACAGAGTCAAAGAACAGAAAAAGTATGGTATTAAAATATTTGAAGAAATGATGGCTGAAAAAAATTGACTAAAGACATAAATCTGCAGGTTTCAGAAGTTGAATAATCTCTAAACAATGATAAACTTAAGGAGATCTAAGAGTGGATACATTGTAATCAGACTACTGAAAACTAAGTTCAAAGAAAAAATATTGATGGTAACCTGGAAAAATGACTCATTACTTTTAGGGAACCATGACCCAAGTGATTTTGTGTTTCTCTTCAGAAACTGCAAAGCCCAGAAGGAAGTAAAACAAAAATTTTAAAGTGCCTCAGGAAGAGAACTATTAACCCTGGGTCTATATTCAATAAATATATCCCTCAGGAATGAAAGGGAAATAAAAACATTTTCAGATGAAGGAAAACTAAGAGAAGTTGTTATTAGTAAAATGCTTAAAAACTAATTGCTAAAACAAATTCTTTAGACAGCAGAAACATGATGCCAGAAGCAAAGTTGAATCATACAGAATGAAGGAAGAACAGAAATGGTTGTTAAATACCTGTGTAAATTTAAAGTCTTTTCTTGAGTTCTTTAAAAATATTTTACAGTTAATATAGGAAATTAAAAACTTGGATGAGTCTCGGAGGCGCTGTGCTGAGTGACAGCTTGTCTCTGCCGCTTACCTATTGGGTAATAGTTTATGCGTCACATCCTTTATTTCCTTCTAAAGTCGTCACGACCTCCGTGTCTATCACATCATCTAGTTTTACCTTAATAATAATCATTAGCACAATATTAACTATTCATAAATTTTTTATTTGTCATCTTTGTGTCCTCTTTCCCACCTGTCAGTGGTGAATTTGTCCTATTTATCACTGCATTCTTAATATTCAATACTTTGAACAATGTGTAGTGTACAATATACATTCATTTGCTAAACACATGTCTATTTAATGGCTAAATTAACTGGTATTTTAGGAAGGCTGACGCTAACACAGTTGTGTCAAAGGAATTGAAATGTGGTGTCTTATAGTAGCTAATATCATATGAGTGCTTGCTAGAATTCCAGATGTTGTTCTAATGCTTTCCATGTATTCCTATAACATTCATAACCATTCCACGAGGGAAGTACTGTTCTTATACTTGGTCTAAAGATGAGGAAAAGAGCCATACGAAGAAAACAATTTGTCCAAAGTCACACACGTGTGAAGTGGTGGACCCATGTGGTGAAATCAGGAAATTTGACTTTAGAGCTCTTACCAGCATGATATTGTCCCTACTTCTACCTAGAAGCAAAGTCATCATCTGAGGTGCTGTTTGAGTACTCTAGGCATTTGGTGATAAGGCTAGAACTTAGAAAAGAAAAAAAACACGTATGAGGCACACAACGAAGTGCTGATGACAGACTGGACATGGAGCATAGGAAGTGGACGTTAAAGGATATTTTTGACTTGATACCAATATCAAGTCAATGACAGCACTCTTTCCTTACTCTTATTTTTGTCAGTAGTGAAAAATAGAGAGGAAAACAGATTTTGGAGGCAGGATTTACACATGTAAATGACAAGTAAGCAGTTTGATGGGAATAAAATTATAGATTTGGTAATCATTAACACACAGTCAGTAAGGAAATGGCAACCCACTCCAATATTCTTGCCTGGAAAATCCCATGGACAGAGGTACTTGGCGGGTTAGCATCCAGGAGGTTGCCAAGAGTTGGACATAACTGAGAGACTAAGCACACATTATGTTTTCTTATTATAAGTGGTATAATTCACAATTTTCATAATTTTGAATTTGGGGTACATTTTAATATGGAGGTTATATGTTATCTCTTATCTGATGTTGTGTCTTACAATTGAAGATCTTTGGGATTATGTGTTATGAGATGGAGAATGTTGAGAAAAGATGAAAAAAGTTAAGGGTTGAATCTTTAAATTGAGAGTTTAAGAGAAGAAGACAAAAATAACAGGAAACCATGGGGAGAGAAGATCCCAGCCTTCTCTGGTGTCACCTTACTGAGCTAACTGATTTCCTTTTGGCCCTGACACTCTTAGTCTCAGTCAGTTGAGAGGGACTAAAACCACTTGTAAACTTGCTTATGTCCATTTCTTTCCATCAGTAAAAGTTTAAAGTAGGTTATAAAGCAAAATTTTGTGAAATAGCCACCATGCTCTTTTCCCCTATTCTTGATACCCCAGAACATTCCCTGCTCTTAGACCTGAAGTAACACAGGGGGACTGTGTATCATTCCTTTGGGGAATTACACCCCATCAACCCCCAAAACACACAGTTCTCCATGAGTAAGATTTCTACCTTGATCATTTTGCCTTTCCATGTCTGATTAATCTCTTGCTGTGTATGAAACATTTTAAACTTTATTTAAAGCTTACCCTCTGAGAATTATATTACTGGACTACCATTCTCTCCCAAGTAAAAACCCTAAATTTATTTAGGTCCAAGGCTTAATTGTCCTTTTCTGTTACTTTTAGGCCTCTGCAAAATAATAATAAAATTTCTCATGCATTTTTCAGGGCCACAGAGTCAAGATCAGAAAAGCCAAGAGCTTTAAAAAGTCTGGGGCTCTCTGAACCATGTTCAGCAGAGAATTTTGTGCAAAAACAAGGGAAAAGAAAACAAAATAAAGATCAGATTAAGGGTGAGGGTTAGATGTAATAAGATTTGATTTTCCTTGAGACATTCAAGAAGGAAATTAATAGTTTAGTGGAAAATATTAGATATATTCAAGGAAAAGTTGAATTTGAGGAAAATGCTCCCATGTGTAAAGGATTTCAGGAGAAGACTAATTGAATGCTTGTAAGAATGGCTGAAAAAATTTGGTTCTAAACTACCAAAGATTATTTTTCAAGCTTTCACAGTGTCTGTTTTCTGGCTAATGGGATAATTAAAATGTCAACTAAAAATGGGTACATTTCAATTACAGCCATACCTTGTGCAATTAAAAATGCCTCACAGCAAAATAAACCTGTTATTATTATTATGGGGGGAATTTTTATTAGGTTAAGAAATGTATTATCAGATTTGATTGAGGTGAAGCAGTAATGTCACCTTTATTCTCATAAATCAAATAAGGTGCCTGGAAAGTGAACTTTTAAAAACATCTTAAAATTCTCAGCCTGAAGGAAAATAGATAAAGGCATATTCTATTGCTTTAGCAAACTTAGAATGGTAATTACCTTCCCAATAGGTGAGTGAGTAGGAACATTTGGCAGACCACAGGAGTTTAATGCCTATAAAATGGCCTTTTCTTCAGCTTAATAGCAGGTGTGTAGTGTTGGTTACCTCATTTTCACTCTCATTAAGCAGAAAGTACAGTGATGTTAGATGATTGGAAAACTAGTCTCCAGATTTTTCTGTCCTCTTCATTGGAAGATTTATAGATAATCCATTAAATTTTTAATTAGCACTTATATATAACACAGTAAGAAAAGAAATATGAAATACAAACAGATTCTTGATTCAAGGTGGAGTTTTATTTCTGATGGCCAAAGGGTAACCTTTACTTCAACCATATTTTAAACACAAACGTGAAGCATATAATGGAAAAAAAAATTATGTGGTGAATTCTTTTACGAAACAAATAGGAACTGTTCAATCACTATTACCTTAGTTTACTTAGTTGCTTAGGTAAAAACCTGGGAGCCATCCTTGATTCTTCTCTTCATATCTGACATGCAGTCCATCATCAAGTCTTCTCCATTGTCTTAAAAATTAGAACCCCAGACACTTCTCTGCTGCTGCTGCTGCTAAGTTGCTTCAGTCACATCCAACTCTGTGCGACCCCATAGACGGCAGCCCACCGTCCCTGGGCTTCTCCAGGCAAGAACACTGGAATGGGTTGCCATTGCCTTCTCCAATGCATGAAAGTGAAAAGTGAAAGTGAAGTTGCTCAGTCGTGCCTGACTCTTAGCGACCTCATGGACTGCAGCCCACCAGGCTGCTCCGTCCGTGGGATTTTCCAGGCAAGAGTACTGGAGTGGGGTGCCATTGCCTCTCCAAGACACTTCTCTACAGCAGCTCTATACCAGCAACTTTGGCCAGCCCTGGTTCCCTCAGCAGCTTCCTACACTGTCACCCCACATTCTGTTCCCCACTTAGCAGTCAGAACCAGCTTGTAAAGTAAAAGCAGATCAGGACTTTGTCCTGTTCACACGTTATGTAGACTACAATCCTGGGCCTTTCCTGTGACCCGCAGGCCTCTGTGACCAGGCCTTTGCCTTCCTCTTAGAATTCACCCACTGCCGCAGCCACTCTGGCTCGTTGTTTCCAGCCCGGGCTTTTCTCCCTGCAGCACTCCTTATCCTGCAGGCCTCTCCATGTTGCCCACTTAATTTCATTCTCGGCTTTCTTTGCTTCCTGGAACAGACCAGGAAGTCTCCCAAGTTAAGGCCTCTGTGTGGCTCTTCTTATTCTTGGAGTCTCTTCCTCCAGATACCTGGATGCTTCGCAGAACTTCCCCTGAGGCCCATCTGGCATCCTGTTTCATTTGCTCGTTCCCCCCAGTCCCTGCGCTCTGGATCTTCTCTGTCACCTTCTACTTTCCTCTATAGCACATATCAGCTTCTGAAATACCATATAATTTACTTTTTTTTTTTTGTCATCTTTATTATTTGTCTTCCCTTCAAGCCAGGAACTCTTTGAAACAAGGATTTACTGGTGTCTTTTTTGTTGCTCATTTTTGTGTCCCATTGTATAGAACAATGCCTGGCGTACAGTAGCCCTGGATTAAATGTTTAAGTGAATGAATGAATGAGATTTAAGTGCATAAGAGTCTGTCAAAGGATTATTTAGGTTTAGAGAAGTAATTTCAAAATTAAGACTAATAAGACATAAAATATTTTCATAATAGTTTATAAATCTTCTGCCTTCAGGAAGTAGTTGAATACATTCTCTTGTTACTGAATCCAGTTGCTGATCTGAATAATTTTTTTAAAGGCAAAATATAAGATCCATGAGATTAGCTATTTCTGTCATTCTGTGTTAGGAGATAAATCTCAACGTTCAAATAACATCAGCATATATTTTGAAATGTAATCTTTTAGTAATTAATTGTAGCAATTTAATTAATTTTAGTAATTAATTTAATTAATCCTTTAAATTCTTTTTCACTTCTCCTTACTAAATGACTATATCTTTAATATACTTTTGTATCCTTTCACTCCTTGATATTCTTATTTCATGTAGTTTAGAAGGACTTCCTGGTGGCTCAGATGGTAAAGAATCTGCCTGTAATGCGGGAAACCTGTGTTCCATCCTTGGCTTGGGAAGATTCCCCTGGAGGAGGGATAGGCTACCCACTCCAGTATTCTTGCCTGGAGAATCCCATGGACAGAGGAGCCTGGTGGGCTACAGTCCATGGGGTTGCAAAGAGTTGGACACGACTGAGTGACTAAGCACACAGAAGATCTATTTTTCTCAAAAAACAGAAACTTTTAAATTTATTTGTACTTTATTCTTATTCCTTAAAAAGTTTTAAAATATAGTTGATTTAAGAAGAAGAAAAGCTAATATCCTTCTATATATATGGTAATAGTAATTATTAAAGGAAATTAGTAAAGGAAAAAATACCACTTAAACTTGAAATAATTATTAAAAATTTCAAGAACTTTTAAATAATAGTTTAAAATAGCTTTAATAGTATTACACAAACTTGCATTTGTACTGGGAATGGTTCTGATTTATTACAAGGAAGTTTGTATAGTGCCTTCTATTTATCTATTGCACAATAAACTTTTATTTGGATTGAGTTGCAATAAATAAAGCATAATAGTCAATAATATGCTTGATATGTAAGTGTAGTCACTATTAGTTACATAATAAGAGAAAGTGTCCTAAAATGGTGCTGTGTAAGGCTAGAGAGTATGACATGACTTTTGGTATGTTTACAGACTAGTGAGACAGATGACTACTTTTCTACAAGGATTAATTTACCTGTCCTTTTTTTGTGATTATGCTTCCAAATTTTACCTGGGTTCCTGGTTACTCAGTGAGGGCCAACAAGACTTGCTTGCATCCATGTCTGGTCGTGTGACTAATTTATATTTAAATAGTGTGAGACAAAATGATACATGTCATTTCCAGGTCATACCCTTAAAAAGAAGAGACAGACACTAAACTTACTTTTTACTCTTTTTTGCTGTGATGTGAATGTTTTGGAAGATCTGGAGTAACTACCAGGGATGTAGAGATACATAGAATATGACAGAGTTGTCCTGCTGGTCTGGTATTGCAATCCTCTGAGCAGTACACAAGGTCTTCTGTCTTCTCTTGAAGCTTTTCTTGGGGATTGTTTTGTTATAGCACTATAGACTTACCGAATAAGACCAGAGAATATGGGACAAAAACTTAAAAATAAGCAAACATTCATTCAGGGTTTCTGTGCTTAAAATATTCCACAATCAATTTTTACTGAGTTTTGGATTTGGGGAATTTTAAAAGAATTACTCCATTGTTTTCTAGTTTCTAATAAAATCAGTGAAGAAACCAATAACAGACTGATTTTTGTTCTTGAGTTCCTGGTAAGGTGGCAAGTACTTTAAAAAAAATATCTGGAAGCATTTAGTTTCTTCTCTTGTAATCTGAAGATATATAGTGTTTCTCAGTTCTGGGAACTTTTATTATTTTTTAATAATCTCCCACCTCCAGTTTTTATTCTTCACTTTTTTTTTGTCTTCTGGATTTTTTAAAACGTTTCACATTTTTTTTTCTCATATTTCTGTTTATTTTTTCCCCAAACTTCTTAGCTCTAAGCCAGCAGTAAACATATGGAAAAATAGCCCTGTATTTAAAGTCTCAATTCTCTCGTCATGTGAGGACCAAGAGAGCTTTTTCAGTGTGCTTTAAAGTGAAGCTCAGCACCTTCCACGGATTTATTGCTGTCGATTTCTTACAGATTAGAACTTTTCAGACCCAGCCCCTTCGACACCCCAGCCTTATTGGAATAATGCTGATGATAAAAATTTGTTAATAATAGCTGGCATTTAGTGAGCATTTCTGTGTGACTAACATGGTTTTAAGAATTTTGCTTGTATTATTCCCGTAGCACTTCATGAACTGAAAATTGTAATTATTGCAGCTGGGGCAAGCTGGTAGTAAATGACTTGCCCAGTCTCACAACTAAGAGCAAGTAGAGCTGGAATTTATGGTGACCTACAGTAAAATTTTTAACTCACAGGAAATGCGTAAAATACCAAGAGGCTATCATTTGTATTTTTCCATTGAATCATGTTATATAGTTGAGTTTAAACCTTCAGGTAAGAGGAGTTTTTCAAGGAAAAAAAAAATTGCACATGTTTATCTTTGAAGCTCTGTAGGAATCCTTTGAACATTTTATTGGCGTATGTTTTAAATAGTTCTACTGCAAGGGAGCTTCCTTTGTTTATTTCTAACTCATGACTTCTGTCCATCTCCTTAAGCCTGCTTCTGACCTTTATCTTTTCTTCAAGCTGTAAGAAAACAAGAGTATTCCAAATTAGCCTTGAATTTCTAGTTTGGCTGGGCTATATCAGAGATAATGGCCTGATAAAGAATAAGCAAAAGGTAGATATCTGGGGATTGTTTAATTCAGAGTCCTTTTGGAAACTGCTCAAGAAAATGTTATCTTGATTGGGGAGCTAGGAGGGAAGAGTGAGAAGGACACAAAATTAACTTTTACTATTTCGTTTCCTGTTTTAAGTGACTATTACTGCATTGCTGCTGAAGTGTGTTAACATGAAATGTTGATTCAGGATATATAGTCGCCAGACATAGGTAAAAGTATGTCTCTTATCATGGAACTAGAGATACATAATTGGGAAATTTATCATAAATTTAAGTCATATAATATTAAAAAAAATAACTTTCTTTGATCCTTTAATAGAATTAAGGATTAAACTTCACATTTTACAATAAATATTACTATGTTTTTTATTAATATCTGTTGTAGTTTTATAAATTATATAAATTAATATTCTTTTTAAAGGCTGTGAGAAATTCTAATTCTCCCTGTTTTACATGGAATTTGTTGACTTCTAAGACCACATTTTTCCCTTTACTGGAAACAGAAAGCGTATTACTAAGAAACAGATGTAAAATAATTCCATGATCCTTAGCTGGTTCCTCAAAGACTCTCCTACTTCCCACCCCCACTTGTTTACATTTTGCAGAGGGAACACTAAACCATGGTAATATTCATCTGATCATTTCATAATGATGGATGCAACAGCCTTTCAGAAAAGCCAACTGGGAAAAAATTTAAAAATAGTTATTTGTTTAATATATTGAAGAAATAGGGAAATATTAGAATGTCAGTGAAAGGGAAATGGTCATACACTGTCACAATAGATGAATTTTGTAACACAAAAATGTAGGCAACTTGTGTTTTACTGTCTTTGTGAGAAAGTCCATGAAATGGAAATATAAAATTTACAAGACAAATTGGGCCCTTTGAAAATCAGATCCAAGTGTTTGTATGAATATGTGTCTGTGTGTTTTGGGAGAAGTTGTGAAGAATAGTTTCAATCACATGACCTCTATTTTAATTTTATCCACATGACCTTGGATCCTACAGGGACCTCTTAAGATGAAAGAAGTAGGTTGGTGCAGGTGTCGGAGCAAGATCAAAGGACAACAGGCTGTCTTCAAAAAAAAATAAAACAGGAAAATAACAAACTGGAGCCAAGTGTTCAAGTGCTTTCATAGTGAAATCTACTTCAATGAAAGCCTTCTGTGAATTTGTGATCCAAATTTTATAAAAAAAACAACAACAACATACTTGTACATTCAGAATAATCAGTTAACCTTCAGGACATGTTAGACAATACAAAAATCACTATTTGAAAAGAGTCATAATGAAATCTGTCTTTCAGAGACATAGCTTATTTGTGAGTAATTGTTACCAATAGATGAAATGTACCCCTATGGAGACAAAGATGAACTAAAATGTTGTTCCTGGAACTTACACTTTAGGGGAGAAGCTGATGTGATGCAACTAATCAGATTAATAAAGCATAATTTTAAAAGTGGTAGGTTCAAAGAAAATGAGTCAGTTTTGGAAAAGTATATGACACAAACTTAACCTAATTTGGAAAAGTAAAGGAAATGATCTTTCCCTTGAGATCAGAGGATTGAGTAGGGGTTAAACAGGTTAAAGTGGAGAGGAAGAAGAGAATCCTATATTGAGGGACAAAGTATATGTAAAATCCCTGTGGAGGGAGAAAGCCTGGAAAGAAAGCCAGAGTGACTGGAGAAGGGGTAGGCAAAAAAAATTGGAGAGGTTGATAAGACTCAGACCATATAATAATGCTCTGTAGGCTGTGTTAAGAATTTTGGTCATCATTCTAAGACAACAGGAAAAATAGATTATAAATTGGGCTAAGTAGGGGGAGAAGAAAGATTAGGTATGCAATAAGATCACATTTACATTTTGAAAATGTTAATATTCCATACCATAGAGTACAGGTTGGATAGGAACTAGAATAAATTCTTGGAGGCCAGTTATTGTAGCAATCCAGGTGAAAGATGAAGATAAATTTGACTAGAAGAGAGGCAGTGGAGATGGAGAGACATTAAAGGAATTTAGAAACGATGTGTGAGTTGCCTGAACTTGGTAATTTCTTTGATATGGGAGGTGATGGAGTTACGTATCCTTGACTCCAGCTTAGTTTTTAAGGAATCAGATGGGTGACGGTGCCATTTGCTGAGGTACTGTAAGTATTAGGTTTGTGGGCATAAGATCATGTTCAGTCTAGGATGTACTGATATTGCTGGGCCTTTGAAAAATGTATATTCACTGTTCTATACGTGGCTAAAGATAAAAGTCTGGAGTTTAGGAAAAGTTATTGTGAGATATTAATTTAGTGAAGCTGTGGAAATGGATGAAATTAGACTACAGAAAGTGCATTTTGCAAAAAGAGAAGGCAACTAAGAATAAGCCTAGATGGCATCATTTACAGGCTAGATAAGGAAGATGAACTCTCAGAGATGGGCTAGAAGGAGGTGCCAAATATGTAGGGAGGAAACAATATAGTTCAGGGAGCACAAGGGAAACAGAACTGAAAGAAGTGAATGGTCAGGAGTGTTAATGACTGAGGAATCAAAAAGGTCACGACTAAAATTGTTAAATTTTGTGGCAGGATCCTTAGTGATCTAAGGAACGGTTTTGTTGTTGGCATATGTTTTATCCCTGAAGCAAATATCTAGGAGTAGGATATCTAGGTCATATATGCCTTAACTTTCTAAGAGGACTTTTCCATGCAACTATATCAGACATTCTACCAAAAATATATATGAGAGTTTTAGGTGTTCCATATCCTTACCAACACCCAGTACTGCTAGACATTTTTATTTTTTAACAACTTTATTGGGGCAAAGCAAAGTTGACAAACCATGAATACATACATTTTAAATCATATCATATTAAGGTATGTATATATATACATATTATGTTTAAATTGTATATATGTATTTTAATTAATTGTACCACAGTTTAATACAGCTGACACAGGTATACATACACCAGACTTCCCTGGTTGGCTCAGCTGGTAAAGAATCCACCCGCAATATGGGAGACCTGGATTCAGTCCCTGGGTTGGGAAGATCCCCTGGAGAAGGGATAGGCTACCCACTCCAGTATTCTTGCCTGGAGAATCCCCATGGATAGAGGAGCCTGGAGGGCTACAGTCCATGGGGTTACAATGAGTCGGACACATCTGAGCGACTAAGCACATACATACACCTGTGAAATCATTACCACAGTCAAGACAGTACAGATACAGTCAGGACAGTACACGTGTCCATGACCCCAGAAGGTCTCTTTTTGTCATCCCTCCCTCCCATACTCCTCCTCTACCGTCCCCTGGTAACCACAGATCTGCTTTCTGTCCATACATTAGGACCAGTATAAAACACATTTTGCATGGGTTTCCCTGATGATAGCTCAGCTGGTAAAGAATCTGCCTGCAATGCGGGAGACCTGGGCTCGATCCCTGAGTTGGGAAGATCCCCTGGAGAAGGGAAGTACTCCAATATTCTGGCCTGGAGAATTCCATGGACTGTATAGTCCGTGGGATCGCAAAGAATTAGACATGACTGAGTGACTTTCACTTTGCTTTAAAATAATATGGTTTGTCTAATGCTAGATTGTTAATTAAAGCAAACTTAGCTGATTTCAAATTATTACTAAAATAATACATGTTTATTACAGTAGAGTTAAAATGGAAAATTTTAAGCATAAAAATGATTTATGTCTATAGACATCACACATACAGAGAATCTACATTGCAGGTGGATTTTTTACCAGCTGAGCCACAAGGAAGCCCGAGAATACTGGAGTGGGTAGCCTATCCCTTCTCCAGCAGATCTTTCCAACCCAGGAATTGAACTGGGGTCTCCTGCATTCAGGCAGATTCTTTACCAACTGAATTGTCAGGGGAGCCCATGCAAAATCTGTTTTGTACTGGTCCTGTGTATAGGTCAGTGAAAGCATTTTGCTTCTTTAATAGAAGGGTAGGTGTGGGATAAAGAATAATCATTCATAGAAGAAGAAAATGATGGAGAAAGAACAGGGAGACGGAATTCAGGAATATTACTTTACAAATTTGCTGGAAAAATTACTCACCAGAGACTAGCTTCAACTTTTATTTCAGCCTTTTTTCTATTTCACTGTGGCCAAAATATTTCATGTAGAGTCACAAAAGATTTAAAAATTTTTCTTTTAGAATTTCACAGTTGTCTTTTATGTTTTTAAAATATGTCATGTCAGAAGTTAATAGGAAAAATTTCCTTTGTTAATCATTTCAAAATATATTACTTTACACTTATTTTACCATATTCTTTTTATAAATTCAGTCTCATTAGTGTTGAGACTTTTCAGAGAAAGCACAAACATAAATCAAATTTAAATGCTACAAATTTCAAGTAACTTAATTTAAAATGGTTTCAGTTCAGTTCAGTCGCTCAGTCATGTCCAACTCTTTGCGACCCTGTGAACCACAGCACGCCAGGCCTCCCTGTCCAACACCAACTCCCCGAGTTCACCCAAACTCATGTCCATTGAGTCGGTGATGCCATCCAACGATCTCATCATCTGTCGTCCCCTTCTCTTCCCTCTTTCAATCTTTCCCAGCATCAGGATCTTTTCAAATGAGTCAGCTCTTCACATGAGGTGGCCAAAGTACTGGAGTTTCAGCTTCAACATCAGACCTTCCAATGAACACCCAGGACTGATCTCCTTTAGGATGGACTGGTTGGATCTGCTTGCTGTCCAAGGGACTCTCAAGAGTCTTCTCCAAAACCACAGTTCAAAAGCATCAATTCTTCAGTGCTCAGCTTTATTCACCATCCAACTCTCACATCCATACATGACCACTGGAAAAACCATAGCCTTGACTAGACAGACCTTTGTCAGCAAAGTAATGTCTCTGCTTTTCAACATACTGTCTAGGTTGGCCGTAAATTTCCTTCCAAGGAGTAAGCGTCTTTTAATTTCATGGCTGCAATCACCATCTGCAGTGATTTTGGAGCCCCCCAAAAATAAAGTCTGACACTGTTTCCACTCTTTCCCCATCTATTTCCCATGAAGTGATCGGACCAGATGCCATGATCTTCGTTTTCTGAATGTTGAGCTTTAAGCTAACTTTTTCACTCTCCTCTTTCACTTTCTTTTTTTTTTTTTTTTTAAATTTTTTTTCTTTTTTTTTTCTTTAATAGAAAATTATTTAATTAGTATACATGTGTTCCCCATCCTCTTTCACTTTAATCAAGAGGCTCTTTAGTTCTTCTTCACTTTCTGCCTTAAGGGTGGTGTCCTCTGCATATCTGAGGTTATTGATATTTCTCCCGGCAATCTTGATTCCAGCTTGTGCTTCTTCCAGCCCAGCATTTCTCATGATGTACTCTGCATATAAGTTAAATAAGCAGGGTGACAGTATACAGCCTTGACGTACTCCTTTTCCTATTTGGAACCAGTCTGTTGTTCCATGTCCAGTTCCAACTGTTGCTTCCTGAACTGCACATACAGGTTTCTCAAGAGGCAGGTCAGGTGGTCTTACATTCCCACCTCTTTCAGAATTTTCCACAGTTTATTGTGATCCACACAGTCAAAGGCTTTGGCATACTCAATAAAGAAGAAATAGATGTTTTTCTGGAACTCTCTTGCTTTTTCAATGATCCAGCAAATGTTGGCAATTTGATCTCTGGTTCCTCTGCCTTTTCTAAAACCAGTTTGAATATCTGGAAGTTCACAGTTCATATACTGTTGAAGCCTGGCTTGGAGAATTTTTAGCATTACTTTACTGGTGTGGGAGATGAGTGCAATTGTGCGGTAGTTTGAGCATTCTTTGGCATTGCCTTTCTTTGGGATTGGAATGAAAACTTACCTTTTCCAGTCCTGTGGCCACTGCTGAGTTTTCCAAATTGGCTGGCATATTGAGTGCAGCACTTTCACAGCATCATCTTTCAGGATTTGAAATAGCTCAACTGGAATTCTGTCACCTCCACTAGCTTTGTTCGTAGTGATGCTTCCTAAGGCCCACTTGACTTCACATTCCAGGATGTCTGGCTCTAGGTGAGTGATCACACCATCATGATTAACTGGGTCACGAAGATCTTTTTTGTAGAGTTCTTCTGTGTATTCTTGCCACCTCTTCTTAATATCTTCTGCTTCTGTCAACTTAAGTTTGTTTTCATGATTTAAGTTGAAATAACACATATGCAAAGTCTATAGATAAAATGTTACTTAACATTTTTTGGAAAATTTGAGATTTTTCTTATAGTAATTATCATAATTTGAAGAAGAAGCTCATCCTTTTTAAGTGTTAATGTTATTTTTGGATGATTTATAGTTATGGTTCAGTTTCTCAGTCACGTCCGACTCTTTGTGACCCCATGGACTGAAGCACGCCAGGCTTCTGTGTCCATCACCAATTCCTGGAGCATGCTCAAGGAATGATTTGGTAAAACTGTGGAAAATTCTGAAAGAGATGGGAATACCAGACCACCTGATCTGCCTCTTGAGAAATTTGTATGCAGGTCAGGAAGCAACAGTTGGAACTGGACATGGAACAACAGACTGGTTCCAAATAGGAAAAGGAGTTCATCAAGGCTGTATATTGTCACCCTGTTTATTTAACTTATATGCAGAGTACATCATGAGAAACGCTGGACTGGAAGAAACACAAGCTGGAATCAAGATTTCCGGGAGAAATATCAATAACCTCAGATATGCAGATGACACCACCCTTATGGCAGAAATTGAAGAGGAACTCAAAAGCCTCTTGATGAAAGTGAAAGAGGAGAGTGAAAAAGTTGGCTTAAAGCTCAACATTCAGAAAACGAAGATCATGGCATCCGGTCCGATCACTTCATGGGAAATAGATGGGGAAACAGTGGAAACAGTGTTAGACTTTATTTTTCTGGGCTCCAAAATCACTACAGATGGTGACTGCGGCCATGAAATTAAAAGACACTTACTCCTTGGAAGGAAAGTTATGACCAACCTAGATAGCATATTCAAAAGCAGAGACATTACTTTGCCAACAAAGGTTCGTCTAGTCATGGCTATGGTTTTTCCTGTGGTCATGTATGGATGTGAGAGTTGGACTGTGAAGAAGGCTGAGCGCCAAAGAACTGATGTTTTTGAACTGTGGTGTTGGAGAAGACTCTTGAGAGTCCCTTGGACTGCAAGGAGATCCAACCAGTCCATTCTGAAGGAGATCAGCCCTGGGATTTCTTTGGAAGGAATGATGCTAAAGCTGAAACTCCAGTACTTTGGCCACCTCATGCGAAGAGTTGACTCATTGGAAAAGACTCTGATGCTGGGAGGGATTGGGGGCAGGAGGAGAAGGGGATGACAGAGGATGAGATGGCTGGATGGCATCACTGACTCGATGGACGTGAGTCTGAGTGAACTCCGGGAGTTGGTGATGGACAGGGAGGCCTGGCTGTGCTGCGATTCATGGGGTCGCAAAGAGTCGGACACGACTGAACAACTGATCTGATCTGATCTGAAAAAGGAATCTATTTAAACATTTTTTATTACTTTGAATATAATTATCTATATAAATCAGATAAAGATAAACATAATTACTTTTGCATCATTTATTGTCATGTCAGTTGCTTTACCAAAATTTTTACATGTAAAGAGATAAAAAATGGAATTAATGTATCTAAATTCATGTCATGAATACAGTAAGCATGAAAAGAGATGGAGATTTTATTTTCCAAAGTTTAAATTGCTTAAATAACAGTTTGTGGCAACCTCAAAAAAAAAAATCTTTAAAATTTTTTCCAGTTAGTATGCCTTCTGCATTTTTTTCTTTACAACTTTTTTCACATGCTCTCGTATCTTGAACAATGACTACATTTGCTGGAGTTAAGTATTGAGCATCCATGACTTGACCCTGCAGCAAATTTTTCTTATATATACCACTATGCCTGAAGTTCCTAGCCCATAACAGAGAACATAATAAATACTAAATATATGTTTATTTAGTAAGTGAATTATTACTTTGTAGATGAGTTTGTTGAAATACAAAGAATAAAGTCATAAATATACTAATTCTGTGTGGTTAAAGATGTTCTCTTTCAATGATCTCATGTTGTTCTTGTCATACATCCAAAATTAGACCACACAGAAGTCCATTTATATGAACTGTAATGGGTGTTTCTTTGCTCTCTTTTTATTTTTAACTTGTTATGTCTTTACCATCTTCTATGTGTAAGGGCTTCCCAGGTGGCTCAGGGGTAAAGAATCCACCTGCAATACATGTGACGTGGGCTCGATCCCTGGGTCAGGAAGGATCCCCTAGAGAAAAAAAATGGCAACCCATTCCAGTAGTCTTGCCTGGGAAATTCCATGGACAGAGAAGCCTGGTGAACTACAGTCCATGGGGTTGCAAAAGAGTTGGACACAACTTAGCGACTAAACAACATGTTAAAGGGGCTAGTACAGCATCAACCCTAGACTTAAGACAAATAGAACTGACACAGAGTTTATTGTAATGCCCTGAAAGGGTGAATGTTTAAAAACCATTGATTGTCCTCATTGAAGTTTACTGGTTTATTAAAAAAGATACAACTCAAGGACAGCCTAATGGAAAAGGTGTGGGAGGGTGGGGTTGGTGTGGGGCTTCCATGCTTTCTCTAGAGGTATGTCCGCCCAGCATCCCGATGTGTTCACCAACCCTTTTCAGTGTGCGGCACCCTTCAGAGGTAAAGTTTGAAATAAGCTCACCCACATTCAAAGGGAACCAGACTCCATGTAGACTACGCTTGGCTTTACTAGATGGGGTGTGGCTTTGATATCAGGAGTAGGACGTCTTTGCCGGGACAAGTAAGTAAGAGAACTTGGGACCAGGAATGCTGTGGGGAACCAGCTTGGAGTTCGTGACCATCTGTGTAGCAGAGATGGTAAGAGGGAAAAATCAAGGACTCCTCCTCTGGCTTCAACCTTATTGTGGCAACTGAGCTTCTGAGGATCACAAATCAACCAAGAGAAGAAACCATAACTGGGTTAGAAGCAGTAAAGAGAAGATTCAGGGAACCATGGGCCTAGCAGGGTTAAAGAAAATGAAGACACATAAAAGGCAGCTTATCACCGAGTTAGGTCCAGTTCTGATGTTTTCCCAGAAGATCATGACTTGACACTGCATGCTTCTCAAAATGCTCAGTATGAGCAGCTGGGTGGTTCAAAGGGTGACTGGGGAAAAACCCTATTTCAATTTTTACTTTAAAATTAGATTATATCTGTTTCCTGCTTAGAACTTTGTCATGAATAGTAAAAATAATTCTGGGTGGTATAAAAGATACTGACAGAATTAGATTAGTATGTAAGAGATTCAGAGTGAGATATAACTACTCTCAATACCAATTTTACCACCTTGCCTCAGTTTCCCTAATGTTATCAGTCTTTGGGATTAAAAAAAGTAGTTCCCAAGTCCAGTAGGTTGAACTCATCACTGAATGTATTACTGAGCTTTGTTAGAAGAGCTCTGTCGGGTGTTGCCCCAGAAATGTGAACAGCAAGGGAGCAGAATGGAATCATGGTTCACCAAAAAGCTCTGGAGTCTAGGTTTCTAGATTTGAATCCTGCCTGTGATAGTTAATAGCTCTGTGAATTTCAGCAAGTCCCATAACCACTATCGTTCTCAGTTTCCTCATTTGTAGAGTTCAGTTAATAATAGTCTATATCTCATGAGGTTCAAGTGCTGAGCAAGGAGTCTGGCCCATGGAAAATAATCAATTCAGGTTGGCTAATGTCATCATTAAGGACTTGTGGGAGGCCCTTTTCTATTTATCACATGTGACGATTCCACCACATCTTGAAAGCAGGAATGCTATCCCCTGGCATTACTAAAATATCTAATTGAACAGAGCCTCTTGATTCATTAATATCCCCAAGTCCTTTTTATATGCTAAGGTCTCCACCTAAAATTGATATTCTCCTGCTCTATCAAAACCCTCTTGTGGGAGATAATTCATATTCATGAAGAAGAAGTAAGACTGTTTTGCTCATAGACCAATGAGAATGTTGCCCCTCCGGCCTCAACCACATCAGTTTGCAGACTGCTTATAGTGCAAGTGCCAGGCTAGGAATAGCAAGCGTTTGGCTTGCAACAATAGCAATATAATTTACTAGCTAAGCAACTGACTTCTAATAACCCTTTGGTACAAATGTTTTGTGTCCTCTAATCCTCTTTGAAATCTTTATTCTAGATATTCAGTATTTATATGTCTGTAGTTCAGAGGCCTTCTTTTCCTGATGGATAATAACTCAGTGAATAAAGTTCTCTGTAGATATCAAATGATGGGTAAAAAAAGAGAACTGGCATTTAAAAAACACCTATTATGTGCTACCCTCCATACTAGGTGCTTTTTATGTTGTATTTCATTTAATCTGCAGAGAAACCTATTTGATATTTAACGTTAAACCAGTTTTCCAGATGAGAGTATACTGTTCTAATTCATTAAGACCCATTGGCCACTTGCCATAATGTTGAAGCCTAATTTGAGATGTCTGATGGCCATTAGAAAATTGGGTTGGTTCTAAACAATTCTGGATAGATTTCAAATTCATTCTAAAATATTTCACGTTAGATGCATATTGATATATGGCAAAACCAATACAATATTGTAAAGTTAAAAAATTAAATTAAAAAAAAAATTGACAAAAAAAAAAAACAAACAGATGCTTTACATAGGTTAGATTTACTCAAGGCTTTTCTGCCAGGTAAATTTGTTTTCTAATACATCTAGGCCTTTTGGGGCCTAATATTTTACTAGTTATAGGTTTCTTAGTATAGAAATCATATTACTGGTCTGTTAAAGATCCTACATCTGGGTAGTTAAAAAGTGTTTATTGAGTCTTGCATATTATGCAGAAAAGTGAATTAGGCCTATGTGTAATTGTGCCCTAAGAAGATGAGAATATTTATCCTGGTTATGACTTGGTTGTGATTTGGTTAAGTATTATTATGTTGGACTTTCCTGGTAGCTAGCTCACTGGTAAAGAGTCCACCTGCAATGCAGGAAACCCTGGTTAGATTCCTGGGTCAGGAAGATCCCGTGGAGAAGGGATAGGCTACTCACTCCAGTATTCTTGGGCTTCCCTGGTGGTTCAGCTGGTAAAGAATCCACCTGCAATGTGGGAGACCTGGATTCAATCCCTGGGTTGGGAAGATCCACTGGAGAAGGAAAAGGCTACCCCCTCCAGTATTCTGGCCTGGAGAATTCCATGAACTGTATAGTCCATGGGGTTGCAAAGAGTCGGACATAACTGAGAGACTTTCCCTTTCACTTTACTTTGTACATTCAAGCTAAAGCCATCACATCTTGTCATATATTCATTTTTTCCTTTATTTCTTTGTCTCTATTTAGATCTATCTGATTCTGTGTGTGACTGTGAACAGTCTTACTACAAAATTTCCCTTCTAACATCAAAAAGTGAAATATTTCCCTTAATCAATAGAGATAATTATCATGTTTAATGGTCATGTAGTATTGCATTACAGGAAAACATGACAGTCTGCTGTATGAATGGACCTCTATGTTGTTCTTAATTGTTTCACTTCAGTTCAGTCGCTCAGTCTTGTCTGACTCTTTGCGACCCATGGACTGCAGCATGCCAGGCCTCCCTGTCCATAACCAATTCCTGGAGTTTACTCAAACTCATGTCCATTGAGTCGGTGATGCCATCCAACCATCTCTTCCTCTGTCGTCCCCTTGTCCTCCCACCTTCCGTCTTTCCCAGCATCAGGGTCTTTTCAAATGAGTCATCTCTTTGCATCAGGTGGCCAAAGGATTGGAGTTTCAGCTTCAGCATCAGTCCTTCTGATGAATATTCAGGACTGATCTCCTTTAGGATGGACTGGTTGGATCTCCTTGCAGTCCAAGGGACTCTCAAAAGTCTTCTCCAACACCACAGTTCAAAAGCATCAATTCTTTGGCACTCAGCTTTCTTTATAGCCCAACTTTCACATCCATATATGACTACTGAAAAAACCATAGACTTGACTAGATGGACTTTTGTTGGCAAAGTAATGTCTCTGCTTTTGAATATGCTCTTTAGGTTGGTCAGAGCTTTTCTTCCAAGGAGCAAGTGTCTTTTAATTTCATGGCTGAAGTCACTATCTGCAGTGATTTTGGAGCCCCCCCAAAATAAAGTCTAACACTGTTTCCACTGTTTCCCCATCTATTTGCCATGAAGTGATGGGACCAGATGCCATGATCTTAGTTTTCTGAATGTTGAGCTTTAAGCCAACTTTTTCACTCTCCTCTTTCACTTTCATCAAGAGGCTCTTTAGTTCTTCTTCACTTTCTGCCATAAGGGATTACTATTAATTAATTGTTTACTATTAAAATGACTCTGTGATAAAAAGAATCTCTTTGTGTCTGTGGTAGAGAGGATAATGGACCTCCAAACACTTTCACTTTCCAATGCTGGAACAGGACTTTGTAGATGTGATTAAGTTAAGGATTTTTATGATGAGAGATTTTCCTGGATTAACCAATGAAATCTCAAAGTTTATATGAGGAAGATAGGGCGTAATGGCAGAGGGGAGAGAGAGAGAGATTTGAAGATGCTCATTGGCTGTGACTTTGGAGGTAAGTTACCATGAGCAAAGGAACATAGGTAATCTCTAAAATCTTGAAAAGGTAAAGAAATAAATTGATTTACCCTAGAGTCCCCAGAAAAAAATACAGCACTGCTAACACCTTAATTTTAGTTCTCTAAACCCATTTTAGGACTTCTGACCGTCAGAACTGTAAGATAATAAACTTGCATTTTTAGTATATTTGTGTTTAAGACATGAAATTTGTAGTGATTTGTCACAGCAGCGATAGGAAACTAATACAGTGTGTCTCTTTGGACTCTATCCATTCAGGGTAAATTCTCAGAAGTGAGGTTGCAAAGTCAAATCCACTTAAAATTTGTTGCATATTGACTAAAGTACTCAGTCTTTCCAAAGGTTTCACACCACACACTTACTGCGTGGCTGTTCTCTTCCCACCTCCCTCCTGTTTCCTCCCCCCACTTCTCTCAACCCTACCCGTGATCTTTTTCGTGTACAACAGTGAAAAATAATTTTTATGTATTTTTGATTAATTTTTGTCCGTTGTTCAGTTGCTAAGTCGTGTCCAACTCTGTGACCCCACGGACTGCAGCACACCAGGCTTCCCTGTCCTTCACCATCTCTTAGAGTTTGCTTAAACTCATGTCCATTGAGTCAGTGATGCCATGATTATCAAAGTGAGGTAAGCATCAGTGCTTATCAAAGTTTAAAGTGCATTAAAAATCAATAGAAATCTTGTTCAAATTCTTGACTTAGTGGATCTGGGATGGGGGCTTAGACTCTGCGTTTCTAATAAATACCCATCTTGTGCCAGTGCTGCTGGCCCTTGGAACTCCCATGGAGCATCAGGGAATCCGAGTTTAGTATTTCTTTATTTGTGGGAGGTGTCATTGAAAAACAAGAGCACAGATTAAGAGTCTGACAAATCAAGTTCCTGCTCTGCTACTCCTTAATTATGTAAATTTGTATATGAGACTTTCTGAGCTTCAGTTCTCTTATCTACAAATCTAGTAAAAAAAAAAAAAACTAGTATAGTAGGATAATAGTGCATGGAAATTTTATACATTTTCTGTGATGCTTCAGTAATATGCATCTAATTTCTTTAGCAGAGAGCTTGAAGCTCATCAGTTATTATTAGTATTATTAGCTATGTCAATTAAATTGACTGCTTCCTTTAATTTTCTCTTGGAATATTCACTTTTTCTTATTGCAAGTTCTCTTCTATGCATCAGGTATTAAAATCTCCTTTCCCCCCATTTACTTAATAATATTTTCTCCTAAACTTTAAAATATGTTTTAACTTTATGATATTTCACAGTTTTGGGGTCACCATGATCAATATTTTTATTATTATTATCTCTGGTTTTTAGTCATGCTTAAACAGAATTTCCCTATACCAAGAGTATTTTAAAGTGTACATTTTCTTCCTGTGCCTCAAGGGTTATTTTCTCTTTTTCTTTTCTTTAGATTTTAAGTTTTTTATCCACCTGGAATTAATTTTGCTGAGGAGAGTGATGTAGAGATTCATTTTATTTTTTCCTCCAGATTAGCCAGTTATCCAACATCATTTATTGAATAATGTATTTTTTCTGCTGTTTGAAATTTTACCAGTTTTTTGTAAACCAAGTATTATATATTGTTGATTCTATTTTTGAACTAATTAGTTTTTACTGTGTAGCTCATTTATTTCAAAATAGTACTGAACACTTAATTGCTATAGCTTTCTTATATTTTAATATTCAATAGTTCAAATATGCCCCTTAATATCTTTATTTTAGACTTCTCCTATTGTATGGTATTTCACATAAATTTCAGGGAAAGAATTTTTTTGAGGAAAAGTCTCTTTCTATATACCCCAGCAGTAATTAAGATGGCTTTATCCTAATCTTTCTGTATTTACTTCTATTTTTATAGTGCTAATTTATCTATATGTTATTTTAATCCTGTGGATAGACTTTCTGAAGCTTGTCACAATTGGAGAAATTAATGAATTAAATAATAGCTATATTAATATTTAAGTTTTGCTGAAACCACATGGTTAAATTGGAATTGATTAGTAAGCACCATCAAAAATTATGTACTTTTATCTCAAAGTGTGTGCTGTTCATAATTTATGCAGCTTGGTGTCTGCTATCTAAGTATTAGCTTCTTTCTGCAGTTTTGTGAATTCCATGTAATTAGTGCCTGTTCCCTTTATATGTAAGATATTATAGCATCAGAAATTGCCCCCCTCCTATAGTGGTAGTATTTGCTGTCTTAGGTTGGTATCAGGTTCCTGCTGTACGTTCTCTGATTAACATCACTGTTATTAACTTAGAAGCAGGTTTTCTACATCTCTGAACAAAGGAGCTATAACTCATAGAGGATGAGGAAAATTCAGTATTAACCATAAACTACTTAAGATGCCACGGCAATACCTGCTTCCCCAAGTTAAATGTAACTTGAGCATACTAATTAATTTGATATAAACTGTGACCTTTTGTGGTGGGATTTTTGTCATTGTTTTATTATATTTATGCTCAGTATTCTCTTGCTAATGATTAAAGGATTTGTCACTATCTAAATACCAGTATGGCAAGAAACTATTTTCTTGGCCATTTCAGTGCATTGTGAAAACTGACGTAATGAATCTCTTTCATTGCTAATCTGCAGGGTTTTGGCTTTTGGCATTTACAAAAAAGCTTCCTTCTGTTTGTTTAAGGTACAATATTATTTGTACAGTTCAAATAGAACTTTTTTCTTAATGATGTCTTCCTAATCATTTATTTAAACTTAATTTGCAAGATAAAAATCTCTTTTCATGTTCCCAAGCAAACCAGAGTTTGTGAAGGGCAACAGCACTCTTGAATTTCTTTTTCTCTGAGTTTTTTTTTTTTTAAGAGAATGGTCTATTTTGTGGAACAGCAATTTGTTGTGCCATTTCAGATAGTGTCCATGTGGCAGAATAGGCCCCATTCACGTTTTCTGTGCGGCGGTTTGCAAAGGCAGTGTGCTGTGGGAACGTCTTTTAAGATGGGGGTCTATAGGGGCCCGCAAAGGGCTGCACAACGCCTGTAGCAAGACACACTGTGTTCAGGACTCAGATATGATTTTACACTTGGTTTTATTTCCCATAAGTATTCAGCATATGTTCCTTTCTGTGAAAACTAAAGGGTTCTCTCGGATGGTACGTTATCAAGTGAGCCCACGGAGGCTAACAGAGTAACTCCGATCACGCTCGGCACTCCCCCATGAGACCCTGGGGCTGGTTAGTCACTACTCGTGTTATGATGATGTTCATTTTATTAGAGCATATGGCTCCGCAGCCACTGCTTGCCATCTTTTTACTTGAAAGTCTTTCTGCATGGCTTCTTCTCTCAGGAAGAAAACACCAGTAAAATGGAAGGCATTCCCTTTACAATGCAGTGACTCTGAAATAACAGAAATAGGTTTTCCACTTTAAATAGCCTGAGTGAGTGTCTAAGCTTCTCCTGGGCCTGGTAGAACATTCTGTGGATGGAGATTTTTCAGTTCAGTGTCTCTAAACCCCAAGTCCCTGCCATGTTCCTTTCAGTCTTTTTTTTTTTTTCCCCTTCTATTTCTAAATTAGAGCAGTTGGGTTTGCCCAGAGACACATACAGTAGTGATGCTCTGTGATTCAAGTCAAAGAATGTTTAGTCTGGATCCCACAAAAGCCCACGATTCCCAGCTCAGACAAAGATACAGCAAAACAGGGAGAAAGCAAACTCAGCATCAAAGAAAACTTGTGAATATAGACAGCACTATAAAAACTAACTCTGTGTTAGCCCCAAAAAAGAAAGAAATAACAAGGGCTTTGAATGCTAAAATATAGAGGGTTGTATGAAAGGGAGGGAAACATACACAAAGTAGACAGACTGAATAAAAGTATTTATCTTTAAACCACACAAGTCATGGTAATTAAATTAGGTCAGGCTGGTTACAACACTACAAAAAGCAGGCTGTAACTAATTTCAAAAGGAACAGAGAAGACCTGAAAAGAAAACAGATTGACAGCTCCTTATTTTTTTTTTTTTTTTTGTCCAATCAAGGCAACCCAACATCAAAAAGTGGAAAGAGAAATCCTGATTTAGCAGGAAATTTGTTTCATCACAGAATATAAACTTTGCAGATATATTCCGGATCAGCTTAGAAGTATGGAAAATTATTATTTGTTGTAAGTGAAAAACAAAAAGTTATTCACAAATGAAGTTCGCCATTTGAAAGAAACGGATAAAACAACAACAACAAAAAAAAAGATTCTCCCTAAATGGTTCAAACCCTATTTTAGAAGCTACATCTTCCGTATTCATTGTAACTACATAGATTTTCTCAGCTTCAGTATCTTCTGCTTTCAGTTGTTTAGTATAACTCTGAAAGGATTATATGAAGAGGGCCATGGAGACTTTTCTTTCCAATTTTCTCTCCACAAGACCACTTATAGATGTCTATTAAAATGACTTATAAAAATAGTTTCAAACGTTTTATTTAAATGTAAATGCACCAAGTTATAAAGAACTTTTGGAACATAGATTGGTGAATGGGAGAAAACAGCACAGGAAGACTTTTATTGGGAGCTCATTTTTTCTTTTAAAGAAAACATAAAATGTATCACTTTGTATCTTTCTTGAGAAAAGGAAAGCACAAGATTTGAGAGATTTTTGCTAACTTAATTTTTTAAAGTAGGGAAGTCAGTGAATACCAAGCAATTAATTAACAATGCAAAGAAACAGTAATAAAATTGCCTCTGAAAATCTCAAATTCATCTTTCATTCTTGCCATCCAATAATTAACTTCATTTCTCTCTATCACTAGGGAGATTTGAGTTCGGGAGGGTGCTTCCTGGGTGGTGCAATGGTAGAGAATCTGCCTGCCAATGCAGGAGATGCAAGAGACGTGGGTTCAATCCCTAGGTCGGGAAGATCCCCTGGAGGAGGAAATGACAACGCACTCCAGTATTCTTGCCTGGAATATTTTGTGGAGAGAGGAGCCTGGTGGGCTACAGTCCATGGCGTCACAAAGAGTTGGGCATGACTAAGTGACTGAGCATGCACACACAACATGCAGTAACTAGAGATAGAATAATTATCAATAAGAGTAGATACTGGCTGAGTAACAGAAATAATTATGCTGTTTCATTACATACTTAAGATATTCACTTCTCTTTTCTGTATCTTGGACACAAGCCATCCTTTAGCTGCTGTGATACATTTCCTTATTTATATACTATTCTGCTCCTCACGAATTTAGACTGGCGGGGATTGCTGGTGTAGGTAAACACACAGATGTCATAACTATATTTGGACATCGTTCTGCCTTTCTCATGTTTTGTAGGGCACGTTAACACTTCTCCATCTGTGGAGATTTTCCCCAAAGTGTGATTTGGTGATTTCCCTGTCATGGACAGGTGACAGTTGGTGCTCGTGACATGACATTGCAGCCTGGGGAGCATGAATAGCCATATTCATAAGCAGAAATGTTATGCTGCTAAGTCGCTTCAGTCATGTCTGGCTGTGCGACCCCATAGACGGCAGCCCACCAGGCTCCCCCGTCCCTGGGATTCTCCAGGCAAGAACACTGGAGTGAGTTGCCATTTCCTTCTCCAGTGCACGAAAGTGAAAAGTGAAAGTGAAGTCGCTCAGTCGTGTCCAACTCTTAGTGACCTCATGGATTACAGCCTATCAGGCTCCTCCGTCCATGGGATTTTCCAGGCAAGAGTACTGGAGTGGGGTGCCATTGCCTTCTCCAAGCAGAAATGTTATAGTTTCTACCAGAAAAGACTGTGGCATAAAAGTGAGGTAGAGAAAGCCTCAGAGAAACAGATCACATTAGATTTTATGATGGCTTCTGATAGAGCCATCATCAAATTAGCTTGCTGCTGCTGCTGCTGCTGCTGCTGCTGCTAAGTCGCTTCAGTCATGTCCGAGTCTGTGCGACCCCATAGACGGCAGCCCACTAGGATCCCCCGTTCCGGCTTAACTCACTGTAAATCTTAGGCATGCATCAAGAGAAGCAGTGTGAAGAATGCAGAGAAGGCAGATGGTGCTGTATTAACTTGCCTGCATTGTGCCATGGTGTATACCCCAATTCTACATGAGAACAGGCCTCATGAGAATTATTGCTAGTGTTCCTCTGGGGTAGTCTTTCCAACACCTAGAGATCTTAGCAAGGTCTGTTGTGTTAGAACACTAGCAGAGATGTCTGTGGTCCTCTTAGCAGGAGGCGGTTGCTAATTTCCTATCTGCTTTGCACAGTGTCGCATCTAACTCAAACAACCATTCGAATTTTTACTAAGTGCATACTTGCTAAGTTCTGCTTTGCAGGGAAAACAACATAATAGGAGAGGCGCATCAAGGCAGAGAAGGGTGGATTTACAGAAGGAAGAGGGAGGGCAAGCCAAGGAGAAAGGTGGGGGAAACTGAAAGAGACGGAAAGTTTTAGAAAAGTTTCAGGACAAAGGAGCTAATGTGACCCTTGCCCCCTTGTGAAGGGCTCCGTCTGCGGTAATGAGGTTCTGTTGTTGGGTATTCAGCCTTATAAATGGACCCAGGGTGGGGGTGGGTGGACCACGGTGGAAGGGGAACAATCTTCCCTTCCCATTTCCATGACCTCGGGCTGCCAGCACACTACTGAGCGCACTCAGATCCGCATGCTGGAACAGGAGGCAGTGAGGCCATGCAGCCCAGGGCTCAGTGTGAAAGCTGTTTCCTTTTGAAGCTAACGCTTGAATTAGGGCTTCCCTTGTGGCTCAGCTGGTAAAGAATCCGCCTGCAGTGCAGGAGACCTGGGTTTGATCCCTGGGTTGGGAAAATCCCCTGGAGAAGGGGAAGGCCACCCACTCCAGTATTCTGGCCTAGAGAATTCCATGGACTGTATAGACCATGGGGTCACAAAGAGTCAGACACAACTGAGTGACTTTCACTTTCAATGAATTAAGTTGATCATTTAACACTTGATGTATAAATCTAGACAGTATGAATCCAGGTGAAATAGTTGTCTGAGAACTTAATGAGAATATGAAGGATTAATAGCAATGCCCCAGAAAAAGGAGAGTTCTTTACAGTCAAAGTGTCAGTTGCTCAGTTGTGTCCAACTTTTTGCGATCCCATGGAGTGTAGCTGCCAGGCTTCTCTATCCACGGAATTCTCTAGACAAGAATACTGCAGTAGGTTGCCATTCCCTTCTCCAGGGAATCTTTCCAACCTAGGGGATTAAACCCAGGTCTCCTGCATTGCAGGTAAATTCTTTACCACGTGAACCACTAGAGAAGCCTCTTTATAATCAAAACTACAGTGTAATTGTTATACTGAGATATATCCCTGTGTTACCATCTCTGGCAGTTACTTGGAAGTTGTTTTTTATTTATGATATTCCATGTTTTAGAGGCTGTCAAGGTTAATTTAGTGTTACAGTATAGATGAAGGACTACAGACACTCACAGCTGGAGCTGGATTTACTAGCTTGATGACACTGGATACTTGGCTCGGTCTCTCGGAATCTCAGCTTCTATGTTTAATACATAGCAAGCACTCGATAAATTTTGGTTCCTATGATAATATGACTCTCAAGAAATTATGTTTTAGATCATGGTAGTTAACACTTTTGGTTTTCAGCTATAAGTCTTCACATTATGCCATAGTGCTCATCTTAGATTGGGAAGTGCTTCATGACAGGGGCCCTGCTTTATTTATCCCTTTGTGTCTAGCTCTTACACAGTCCTGATACTTAAAATGTGATTGACGGATGGCTGAATGAATGATTGGATGAATGAGGAAATAAAAGTTGTTTTTATACTGAGACATTTATTGTTCAGTTGGGTGATGGCTATACTTTTAAAAGATGCAGCAGAGTTTCAGAGGAATGGAAATTTTTAGACACACTTCCAAAAAATAAACTTGGCTCAAAATCATCTAAAAACCTCAAGTGAACCTCTCAGCCTATCAGTAACTGTGATCTCCTTTAATACAAAACACTCTTTGCATTCTTAAATGCGTTAATTTCAAAAGTTTCTTGGAATGCTGATAGGGTCATGATTGTTTAGCTTTCAGATTTACCCAGTGTTTTGAGTCAAATCCCTATATTTTTCCATTGTGAGATGGCATGAAATACATTTGTTACTTGGATGACTCTTAAAGGATTGGAAACGTGTGAAAATGTCATACTAGCCTACTCCAAATTTTTGTGGTCAAAAATATGTATTTTGTTTCTTCCTAGTATTTGCTGTTATTACTGTCTTGTTGCCCTAAACAGTAATTCTATGTTTAACTCTATTAAATTTTAAAGCAAGTGATTCCCAACTTAGGATCAGATTTTATTCTAATAAGTTTTATTTTATGTTGATTTCATGGAAAATGGAGCAGATATTTCCAAAGAAATTATGATTTGTAATGGATATTGAGCCTTTACTCAAAAAAAAAAAAAAATCTTCTTGTTGTTAATTAGATGGGACTTGATGGATGTCATAGAGTTTGAGCAGTGGGCTCAGACTACTGATGTTGTCCTGGCTCTGTAGACACTAGATGTTTGACCTTAGACAAAAGAATGATCTGTAATTTTTCTTGATAAATGGTATTATTTTAAACATAAACTTAAGTACCACATGCATACATCAAATCACGTAAATCCTAAGTGCATGCCTTGATGAATTTTTAGAAAGGCATGCATGTAACCACGAATCAGGCTTCCCAAGTGGTGCTAAAGAACCTTTCTGCCATGCAGGAAACATAAGAGACTGTCAGGAAGACCCCTTGGAGGAGGGCACAGCAACCCACTCTAGTATTTGTGCCTGGAGAATTCCATGGACAGAGGAACCTGTTGGGCCACAAGCCATAGGGTTGTAGAGTCAGACACTACTGAAGCGACTTAGCATGCACACATACAACCAGTAATCAGGCAAAGAAATATAACATTAACAACCCTTCAGAAGCTCACTTGTATCCTTTTTCAGATTAGCCCCTTCATTTGCTGTTTGTGAAATTCATATAAACGGAATCACTAAATAGGTACTGTGTCTTAGCAGAAGTCTTTTAATCAATGAGATGTTTGTGTATCCATTCTGTTATGTGTAGTTGTAGTTTAAGTTTACTACTGTGTATAATTCCATGTATGCATACATCAGAAATTACTATTTATTATATTTTGATGAGCTGTTGGGTTGTTTCCAATTTTCAGATAGCTAAAAAAGTTGAATACCCTTTCATATGCTTATTGGCCATTTGAATATTTTCTTTTTGATATGTGCGTTGATTTTTTTGGCCCATATTTCTGTTCCACTGTTGCCTTTTTCTTATTGCTGTGTAGGGCTACATTAAAAGTCCTTGATATAAGTCCTTTGATATATACATTGCAGTTATCTTTTTGTACTGAGTTGTTTGCATTTAGACTCTCTTTGCAGGCCATAGTGTCGCTAAGAGTCGGACACGACTGAGGGACTTCACTTTCACTTTTCACTTTCATGTATTGGAGAAGGAAATGGCAACCCACTCCAGTGTTCTTGCCTGGAGAATCCCAGGGACCGGGGAGCCTGGTGGGCTGCCATCTATGGGGTCGCACAGAGTCAGACATGACTGAAGCGACTTAGCAGCATAATGTCTTTGGAACTGAAGTACTCAATTTTAAAGCAGGTCAGATTAATCAGTTGTCATATATATATGCATATATATATATATATATATATATATATATTTTTTATCTAGAATCCCTCTGGAATTGATTTGTGACAGTCAAAATTTATTTCTCCCCACCTTAACGATATCCACATGATTTAGCTCAGCTTATTGCTCAACTTATTGAAAAAATAGTTTTTTTCTCACTGCACTATGTTATTGCTGTTGTCACAAATCAACGAAGCATCAATACAGATTCAATCAGAGAAGCAGAACCGCTGGAAGATAGACGTATACCTAAATATCTGTTACCTATCGGACCTTATGGTATTCTGAAGGCTGGTGAAACAGTTATTTGAGGCTTTTGCTTCTGTATCTGGTCCTGAGCTATCACTTGGGAAATAAGGACAGGAAGTGGGGAAGTCACATGAGCTTGAATCCCATAAGGATGTGGTAAAACCCAGTCTCCCTCCACCTCCAAGTCCTCAACTACAGTGATGGATGATCTGCAGAAATGAATGCCTTTCATATGGAGTTAACAAGCCCTTGGCCCAGGGGTCAGGGAAGCTGAAAGAGGGACTTGAGGAGGTGCAGGCCCAGCACTGGCCCACATGCTGCCAGATAGGTGCAGTTTGTGAGTTGCAACAACACTTATATTTGTGCTGCTGCTGCTGCTAAGTCACTTCAGTCGTGTCTGACTGTGCGACCCCATAGACGGCAGCCCACCAGGCTCCCCCGTCCCTGGGATTCTCCAGGCAAGAACACTGGAGTGGGTTGCCATTTCCTCCTCCAATGCATGAAAGTGAAAAGTGAAAGTGAAGTCACTCAGTCGTGTCTGACTCTTCGAGACCCCATGGACTGTAGCCGACGAGGCTCCTCCATCCATGGGATTCTCCAGGCAAGAACACCAGAGTGGGTTGCCATTTACTGTGCCTGCTGCTTCACTACCAGGTTCCAGATCTCATGCAAAATGCTCTGTGGCCCACTCAACTTGGAAATACGCAGGCAAGGAAGTTCTGGTAAACAGCTTCAGTCTACCTGTGCTGGCACAATGTGAATTCACCGCTGCTGTGTGTGGGCTTGCTGCAGTGGCTTATCTATTCTTGCAACAAACCACACTTTATTAACTGATGTCAACTATAATAGGGCTCCTTTTTTTTTTTTTTTTTTTTTCTGGCTGTGCTATGTGGCATGCGGAGATTTTTAGTTCTTAACTAAGGGTTGAACCTGTGCCCCCTGCAGTGGAAGCGTGAACACCTAACCCTGGACTGCTGGGGAACTTCCTAAATGTGTGTTTCTTTGATGTCATCCTAAAATATATCTTTTAAAATAATTCATTCTTTTTAGTATTTTAGCTGTGTATAAATACAGTTCATTTTTGCTTGTCATATTCGGAAATACTGCTAAACTTTTTAATTATCACTTTCCTGAAGAAATTATTATCTTTTTCTGAAGACTTGAAGTTTCTATTCAGAAAAGCAAGTAACAATAGATAATAATTATAGATTTATTTCTTCCCTGTTATCCATATGACTGTTATTTCTTTTTCTTGCCATTTTGTGCTAGTTAGGACCTCAGTTGAACAGAAATGGTTGTAATCAATGGGATTTCAATATTTTTTTTGAAACGTTTTATTTTGTATTGAGGTATAGCCAGTTAACAATGTAGTGATAGATTCAGGTGAAAGGAGAAGGGACTCAGTCATACATACGCATGTATCCATTCCCTGCCAAACCCCCATCCCACCCAGGCTGCCACATAACATCAAGCAGAGTTCCATGTGCTGTGCAGTAGGTCCTTGTTGGTTCTCCACTTTAAGTATAGCAGTGTGTACATGTCCATCCACACTCCCTAAATCGCTTTCCCCCATCCCCCGCCCACCAGCAACCATAAGCTCACTCTCAAGGTCTGTGAGTCTGTTTCTGTTTTGTGAGTTCATTTCTATCATTTCTTTTTAGATCCCACATATAGGGGATGTGGGCTTCCCTGGTGGCTCGGACAGTAAACAATCTGCCTGCAATGCAGTAAGACCCAGGTTCTATCTCTGGGTAGGGAAGATCCCCTGGAGAAGGGACTAGCAACCCACTCCAGTATTGTTGCCTGGAGAATCCCATGGACAGAGAAGCCTGCTAGGCTACAGTCCATGGGGTCGCAAAGAGTCAGACACGACTGAGCGACTAACAATTTCACTTTCATAAGGGATGTCATATATTTCTCCTCTGTCTGACTTCACTCAGTGTGACACTGTCTAGGTCCATTCACATTGCTGTGAATGGCCTTATTTCATTCTTTTTTGTGGCTGAGTAATAATCCATTGTGTGTATGTACCACATCATCTTCATCTAGTCCTCTGTCCATGGACATTTACTGTGTTTCCACGTCCTGGCTATTGTAAACAGTGCTGCAGTGAACACTGGGGTGCATGTTTCTTTTTGGATCATGTTTTTCTTCAGATACTATGCCCAGGAATGGCTTGTAGGGTCATACGGTAGCTCAATTTTTAGATTTTTAAGGAACCTCCACACTGTTCTCCATAGTGGCGATACCAATTTACATTCCCGTTGACAGTGTAGTAGGGTTCCCTTCTCTCCACACTCTCTCTAGCATTTATTGTTTGTGAGTTTCTTGATGATAGCCATTCTGACTGGTGTGAGATGATATATCATTGTAGTTTTGATTTGCATTTCTCTAATAATTAGCGATGTTGAACATCTTTTCATGTGCCTATTGGCCATCTCTATGTTGTCCTTGGAGAAATGTCTGTTTAGGTTTCTGCTCATTTTTTGAGTGGATCGTTTGCTTAGATGCTGTTAAGCCTCATGAGCTGTTTGCATGAGACTAATCTCATATTGGTCACATTCTTTGCAAATGTTTTCTCCCAATCTGTGGGTTGTCTTTCATTTTGTTTATTGTTTCCTTTGCTGTGCAAAACTTTTGAATTTATGTAGGTCTACCTTGTTTATTTTTGTTTTAATTTCCATTATTATGGGAGATAGATTGAAAAAGGTATTACTGTAATTGATGTCAGAGAGTGTTCTGCCTATGTTTTCCTCTAGGCGTTTTATGGTGTCCAGGTCTCACATATAGGTCTTTAATCCATTTTGAGCTGATTTTTGTATATGAAGTTGAAGAGTGATCCAATTTCATTTTTTTACATATTGCTGTCCAGTGTTTCCAGCACCATTTTGTTGAAGAGACTGTCTTTCCAACATTGTGTAGACTTGCCTCCTTTACCGTAGATTAATTTTTGATAAGTACATGTGCTTTTTTTCTGGGTTTTCTATTCTGCTCCATTTTGAGAATGATCTCAATCTTGAAAGGAAGCTTTCAATACTTCACTGTTAAGTATTGTTTAAGATTTTGTAGACACTCTATCAGATGGAGGAGTCTCCTTTCTATTTCTGTGTTAAGAAAAATTATACCATAGTAGGTATTAAAAGGGAGAAGGCAATGGCACCCCACTCTAGTGCTCCTGCCTGGGGGGCCCCATGGACGGAGGAGCCTGGAGGGCTGCAGTCCATGGGGTCGCTGAGGGTTGGACACGACTGAGCGACTTCACTTTCACTTTTCCCTTTCATGCATTGGAGAAGGAAATGGCAACCCACTCCAGTGTTCTTGCCTGAAGAGTCCCAGGGACGGGGAAGCCTGGTGGGCTGCCGTCTATGGGGTCACACAGAGTTGGACACGACTGAAGTGACTTAGCAGCAGCAGGTATTAAAAACTAACTTTTAAAAATTGTACTTTATAAAATTTCTAAGAGAAAAAATAACTAGAGGTTGCTAGCGGAAATGTCTGGAAAGCCTTTCCCATCTCATTCTCATTTTCAGCAAATAAATATCTTTCTTATATTTTTCAGAATATCACTTCCTCCTCCACCACACTTGCTTCTTTTCTTAGTATAAAACTATAATGGCAACAGTTTTTGATTTTTTTCACATATCAGTTTATTATTAAGAATTAATTTGAAATAATGGAGTAGGATTTTATTTTAAAAGACAGGTAAAAGTACAGGTACTATGGATGTGAAAATCCTTATAGCCACTGTTTACATTTGATCCAGTGGAGATGGAGTCCTCAGAGGAAAAGGCTTGTTTTAAAGAAAGAATTGGCTTCATTAGAGAGAGAGAAGTATGTGTGTGTATTATAGTCTCAGTATTGCTTTAATGAATATATTATTCTCCTTTGTTTCTATAACATGTTCTTAGTTGCTTAGAACATGATGCAGTTTCCTGAGGATTGAAACTAAGAGGAACATATTTGAGAGAACATAGAAGAGATATAGGGGAGAGATGTCTGTGTCCTCTTTGACTTACATTTATCCATTTATCTGAGTTTTAGTCAAATCAAATACCTATTTGATTTGTCTGGTCATAATCTTTACAGTTATATTGTACAATTGGTTTTTAAAGATGAGAACTCGTTTGTAAATTTTTATAAAATGATGGAAAAAAATCACTCACCATTTTTTGTTGTTGACAGTTTTTTGTTTAAATAATTTAACCTAGAAGATATCTATAGAGAGATGAGATTGTAAGGGGCATGGGAAAATGAAGATTATTTAAATGCCTTCTCAGGGTTTGGATTGTTACCTAGAATGCATCTTGTTTCATTGAGTCCAGTTATGACCTTGTGTGGGTAAGTAGCTGGTGCAGAGGACCTAGACAGTACAGATTTGAAGCTCATGGGTGAAACATGGAAAGGGGAGGAACAGCTACCATATGGATGTTGTGAGGAGGGCAGTAAAAAAAGAACTGATTCATCTGGCCATGATAGAAATCCGAAACACAGAAAGTGCCTAGTATAAAAGTTTAGGGACTTCCCTGGAGGTCCATTGATTAGACTTCCCGTTCCAATGCAGAGCGTGTAGGTTCGATCCCTGATGGGGGAACTAAGATCTCATGGATCTTGTGGCCAAAAAACCAACCATACAGCAGAAGCAACAGTGTAACAGATTCAATAAAGACTTTAAAGGTGATCCACGTCAAAAACATCTTCAAAGAAGTTTAAGGTTGTTTGTGTTGAGTTGTACAATATAGACCCCTCTTTAACTTGCCTGAGAAATAATTCAGTTCATTCTACACTGCTGGCTAATGCTTTTAGGATTCTTTTAAAGTGCGTTCTCTTTTTAATGTGCTTTATTTCTGAAACAGAAATGACGTGTGAGAATGGTCTACGGGCTGCAGATATCTGGCCTATGGAGATCTATTTTATTTCCTTTCTTTTTTTCCCTCAAATTTAAATTCAGGAGATATGCCTAGTTAAGCAACAGTGAAGACTATTTTTAGGGCATTTTGAAGATGAAAAGTTCTGAGGTAGAGTTTAAAATAGGCTTTCCTCCTTTAGATTGCTATAAATTGACTATTTCACTCTGATTCTTTTTTTTTTTTTTTTCATTTATCTTTGTCTTTATTCTTTTTTATTTTTAGAAGTATTTTAATTTTAAAGTATATATTATGATAATGTTAATACTTTCATTTTCATGACTTTTCGTTACTCTTTTGGTTGATTGAAGAAAATAAGTATTATCTTTTTGTCCCTATGGTCAAGCCCATTATTTCTTTTTTCTGTTAACATAATTAGAGATAAAACAGTGGCCAAAATCAATCTTGAACAATCAAAAGACAATTGGACAACTAGTAACCAGTCCTTTGGTTTCCTAACCAACAAGAAAGCTGCTCCTCTGTATCTGCTCCCCAAGTTGTATGAGAGAGGCTTCTGATCACATTGGTCAGCATGGGATTATGTAAAATTTGAGCATTGTTTAATCTGGAAACTGAACTGATCTACTAACACAAAAGCTGATTCTAGGGGATAGGTAATATTTCATCCCATTCAAAATTATTTGGGGAAACTAAACGGACAAAGCACATATTTTGAAATCTTATCTAGAAATTAAAAATACCTAAGAAATAATTTTCATAGGAACTAAAGCTAAAATTAGTTTTAGGTTCTTTAATTGAAGATACTACCTACCAAACATTTCAAATTTTCTTCATCTGACACCAGATGAATATCTTTCTCTTTTGCTAGAATAAAGCTTTAGCTGTCCTTTGTGGTTCCCTCAATCATTTCCATCCTTTTGTGTTGTGCAGTATTTGTGCCATGCATTTACATTTTAAAAGTTGTAGTCCATGCGGTGTGACTTTCAAACATCGACAAACCTATTCCCCTGTCAACCCCTCTGCTTAATCAGCAGCCACTTTATTCCTGCTCTTTTCAAAGGCACTTGAACTGCCTGAAAAGCTAAAGGACAATTCAAGTGAGTGCACTGGGCTGGTCCCCTCCAGAGTTCATCTATGCAGATACACACATGCAGTCTTCTAGTGAAGAAGGGTGTTTCAACAGCACCATCATAGCTATGCTGAGCAGATGTCCTAAAACTAAAGGAAAGGAAGTTTCCTTCCAGAAGGTGGGGTGAAGTTTTCTTATTCTGTGTATTTGAGTGTGTTGCGGTTGTAAGGTGGAGGATAAATACTAAAATTAAGGAGAGAAAATAATTTACAGTAGCAGTGCATGAGGCCTTCTTGTTTGTAGTGAATAGTTTAATAGAGAAGTGTGCTGCCCTGCCCATCACTTCTAATGATCATCTCCACCTTGCCAATTTACATATACTCAGTATTATCCAGAGTTCTAGGGGCTTAGGTATAAAACTACTGAATATCATTGATAAAATAATGAGTTTTTATTTTTTACTGTGGACTTTTGATGCTAGTAGGCTTAAGTCCCTTGAACCTTTGAAATAATGCTTTAATTTTTACTTTGGGAAGTCAGGGTTGCCAAAGGAAATAGAACAAGAAAGCATAGTACAGATCATTTTGAATATGAACAAAACATTCAACTTGAGAATTTCATTTGACTATGTCCCAAAAAAATTTTTTTAATGTCAGAATTTTGGGGGAGCTTCTCTGTTAGCTAAGCTGGTAAAGAATCCACCTGCAATGCAGGAGACCCCAGTTCGATTCCTGGGATGGGAAGATCCCCTGGAGAAGGGATAAACTACCCACTCCAGTATTCCTGGGCTTCCTGGTGGCTCAGATGGTAAAGAATCCATCTGCAGTGTGGGAGACCTGGGTTAGATCCCTGGGTTGGGAAGATCCCCTGGAGGAGGGCATGGCAACCCACTCCAGTATTCTTGCCTGGAGAACCCCCATGGACCAAGGAGCCTGTCCATGGGATTGCAAAGGGTCAGACATGACTGAGCAACTAAGCACAGCACAACATTTAGTAGATTTACAGTGTTTCAGGCGTATAGAAAAGTGATTCAATTATATATATGTATGTTACTGCTGCTAAGTAACTTCAGTCATGTCTGACTCTCTGTGACCCTATGGACTGTAGCCTGCCAGGCGCCACCTGGGAAGTCCATTTACATGTATATATATTCTTTTTCAGAATTTCAAAATTTGAATTGTTTGGAGGTATAACATGGAGCTGAAACTTGAGAAACATATGTGCTTTCACATGAGACAATTTTTTGACAATTTCAATTCTCAGTTTGAGAGTGTTTTATTCTAGACTTAAATACAAGTTGACTATGTTAAAAATGTGAATATTGACATATTAGGAAGATATTGTTGATGAAAAAATACTAAACAAAGGATGACAGTACTTATCTCAATGTATTGCTAACCACTGACCCCAAGACCAAAATGAGGCTGTCATTCATCATTATCCGCAATGGAAAAACAATTTTAGAGTCAGACAAATACATTTGAACTGGCTTTAGGTCATTAGCTATGTGATCAGGAGAAATTATCTTACATTCTTGAAATTTCAATGATTATTATTAATAAAAATAACCCCCCACCCCCTCCTCACCACCCCAGCCAAGGGCTCTTTTGATTTATATATAGTAGCTGTGACTATCCCTGGGTCAGGAAGATCCCCTGGAGGAGGGCATGGCAACCTACTCCCCTATTCTTGCCTGCAAAATCCCATGGACAGAAGAGCCTGGCAGGCTACAGTCCAAAGAATCGCAGTGTCAAACACAACTGAGCCCGAGCACGAAGCATGTGAATGAACATTTTCCACCAAAAGTGAAATACATGTATTTATCTAAATATGTGATTGTAAATATCTGAAAATAAAAATAGTTTTCCATATTTCAAGGCTGTTTTATTATGATAAATTAGATATATTTTGTAATATTTTTTATACATAACCTTTCCTGAAAAATGACAAAGTAAGCATTTCATTATTTTTGTCTGCACAACAGATTTAGGGTTTCTATACTATAAAAATTGATTTTAGAAATTATAAAATTGTTTAATAAAATTTTCAGTTTTGCCTGGTACAGCTGAATTTAGGTTGAGTTTTGAAGCTACTCTTTCTTGACTTGTGAGGTTTAGAGTGCATTTGTCCAATATATCAGTCATCTATCGTTGGTGGGTAATTTGGCTTCATTTCTATTCCCTGGGTTTGATCCCTGGGGTTGGGAAGATCCCCTGGAGGAGGGCATGACAATAATTTTATTGTTATATCTGGGGCTTTCGAAGTGGCTGGAATTACATAAGGATTAGAATCACTCAACAGAGGCGACCAGAAAAGACTGAGGGAAAAGAGATACTAGGTAAGGCCTTTAGATGAGATTTATCCAGGAAATGGATTTCAATGAAATGCATGTGATCTTTGCAAGTTTTTTTTTTTTTTTTTTTTTTTAATTTAAGGACTAACTGTCTATTAGGTATTGTGCAGTGTCTTAGGTACTCTATAGCCACTGTAACTTGAAGAAGGTGACATTACAAAAAAGGATGTTGTGAATAAGGTTGGAAACATATACTAATATGCTTGTAAACATTCCTTTTAATAATTCTTAGATACATGTCGTTCTACCTTAGTCCTTTTGGCATGACTGTTTTGACCCCAGAGACTCCTTCCCCCCTCTAAATTCAACCAGGATGTTTTCAGCCTCTATGTTTACTCCTGTGTCCTAATACTCACAGATGACAGCTTCAGTCTGCCCCCAGTGACATCGTATCCTGGCCTCCCAGGCAGTCTCTGAGTCTCGGAGCTGACGATCTAGCCTCATCCCTCTTGCTCTGGGCTCAGCGTGAGGTTCCTCTGGACTTCAGTGAGCTCGAGCTGGGAAAGCCTGAGGGATGGGTGACCATCTATGTTTAGCTGACGATCAGGGCTGCTCTTTACATGTGTCACTGATAGTACAAAACAGTACTTTTATTATGTGAATGTATTTCACACACATTAAATCTAAAAAGTTTCTTCAATATGTTCATGAGGTCAAAAGAACTATCCTAAGTTTACCAAAATGTTCTGCTTCAGATTCTCCCAACACAGATCAGTATGCACATTGGTTTATGTTAGAATTTGTGTGTAAGATTTTTTCCCCTTCTTAATGATGAGGGTAAGCTGAAGGTATGTCACCAAAAACTCAAATATTGAAAGTGATTGCAGAGTATCCCTTTTAAAAGTGATAGAATTTGCATTTATTAGTACTACGTTTCAGTTAGAATTTGCATTTATTAGTACTACGTTTCAGTTTTTTCTGATGTACTAAAATGCCTTCTAATTGATTACCTAGTTAAGAGCAGACTCTGTTTTCTCAAAGAACAGCATGGAGATTCTTGGTAGAACACCTTCCAGAAATACTGAAAGCAATTGGATAACGTGATGAAACACGGATTTATTCACAAACGCATTAGAGGCTGAGACATGGTGATCCGTATCAGTTCAGGTCACTGTTTCTCTTGTCTAAATCAGAGCTGCTGAGCCACAACCATCTGTATATGTAATGCTAATTTGTTAACAGCCTCTTTATAATAAGCCAGAACTCATTTTACCTGGTGGTTTTATTTTAAATGTATGAGTTACATTAAATGACATTCAAATAAGTAGTAGAATTTTAACTCAAAGAATATGGAAAGTAAAGCCATACAGCTACATTCAGAACCAGCTGGAATTTGGCACCTGACGATGATTAACAGGTTGAACAGATTAGATCTAAATCTGTTTAAATAAAATTGAAAAAATATTTTTATTGAAAACAACTTCAGCAATTTAACAGATCCATGAGATCTGAAAAAAAATGATTTGTTTACATATTATCAGTCAATACTGAGATGGGCTGGAAGATTTTGAACATACCATACAAAACAGGACACAAAATTGGTCAACTATCCCAAGAGTTCATCCAATTGAGACAGACTTCTGAGTATTTGAAACACCAAATTATTCTTGCAAAGTGTCAATTTTTAATGGGTATTTGACTTCTCATAGGTATATTACTATTACTAGTAAGCAAAGTAAAAATATTAATAAGTTTGATTTATGAAATATTTATAAAAGTATGTCTTTGTAGTAAAAAATGAAACATTTAAATCTGTCTAAATAATTTTGATTAAAATATTGAATATCATGTGATCTACTAAGATCCACTGAACTAGTCACTAACTTTATTTTGCATTGTGAAGATAAGCCTGAATTTATGATTACTTTTTAAAAGATGACAGTGTTTTTGAAGAAACCACTTGAATATAAAAAATGTAGAGATTTTAATATAACATGTTATATAAAGTAGTTTGCTGAACCTTATAGTAATTTGTGAAATTTATGTTATACCAATATTACATTACCTAAAACCTAATAGGGATTTTTAAATGTTATAGAGAACATACAAAGCCCTAGAATAAATCCCGATGGCTAGTAACTATGGCTGCCACTTAAAAAAACAAAAGTTATAGCACAATAAACTGTTCTGTGTATGTGCAAAGGGAAAACCAAACTCTGAAGAGATACCCTAATTCAGATACAGGCTTTTTCTTAGACAAGCCTGTCTTAGGAAAACAAGGCAATTCTCTAGTCTCTCATCATCTTGTCTCCCAAATATATCCAGGCGATTGACTCACAGTTAGTTGCTAAGGTAAATACAAGGGGAGCTTGTTAATATGTGTTTGCTACCCATTCTCAAAGTAAAACATGTTTTTTTAAACAGATTTCTTTCATGAAATTTTATCTTCAGACTATTATTTGGACATAATTCCAGTGATGTGACAAGCAAATAAGCAAAAAATAAATAAAATAATGATCTTGGCCTTCAAAACATGCAATTTTTCCTCTAAACAAATCTTCCTTATTGGCAATCTGTCTCAAATTATATGTAAATGGAAATATGCTGTGTAAATAACATGAACAAAGCATAGTATCTGGTTGAGATGAAAGTCCTCTTTGAATATTGTTTGTAACTTGAAGACTTTGCTCACTCGTTGGATAGATTCCATTAAACACAGCCGGGAGCAATATATAGTGTGGATTATATGACTTTGCTGTAATGGACATGCAAATACATATTTTTCACATATAATATACAAACATCTCAGCAGGACAGTTGGATAATGGAGCCAAAAAATCAGGAAACTGGCAAATGTACACTGGATTACTATGTCTTGATTCCACACTTCAAATAAAATGAACATTAAATTCATCTGATGTCTTATTTTTTAATTGGAGACACATTGGTAGAGGGGCATTTCAGTTCACAAGCACTCTCAATTACTTCCATGTTAACCACATTTCACAAACTTCCAACTTGTGAACTGTTCTCTAAAAAAAAAAAAAAAAAAACTTCTGTGGTAGAACTTGCAGACTTGACCAACTCAAGTTTCTCAAGTTTTCATTCATTTTTTTGTCTTTTTCTGAAGTCCTCATGTGTCCATGTAAATGAAATTTTAAGTATCACATTTTTGGTAATTAAAATTTTTAATTAATGTTGCCAAAGAGTTTCAAGTTAACCTCAAACTTTTAGTAGTGTTCCTGAATGTTATAGTTTATTGCCTCCTATGTGATTCTACAGGCTAAACTATAGTAAATAATGAGAATATTTTGATTTGCACAGCTTTACAGTTTACAAAGGCCACATGTTCACTCATGTAGCTGATGAATGTCTGTGAGCGCATACAGCATGCTGCATGACGTGTGTTTTCTTAGACTCGGGAAATAAACTGGAGATGAGAAAGGACTGGCCCCTGCTCTCAGGCTGCTTTCAGTCTAGCCTCCTGAAATCCTTACACATTCCAGTGACGCGGATGCTCCTGAAGTCCATCAACCTCCCGCCTCTGAGAAGCTGTTACCCGAAACTTTGTGTTGTGTTTTACAACAAAGGTCTGGCTAGTCAAGGCTATGGTTTTTCCTGTGGTCATGTATGGATGTGAGAGTTGGACTGTGAAGAAAGCTGAATACTGAAGAATTGATGCTTTCGAACTGTGGAGTTGGAGAAGACTCTTGAGAGTCCCTTGGACTGCAAGGAGATCCACCAGTCCATTCTGAAGGAGATCAGCCCTGGGATTTCTTTGGAAGGAATGATGCTGAGGCTGAAACTCCAGTACTTTGGGCACCTCATGCGAAGAGTTGACTCATTGGAAAAGACTCTGGTGCTGGGAGGGATTGGGGGCAGGAGGAGAAGGGGACGACAGAGGATGAGATGGCTGGATGGCATCACTGACTCGATGGACGTGAGTCTGAGTGAACTCCGGGAGTTGGTGACAGACAGGGAGGCCTGGTGTGCTGCGATTCATGGGGTCGCAAAGAGTCGGACATGACTGAGTGACTGATCTGATCTGATCTGATCTTACCCATTGTAATTGTATCCCTAAACAATATGCTTTTAAGTTAGACCTGGTTTTTATGCCATCATATACATGGAATCCCAGATGGCACTAGTGGTAAAGAACCTGCCTAACCATGTAGGAGATATAGAGATGTGCGTTCAAACACTGGGTCAGGAAGATTCCCTGGAGGAGGAAATGGCAATCCAATCCAGTATTCTTGCCTGGATAATCGCATAGACAGAGGGACCTGGCAGGCTGCAGTCCACAGCGTTGCAAAGAGTTGGACACAACTGAAGTGACTGAGCACAGCACAGCACAGTGAAATGGAACCATGCTGCCCATATTCTGTGGCTTGCTTTTTCCATCCATGAATTTTTTTCTTTTAATATTTGGGTCTCCACATACTTATAGTTGTCTGTTTTCACTGTGGCATAGGATGAACATACAACTATTCGTGAACTGGTAAGTCTGATGCTGGGGGGATATTTATGAGTTCCAATTACCCCAGATCTTCACCAATCATGGAATTATTAAGCTTATAATTTTTGTCAAAATGGTAGATTAGAAAGATAGCTCATTGTGTTTTTATTTAGGATTTCCTTAATTACTAATAAAGTTAGCATTTTTTACAAGTTTTTGATCATTTTTATTTTAAGACTTGCCATGTGTCTTATTTTAATGATTTTTGATGAAGCACAAGCTTCACGGTCTTTTCTAAGGAGTCAGTTCTTGGACAGCAAGGAGATCCAACCAGTCCATCCTAAAGGAAATCAGTCCTGAATATTCATTGGAAGGACTGATGCTGAAGCTGAAACTCCAATCCTTTGGCCACCTGATGCAAAGAACTGACTCCTTGGAAAAGACTGTGATGCTGGGAAAAACTGAAGTCAGGAAGAGAAGGGGACAACAGAGGATGACATGGATGGATGGCATCACTGACTAGATGGACATGAGTTTGAGTAAGCCCTGGGAGTTAGTGGTGTGCTGCAGTCCATGGGGTTGCAAACAGTTGGACACAACTGAGTGCCTGAACTAAATACATATCCTATAACACATTTTCTGGTTATTAATCCTTTGTAAGTAATATGTTTATAAATATTTCCTCTAAGTTATGAATTTTCTTTCCACTTCCTTTTTGTCCCACTGATAAACATTTCTGATTTTTATTAAGCTAGTGATAGCATTTTAAAATATTAGGGGATTTAGATCAAAGCCTTCAGTTTACTTCAATTCAGTTCAGTCGCTCAGTCGTGTCTGACTCTTTGCAACCCCATGGACTGCAGCATGACAGGCCTCCCTACCATCACCAACTTTTGAGTTTACCCAAACTCATGTCCATTGAGTCGGTGATGTCATCCAAGCATCTCATCCTCTGTCATCCCCTTCTCCTCCTGCCTTCAATCTTTCCCAGAATCAGGGTCTTTTCAAATGAGTCAGGTCTTTGCATCAGGTGGCCAAAGTACTGGAGTTTCAGCTTCAACATCAGGCCTTCCAATGAACACCCAGGACTGATTTCCTTTAGGATGAACTGTTTGGATCTCCTTGCAGTCCAAGGGACTCTCAAGAGTCTTCTCCAATACCACAGTTCAAAAGCATCAATTCTTCTGTGCTCAGCTTTCTTTATAGTCTAACTCTCACATCCATACGCGACTACTGGAAAAACCATAGCCTTGACTGGACTGACCTTTGTTGACAAACTAATATCTCTGCTTTTTAATATGCTGTCTAGGTTGGTCATAACTTTCCTTCCAAGGAGTAAGCTTCTTTTAATTTCATGGCTGCAATCACCATCTGCAGTGATTTTGGAGCCCAAAAAAACAGTCAGCCACTGTTTCCACTGTTTCCCCATCTATTTCCCATGAAGTGATGGGACTGGATGCCATGATCTTCGTTTTCTGAATGTTGATTTTTAAGCCAACATTTTTACTCTCCTCTTTCACTTTCATCAAGAGGCTCTTTAATTCTTCTTCACTTTCTGCCAAAAGAGTGGTGTCCTCTGCATATCTGAGGTTATTGATATTTCTCCCGGCAGTCTTGATTCCAGCTTGTGCTTTTTCAAGCCCAGCGTTTCTCATGATATACTCTCCATATAAGTTAAATAAGCAGGGTGACAATATACAGCCTTGACATACTCCATTTCCTATTTGGAACCAGTCTGTTGTTCCATGTCCAGTTCTAACTGTTGCTTTCTGACCTGCATACACGTTTCTCAAGAAGCAGGTCAGGTGGTCTGGTATTCCCATCTCTTTCAGAATTTTCCACAGTTGATTGTGATCCACACAGTCAAAGGCTTTGGCATAGTCAATAAAGCAGAAATAGATGTTTTTCTGGAACTCTCTTGCTTTTTCCATGATCCAGCAGATGTTGGCAATTTGATCTCTGGTTCCTCTGCCTTTTCCAAAACCAGTTTGAACATCTGGAAGCTCACAGCTGAAGCCTTGCTTGGAGAATTTTGAGCATTACTTTACTAGCGTTTGAGATGAGTGCAATTGTGCGGTTGTTTGAGCAATCTTTGGCATCGCCCTTCTTTGGGACTGGAAAGAAAACTGACCTTTTCCACTCCTGTGGCCACTGCTGAGTTTTCCAAATTTGCTGGCATATTGAGTGTAGCACTTTGATAGCATCATCTTTCAGGATTTGAAATAGGTCACCTGGAATTCCATTACCTCCACTAGCTTTGTTCGTAGTGATGCTTTCTAAGGCCCACTTGACTTCACATTCCAGGATGTCTGGCTCTAGGTCAGTGATCATACCATCATGATTAACTGGGTCGTGAAGATCTTTTTTGTAGAGTTCTTCTGTGTATTCTTGCCACCTCTGCTTAATATCTTCTCTTCTGCTAGATCCATACCATTTCGGTCCTTTTTTGAGCCAACCTTTGCATGAAATGTTCCCTTGGTATCTCTAATTTTCTTGAAGAGCTCTCTAGTCTTTCCCATTCTATTATTTTCCTCTCTTTCTTTACATTGATTACTGAGGAATGCTTTCTTATCTCTCCTTGCTATTCTTTGGAACTCTGCATTCAAATGGGTATATCTTTCCTTTTCTCCTCTGCTTTTGGCGTCTCTTCTTTTCACAGCTATTTGTAAGGCCTCCTCAGACAGCCAATTTGCTCTTTTGCATTTCTTTTTCTTGGGGATGGTCTTGATCCCTGTCTCCTGTACAATGTCATGAACCTCATTCCATAGTTCATCAGGCACTCTATCAGATCTAGTCCCTTAAATCTATTTCTCACTTTCACTGTATAATCATAATGGATTTGATTCAGGTCATACCTGAATGGTCTAGTGGTTTTCCCTACTTCTTCAATTTATGTCTGAATTTGGCAATAAGGAGCTCATGATCTGAGCCACAGTCAGCTCCCAGTCTTGTTTTTGCTGACTATATAGAGCTTCTCCATCTTTGGCTGCAAAGAATATAATCAATCTGATTTTGGTGTTGGCCATCTGGTGATGTCCATGTGTGGAGTCTTCTAGTCTTCTCCTGTGTTGTTGGAAGAGGGTGTTTTCTATGACCAGTGCTTTCTCTTGGCAAAACTCTATTAGCCTTTGCCCTGCTTCATTTTGTACTCCAAGGCCAAATTTGCCTGTTACTCCAGGTGTTTCTTGACTTCCTACTTTTGCATTCCAGTCCCCTATAAAGAAAAGAACTCTTTTTTGGATGTTAGTTCTAAAAGGTCTTGTAGGTCTTCACTGAACCATTCGACTTCAGCTTCTTCAGCATTACTGCTCGGGCATGGACTTGGATTACTGTGATATTGAATGGTTTGCCTTGGAAACAAATGAAGATCATTCTGTCATTTTTGAGATTGCATCCAAGTACTGCATTTTGGACTCTTTTGTTGACTATGATGGGTACTCCATTTCTTTTAAGGGATTCCTGCCTACAGTAGTAGATATAATGTTCATCTGAGTTAAATTCATCCATTCCAGTCCATTTTAGTTCATCAGAAAACGAAGATCATGGCATCCAGTCCCATCACTTCATGGGAAATAGATGGGGAAACAGTGGAAACAGTGTCAGACTTTATTTTGTAGGGCTCCAAAATCACTGCAGATGGTGACTGCAGCCATGAAATTAAAAGATTCTTATTCCTTGGAAGGAAAGTTATGACCAACCTAGACAGCATATTGAAAAGCAGAGACATTACTTTGCCAACAAAGGTCCGTCTAGTCAAGGCTATGGTTTTTCCTGTGGTCATGTATGGATGTGAGAGTTGGACTGTGAAGAAAGCTGAGTGCCGAACAATTGATGCTTTTGAACTGTGGTGTTGGAGAAGACTCTTTAGAGTCCCTTGGACTGCAAGGAGATCCAACCAGTCTATTCTGAAGGAGATCAGCCCTGGGATTTCTTTGGAAGGAATGATGCTAAAGCTGAAACTCCAGTACTTTGGGCACCTCATGTGAAGAGTTGACTCATTGGAAAAGACTCTGATGCCGGGAGGGATTGGGGGCAGGAGGAGAAGGGGCCGACAGAGGATGAGATGGCTGGATGGCATCACTGACTCAATGGACGTGAGTCTGAGTGAACTCCGGGAGTTGGTGACAGACAGGGAGGCCTGGTGTGCTGTGATTCATGGGGTTGCAAAAAGTCGGACATGACTAAGCGACTGAACTGAACTGAACTGAATTCCTAAAAAGCTGATGTTCACTACAGCCATCTCCTCTTTGACCACTTCCAATTTGCCTTCATTCATGGACATACATTCCAGGTTCCTATGCAATATTGCTCTTTACAGCATCGGACCTTGCTTCTATCACCAGTCACGTCCACAACTGGATGTTGTTTTTGCTTTGGTTCCATCTCTTTATTCCTTCTGGAGTTATTTCTCCACTGATCTCCAGTAGCATATTTGTCACCTACTGAGCAGGAGAGTTCATCTTTCAGTATTCTTTGTTTTTGCCTATTCATACTGTTCATGGGGTTCTCAAGGCAAGAATCCTGAAGTGGCTTGCCATTCTCTTTTCCAGTGGACCAGATTTTGTAGAACTGTCCACCATGATCCGTCTTGGGAGGCCCTACATGGCATGGCTCATAGTTTCATTGTGTTAGACAAGGCTCTGATCCATGTGATTAGATTGGCTAGTTTTCTGTGACTGTGGTTTCAGTCTGCCTGGCCTCTGATGCCCTCTCTCAGTGCCTACCATCTTACTTGGGTTTCTCTTACCTTGGACGTGTAGTATTTCTTCGCCGCTGCTCCAGCAAAGCACAGCTGCCGCTCCTTACCTTGTACGTGGGGTAGCTCCTCTCTGCGTGCAGCCGCCCTACTCGCCACTCCAGTGCCACTCAGCCACCTTAGATATGTACTAAGTCACTGAGTTGTGTCTGACTCTTTTGTGAGCCCATGGACTATAGTCCTGCCAGGCTCCTCTGCCCATGGGGTTTCCCAGGCAAGACTATTGGAGTGGGTTGCCATCTCCTTCTCCAGGGGATCTTCCCAACCCAGAAATCAAAGCTGCATCTTCTTCATTGCACGTCGATTCCTTTCCACTGAGCCACAGGGGAAGCCTAGTATGCTATAGAAACCAGCATGAAAAGGATATCAATTAGTAAATCATTAAATGATTTTTGAAAGGTCTTAAACAGTGAAAGAAGATCTATAGAAGTTTTTAAAATTTGATAAAATACCTAGCAGTTAGAAGCATCATATTATTTTATTTTTATTTTATTTTGGGATATAGTTGATTTATAATATTTTTTTTTGTTTTAGTCTCAGATGTATAGCTAATCATTCTTTTACAGATTCTTTTCCCATGTAGTTTATTACAGAATATTGAGTAGCATTCCTTGTGCTATAGTATAGGTCCTTGATAATCCATTTTATATTTAGTAGTGTATATATGTTAATCTCAACCTCCAGATTTATCTCTGCCCACCACCAACTTTCCTCTTTCGTAATCGTAAGTTTGTTGTCAAAGTCTCTGAGTCCTTTTCTGTTTTGTAAATAAGTTCATTTGTATCATCTTTTTGATTCCACATATAAATGAATCATGATATTTGCCTTTGTTTAACATTTCATTTAGTATGATACTCTCTAGATCCATTTGTGTTGCTGCAAATGGTATTATTTTGTTGCTTTTTATGGCTGAGTAATAGTCATTGTATATATGTATTACATCTTTATCCATTCACCTGTCAGTGGACACTCAGACTGTTTCTATATCTCAGCTGCTGTAAATACTGCTGCAGTGAACACTGGAGTGAGTGTATCTTTTCAACTTATAGTCTTCTCTGGATATATGCTCAGAATTTGGATTGCTGGACCCTAGAATTGGGATTGTTGGTCCATATTGCTGGACCATAAAAATAGCTGTATCTTTAGTTTTTTAAGGAACCTCATACTGTTCTCATAGTGGCTGTACCAATGTACATTCCCACCAACAGTGTAGGAGGATTCCTGTTTCTCCACACCCTCTCCAGCATTTATTTTTTGTAGGTTTTTTGATGATGGATATTCTGACTGGTGGTCTTTCCTGGTGGCTCAGATGGTGAAGAATCTGCCTGCAGTGTGGGAGACCTGGGTTTGGTCCCTGTTTGGGAAGACCCCCTGGAGGAGGGCATGGCAACCCATTCCAGTATTCCTGCCTGGAGAACTGGAAAATCCCTTTGGACAGAGGAGCCTGGCAGGCTACAGTCCATGGAGTTGCAAAGAGTCAGACATGACCAAGCAACTAAGCATACATCACATTCTGCCTGGGGTAAGGCATTGTAGTTTTGACTTGGATTTCTCTAATAATTTGTGGTTCATCTTTTACTGTGTTTTTGGCCATCTGTATGTTTTCTTTGGGGAAATTTTTATTTAGGTCTTTTGTCCATTTTTTTGATTTTTTTAACATATTGAGCTGCATATAAATTTTAATCCCTTATCATTCATATCATTTTCAAATGTTGTCTCCCATTAGGTGAATGGTCTTTTCATTTTGTTTATGGTTTCTTTTCCTATGCAAAGGCTTTTAAGTTAATTAGATCCCACTTATTTTTGTTTTTACTTTGAGTATTTCATAAGGTAGATTAAAAAAATACTGCAATTTATGTAGGAATGTTCTGCCTATGTTTACCTCTAAGAGTTTTATAGTATCCCATGTCTTTGAGTTTATTTTTGTGTGTGATGCTAGAGAATATTCTAATTTTATTCTTCTACATGTACCTGCCCAGCTTTCCCATCATAACTTATTGAAGACATCATCCATTGTCCATTGTGTATTCTTGCCTCCTTTGTTGTAGATTAGTGGATTCTATGTGTATGTTTATTTCTGAGCTTTCTATCCTATTTCATTGATCTGTATTTCTGTTCTTATGCCAGTATCACAGTGTTTGGATTTCTGTAGCTTTGTAGTGTAGTTTGAAATGAGAGTGCCTGATTACTCCAGCTCCCTTTTTCTTTCTCAGTATTGCTTTGGCTGTTGAGGGTCTTTTGTGTTAGCCAGCACCGCCCCCCAACCCACCCTCGGCAGCAGACCTTTCAATACTAGCAGGTGGGTCTTGCGCGGTCTCTTTATGACGTCAATGCTTTTTCTCCTGTGACCTGGTGCACACAAGATCCTGCGTGTGCCCTCCAAGAGTGGAGTTTCTATTTCCCCTAGTCCTGTGGAATTCTGTGGTCATACTCCACCAGCCTTCAAAGCCAGATTTACTGGGTCTCCTCTTTCTGTTTCCAGACCCCCAGGCTGGGGAGCCTGGTGTGGGGCTCAGAACGCTCACTCTTGTGGAAAAACCTCTGAGGTACAATTATATTCACTTTTGTGGGTCACTCACCCAGAGGGAATGGGATTTGATTATGTTGGTAAACCACCCCTGCTATCATCTTGTTGTGGCTTCTTTGTTTTTGGATGTTGAATATCATTTTTGGTAGTCTTTTTTTTTTTGTCAGCAGTTGTTAAGCAGTTGTGATTTTAGTGTTTTTTCATGAGAGGAGGAACTCAAGTCCTTCTAATATGCCGTCTTGTCTCCTCCCTGGTCTCTTTTCCACTTTCTTTATTGAAGCATAGGTTTCCACATGTTCCTGATAATCAAAAGTTCTTAAAATTGATGTAATCTAATTGGTAAATTTTTTTGGGTAAAATTTTTATGTTGTGCTATGTTTAAGAAATTTTCTTTATTCTAGTATCGCAATATTCTCCCATGTTTTCTTTTCAATATTTTAAATCCTTGTGTACTAGAAAGAATGTTTGTGTGGGTTGCTTTGCAGAGATCCAATTTACCTGTGTAGACCCAATTGTTGAAGTATGTTACCAGTGTATTGAACGGTGCATTTCATTCTCCATATCTTATATTTGAATTCTACTTTTACCCTATTGGATAGAAGCACCAGTGAAATGATAAAGCAAAGTATTGAAAGCAGCAATATTGTAATGTTCATGATATCGAAAAGAGCATTTCCAATAGCTCATCATGCACTTCTACTGTGTATTTTATTTCTTTTATTTATTTATTTTATGTGTTTAAATAAGCTCCCTTTCTATGCCTAGTTTATATAGACTTATAGAGGTCACAATATTCAACCTATTTTGTAGTTTTGAGTTAAACTTATTCGTGGTTTTAGTCTTTTTATAAATAGTGGGATTCAATTTGCTAGTAATTTGTTTAGAATTTTTGTATCTTTGTTCATGAATGAAATTGTCCTTCTGTTGTGTCTTTCTTTTGTCCTTGGCAAGGTTTGATCTTGACCTCCAGGAAGTCATTAGTTCAGTGTCTTCACCCATTATGTTTCCTGGAAGAGGTTATATGAGACGGACACTGTGTCTTTAATTTCTTAATTTTGAATGTCTGGGAGACTTCACAAATGGAGTCCTCTGAAACTTACATTTGTTTCATGTGTGGTAATTTCTTTTGATCTACATTTCAGTTCACTAACTGTCTTGTGCACATATGTTCAAATGTGGCCAATGAATTTGCAAAATTAATAATTACATGACATTTAAATTAGTTATTTATCAGATATTTTAGAGTTTTTGCTTCTTCAGATATTTTCATTTGTCATTTATTTCTTTAAATAGGAGTAGTATATTTGTTTTAATATTAATTTATTTCATAATTTTAATATTGGATGTACTTGCAGATCTATTCCTATTATTTTTTCTCTGGTATCTTTCGTACTGTCATTTTTCTTTTTGAACTTTGTTATCTTTGGCTGCTTGCTAGTCATTGATTACAGAAAAGTACCTTCATTCTCTAACCATCAAAGTTAGAGATAAATCTTTCCATCAGATCAGATCAGATCAGATCAGTCGCTCAGCCGTGTCCGACTCTTTGCGACCCCATGAATTGCAGCACGCCAGGCCTCCCTGTCCATCACCAACTCCCGGAGTTCACTGAGACTCACGTCCATCGAGTCAGTGATGCCATCCAGCCATCTCATCCTCTGTCATCCCCTTAAACAGTACTATTTCACATTCCAGTTTCCTAGGGATGCAAAGAGTTGAGACAAACTCAAATCATTTGTACAACTCCAGACTGTATGCTCCATCCAGAAGGAATATTCTTACATACTTAGTGGACAGATTCATTTAAGAGCAATGTGTGGTCACAACTTAGTAGGATCTTTTTCCTCCTCTTTTTTTTTTTTTTCTCTTTTTCTTGTACTTTATTACCTATGCTGAAACCCAAGACAATCTAGTATGCTGTTTCCTGATGCTGGGGATATAAGCAGAATTTAGATCATATGTATCTCTTTGGAGTCCTGGGTTAATTTTGAGAAAGTTTTTTTTTTTTTTTTTTTTAAACAATATTTATCTAGCATGGTGCTAAGCATTTAAAAGTATTAGAAAACATCATTATGCAGATTATCCTCAATAAACATTTATTAAGTGTTCAGCTTTTCATAGTGCTCTGCCATGTTCTACAGAGAGAATGCCTTTGTCTTAAACATTTTCCAATAGATTTATTATTTATTATGAACCCTAAGTTTGCATTATGCATAAGGCAAGAGGTTACATGCTGGGATTCAAAGATGCTTTAGACTAAATCCTTAAGAACTTTCTGTTTAGGTGGGATTCACATTATTACTGCAAAGCCTGGATAAGGTTTAGGAGAAACAACCAATCAGAAACAACCAAAGGGGCATCTAAAAATTACCCCAGGAGTTGAATTTGCCTTTTTCCAATTGCTACCTTGATGGTCTGATAAAGCAGAGACTGCTCAGTTCATGTACTGTTGGCAGTATTAGCAGAAGAGAGTCTGGGGACCCCTCCTGCCATAGGCCTCGGTTCTTGGTAAGGATGCAAAAAAGAACCTGAGGTCTTACTTGTTGCAAGAAAGTTTACTAATGATAAGGAAAGAAAGGACAGGTTGCAAAGAGTTGGATACACTGAGCTACTGAGCACACACAAAGAAAAGAACAGAGGGAACACTTGAAGAGAGAAGTGGGCCACGCTGAGACAGGCAATGCCTCTAGAGGGCTGGGGTAGAGTTTTTAAGGCAAGGTCATTTGCATAATCCAGGGGGTTGTTAATTGACAGTCTTGATTGACAGCTGCAGGTTATATAACAAGATGCTCTACTGCAGAGGTCCTTCCCATAATTCAGTCTGTTATAATTAGATGTATGTATTAGTGGAATATTTATGAGCAATTAATGAGTCCAATAGCTGCCAAAGATTACTTTAGTGTGATGTGCGGGCATGTGCTAGCATAGGGCAAGTCACCAGTCGCCTGGTGAGGTTTTCTCTGGCCCCCTGACTCTTTTGGAGTGCTGATGGGGCATATTAGGGGCCAGGCTGGTAAACTGCTTTGTGGGACTAGGCAGACATTGTGTGTTTAGCTGAAGGGGCTGACTCTTGTTGCTCTCAGCTAACTTCTTGCCTAAGAGTGGGAAAGGACAGGAGAACCTGCAGTTTCTCCTGCATGGAGATTCTAAACTGTCAATTAGATATGTCACTGTGCCTCCTCAGAAGGGGGTAAATGAGGGTGTGGAAAGAAGAGGTGTAATTCTCAAATCTTCTTTCTTAATATGCCCCCAGGACAGGAGGTGGGAGGGAAAGGTTGTTTTGCTTCTAAACTATGCTGGAAATGATGTCAGCACCTGGACATTGTAGAGCTAGAGTTCATGTTGGAACAGATTACTCAGGGCCATAAAAGTGCCAGACTTTGAAATTAATATTTTATTTAGAAAAAATGGAGGAACAACTATAGCATTTTGAATGGAAAAGAGACAGGGTGAAAGTTGCCCTCTAGAAAGCATTGCCAACAGTGACTTAGATAACCAGGAGGACTTGAAAAATATAACTACAGAGGGCTCCCAGCTTTAATACTGTTATTATGAGGTGATAAGGGCCTAAATGATTGTGTGGCTCATTTAAGTTTTTACTTTTGTAAGATTTTCAAGATATCTTTAACTGATGGAGTAACCAAAATGTTCTGTAATTTATGTGCTTTGGCTCACCAAGGGGACTTATGTTCTAAGCAACATGTAAATAACTATCTTGTTAAAATACTTAATTTTTAAAAGAAATATTGTTATAAGGCATATATAATCATTTGTAAAGATAAACACTCTCTCCTCCCTTTTTTATTTTTGAACTCTATACTTTTGGCTAAAATCTATGGCTTATTAGAGTTTAGTCATAAGACTTTTTTTTTAAGTTGGCATGCTTTCAGAATTACTCAATGATGAAAATTTGGAACCAAACTTATTGTGTCCTGAGAGAGACTTATTTCAAAAAGCGAAATGGACTTGTTAGAAAAAGCAATAGACTAAACTCATAATCAGTGATTTTTTAAATATGAAGTACAATCTTAACTACTATATGAGGAAAGAAAAATCAACCTTAAGTTGCACTGAAAATGTTGAGCATGGTAACGAGCTGTGTATATATATTGGGAAAAGCTCTAAAGCCAGTAGAATATTCCTGATCATCTCTTATAAAACTCAGCACTTCTCCAGTGATGACTGATTTATTTTTTACTGCTGGAAATTTAGTAATTACTGATTTCATAATTAATAAGTAGAAGTTGAATTACTTGTGGGAGTCTAATTTTTATTATATGAGGCCTGTTTCAAAAATAATTGTCTAATTTTTTCTCATAGGATTAACAATTAATAGGTAGTTTTCAGTGCAGCTGTGCTCATTTCTTTTGAGATTATTAGATGTGAATAACTCCTTATAAACAATTCTCTGAGGTAGAATTTCTCATCCTTTGTAGTTCTATGAAATATACCCCAAGAGAACAATGAATTTGTGAATGGCAAGAATTAAGCCCAAACTTGTTCAGCCTACAAGGGTTTGTGTATTTACCTTGGGAGGTGACTTTAGCACACCCTTTGACCTTCAGCTGAAGAACCAGTGTGAGGCTGGTTATTTCATCCTACAAGAGCCTTACCAATTTAGGACAGCATTGAAAATTTTGAGAAAAAGGCAATCTTCTTATATTCTGTAAATATTAAAGTAAGCAGTTAATAAAATAAAGCAAAATGTGAATGGGAGATGTTAAGAGTGCCTTCTTTATCCTTACTAGATAAGCTGAGATTTCTGGGTTTCTTTTGAATTCAGTCATATTATGATCTGTAATGTGAGCACTTGAATTCTAAAACAGAAGTTCCAGCCAGACTACAGAGTTGCACTTCATGGAAACTTGATTGAAATCGCTGGTGGTAAAGCCTACCCCTCCTCACTTTTGAAAAGGTAGACTTGACGGATCAATGGATTAGAGATAGCTCCCCTTCTCCGACCCCCCTAATAACGTGCATAATTAGGAGACAAGTAGTGGAGTCAGCTAAAAGCGCAATTATTAAGTGGTGAGGCCACAGCTGGAGCCTTGTTGATCCTGTTTTCTCTCTGCAGATGTTTTCAAAGCTTCATACTATGTTTCAGTATAATAGGAAGAGCTTATAAATTGAAGAACTTGCTTTTTAGTTGTTTCTAAGAGTTCTGCTTCATTATTAAAGCAGAGTACAGCAATTTGAAGTGCATTTTAACTTAGCCAATTTAATCTGCATTTGGCTAGAACACACTTCAAGTTCTTGGGATAGGGTTCAATTGTTATGCAAATTTAGACCACTGTCTTATTATAGTTGAGGCAAAGAAGTGCAAAAAAAGATAGCAGCTGTTTAGATGAAATGAGAATTTAACTGAATTTGAACCCTGTTGAAGGCCAGACAAGGTTAGGCAAAAACCTGCTAATAAATACTCTCTGTGATATTAAAACTTGTGAATGCATCCATGTCTTCTTCTAGAAACTGACGTCCTAACAGAGCTCATATTATAGCTCCAAATTAGGCTGCTTTACCATAATCCGAAACAAGTAAACAAAATTCCTTAATTAAGTTATAAAATGTAGGAGATATAGCCTGAAATATTTTATATATAAATTACAATAACAACAGAGGCAAAGGTGATTATTATAAATATAATACCATGTATCCTATTAGACTATTTCTGTATTTTTTTAATTTGAAATTTTCAAAGATGTTTTCACTCAAAATGTCAGAGTCTCTGTATTCTCTTTCCAAAGATTCTTTAAAGAGTTCAACGGTAGTTTGTGTGTGACTTTTCAATTATATAGCAAATGTGGGAACAAAGAATAAATTACAAAAAGTGGATATTCAGATGGTTCCACTGAAAACTGGAAAACTGCAAAAATTTACCTAAGGTCACACCATACCTGATTAAATCAGTAGTCTCATTTTGAGTTTTATAACATTAGGAAACTTTGAAACTGCATTCAGAAAAATGAGAAATTTTAGATTTGGAGATCTCAATTCATCAACAGTTGTTAAAAACCACGTCAACTACCCACGTGAGGCAGTATGTTGTTTCAGCAACTGTCTGAAGTACTTGAACATTTCTTTAGATGACCTCATTTCTTCACGAAGCTGTCTTTTTGTTAGTTGTGATAAAAGCAAGCGTTACGTGAAGATCATTGTGGAACAGGAAATGACAGTGATGAAGTTCAATCTGATGTCAAGATTTGAAAAGTTTCTGACAAGTACACTCATCTCATTAGTAATTGCTGTTATTTAAGAGTGTAATAAAAATATTGTTCTTTCTTCCATTGTATACTACTTTTGGTATACACTCAGAAACCCATCACCAAGATGAAGACGATGAGCATATCTAGGACTCCCCAAAGCTTCTCATGCTTTTTTGTAATTCCGGCCTCCTGTCCTCCTGGTCTTACCTTTCTCCTTGGCGATCGCTGATCTGCTTTCTGTCAGTAGTTTCCATCGTCTGCTGCTGCTGCTAAGTCGCTTCAGTCGTGTCCAACTCTGTGCGACCCCATAGATGGCAGCCTACCAGGCTCCCCCGTCCCTGGGATTCTCCAGGCAAGAACACTGGAGTGGGTTGCCATTTCCTTCTCCAATGCACGAAAGTGAAAAGTGAAAGTGAAGTCGCTCAGTCGTGTCCGACTCTTTGTGACCCCACGGTCTGTAGCCCACCAGGCTCCTCCATCCATGGGATTCTCCAGGCAAGAGTACTGGAGTGGGGTGCCATTTCCTTCTCCAAGGGATCTTCCCAACCCATGGATCTAACCCGGGTCTCCCACATTCCAGGCAGACGCTTTAACCTCTGAGCCACCAGGGAAGCCTGCATCTTACCATATGCTTTAAATCTTCTCTAGATTAGTTATAATACATAATACAAAGCTGATGCTATGTAAATAGTTGCCTGCATGCAACAGATTCAAGTTTTGCTTTTTCAAATTTTCTAGAGATTTTCTGTTTTTTTTTTGTTGTTGTTGTTGTTTGTTTGAATATTTTTGACCTGCAACTGGTTGTATCCAAGGATGATTATATATTTTGGGGGGCCTCCAAAATCACTGCAGATGGTGAATGCAGCCATGAAATTAAAAGATGCTTACTCCTTGGAAGAAAACTTATGACCAACCTAGACAGCTTATTACTTTGCCAACAAAGGTCCATCTAGTCAAGGCTATGGTTTTTCCAGTGGTCACGTATGGATGCGAGAGTTGGACTCTGAAGAAAGCTGAGCGCTGAAGAATTGATGCTTTTGAACTGTGGTGTTGGAGAAGACTCTTGAGAGTCCCTTGGACTGCAAGGAGATCCAACCAGTCCATCCTAAAGGAGATCAGTCCTGAATATTCATTGGAAGGACTGATGTTGAAGCTTATACTCCAATACTTTGGCCACCTGATGCAAAGAACTGACTCATTTGAAAAGACCCTGATGCTGGGAAAGATTGAAAGCGGGAAGAGAAGGGGATGACAGAGGATGAGATGGTTGGATGGCATCACTGACTCAACGGATATGAGTTTGAGTAAGCTCTGGGAGTTGGTCATGGACAGGGAGGCCTGGTGTGCTCAGACATGACTGAGCAACTGAACTGAATTGAGCTGATAGATGAGGAACTCATGGTTAAGAAGGGCCAACTGTATTCTTTTGTTACTTTGACTAAATACCTATGAGTAGAATGTAGGTTGTAGTTTGTAGGTTGTATGTTTAATTTTCAAGAGACTATCAGAGTGTTTGCCAAAAGATGTGTGATTTTACTTTCTCACCAGCAATATTTGAGAATTCCACATCTTTGCTAACACTTTGTATGAGCCACCTTTAAATTTTAAATATTTTAATATGTGTGTAGTAGTATTGTGGCTTTAATTTAATTTAAGCATTGTGGCTTCAATTTGCATTTCTATAATGCCTAATGATGTTCAGCATCTTTTTTATGTGCTTATGCGCCATCTGAATATCTTCTTTTTTTGGTAAAGTATATTTTAAATCTTGTGCCCTATTTTATATTTTATTTTTATTTCCTCATTGTTAAATTTTAGTAGTTTAAAAATATTTCTGGATACAGATCTCTTATTAGATAGGTTATTTTCAAATATTTTCTCCCTATTTTTCATTTTTTATACTACCTTTTAAATAGCAGAAATTCTTAATTTTAATGAGGTCCAATTTATCAGTTTTTTTTTTTTTTTTTGTATTGTACTTTTGGTGTTTAAGAAATCTTTGATTAACTCAAAATTACTAAGATTTCCCCCTCTTTCTCGTGACAGTTTTCCTTATGTTTTAGCCTCATTTTCTGCTTCTTAAAATGACTTTTGGGCTTCCCTTGTATCTCAGTCAGTAAAGAATCTGCCTGCAGTGCAGGAGACCTGGGTTTGATCCCTGGATTGGGAGGATCCCCTGGGGAAGGAAATGGCAGCCCACTCCAGTATCCTTGCCTGGAAAATCTCATGGACAGAGGAGCCTGGTGGGCTGCAGTCCATGGGGTCGCAACGAGTTGGGCACGACTGAGTGACTAACACTTACTTACTCACTTAAAATGACTTTCTCATCTCTATGCATCCAGAGTACACTGGTAAAAACAGCCCACTGTACACTGTTCTCACATGCAGTGGGAGAATAAAGAAGTATCTTTCCTGATGATTCCAGAAGAAAAATACTTTGATCACGTGCCTATCTTTAATCAAATCAATCCTTATGGCCAAAGGGTGATGAGTCCTTGGCCACAGCAGGGTATCATGCCCACTTCTAGGACTTGGTCTAGGAAAATAGTTCTCAAAAAAGATGGGCTCTAGAATATTGTCCCTGAAAAATCCATAAAACATGGCCAATGCCTACATACCTACCATTCCCTGTGGTTTTTATAAGCAGTTGTTTGCGTGGGAAGTGACTAGAAAGTCAACTGTCTTTTATTGTACTCTTTGATGTTTGTACAATGAGCCCCATACTCCACATTTTTGTGGATTATTCCTATGATAGTAATTTCTGTGTATTAGGGTACTGATTTGAAGTGTCATCTGCAGAAATAGGGATTTCCCTCGTGGCTTAGCGATAAAGAATCCTACTACAATGCAGGAGAGTGGGTTCCATCCCTGGGGTGGGTAGATCCCCTGGAAAAGGAAATGGCAAATCTCCAGTATTCTTGCCTGGGAAATTGCATGGACAGAGGAGCCTGGCAGGCTGCAGTCTATGGGGTCATTGAAAATTGGATATGAGTGATCATGCACGCATGCTGCAGAAATATACCGTTTTTTGATCCTGTCTTTAAATATCCTTAGAAAGAAAATTTTAAGGTGAAAGAAAAAGCTAGCATAAAAATGCAAAAATAAAGTAAATGGGGTCATGAATACAGTAAGAAAATGGTCACACAGGAAAAATACTCTTGAGAAGTACTAAACTACTTTGTTGATATTACATACATTTTGATGTAAGACCAAAACATTAAAATAATGTTTTATAGTACTTTGAGTCTCTTCTGGTTTCTTAAAATAAAGATGGAATTGATAAGGAGATGTGACCATAATTATGAGAATATTAATGAAATATAATGGACACTTTAGACAGTCATCGCTAAATCTCCCCTTGGTCTGGAAAAAACCTCCCTCATTTTTGTCAAGAGCATAACCTATTTCTGGTCATATTTGATCCTGTGGTTTATTGAATAAATTAATGAATCCTATTTTTTACCTAAAAAAGTGTAACTGTCTTTTTATGGATACTGGAAATTTTTATAAAATTTATTTGCCAAGTACTCAAAGGTTGGAACTTCTTGAATATTCATTTTTACCTTAGAGATGTACTGCAAGTATGGTACACTAGCCACATGTGACTATTAAATACTTGAAAGATGGCTAGACCCAGTTGAGGTTTTAAGTGTGAAATCACACAAGACTTTTGAAGATTTATTAGCATGAAATTGTAAAATTGCTCATTAAGAACTTTTTTTTTTACTGATTCCATATTGATATATTTCACATATATTTTAGTACATATATATGTGTATATGTGTGTGTGTGTATATATATATATATCTTAGTCTGTTAAGGCTGCCAAAAAAATAGCATAAACTGGGTGGCTGAAACAGCAGACACTTATTTTCTGTTGGTTATTAACTTTGGGAAGTTCACGCCCAAGGTGTGGGTAGGTCTGGTGTTCAGCGAGGGCTCAGTTCCTCTGCCTTCTGTCCTCAAACGGTGGAGCGGTGCAGGACCTTTCTGGAGTCTTTCTTATAAGGGCACGAGGAGCTTCCCTGATAGTCCAAACGACTCCACGTTTGTAATGAAGGAGAAACAGGTTTGATCCCTAGTTGGGGAACTAAGATCCACAAGGGGAAAAAAAAAAATCTTCTATAAGGGCACGAATCTCATTCATGGGATTCTACCTCATGACCTAATCACCTCCCAGTGGCTCCACCTCATAAATACCATCACAATGAGGATGAAGTTTCAACGTATGAATTTTGAAAGAACACATTCAACTTATAGTAGTTTATACATAATTAATTCCATCTGCTTCCTTTGCATTTTTAAAATGTGGTTACAGTGACATATGTGGCTTTTGTATTTATTTTTGGATCGTACAGCTTTAGAGCAAATGACATGTTTGAGTCATAAAGTACATATTACTTTATTAGTTCTTACATAATCTTAATCAAATTCTACCATTCTGCTGTTTACAGCTCTGACTACAGACCCATGGTTGAAATTAAAGGGTGAAAATTAGAAGAAATTAGTTTTTAAAAATTAGCAATTTGTTTAAAATTTTTGATTTTTTTGTATATGAGAAAGACGTATATATGTATATATATGTGTATATGAAAATACTTATGAGTATTAATGCAATAATGAAGAAATGTTTTATGGCTCTTGTGAGAACACTATTTGTCATTCATCTCAACATTTAGTTTATTTAATATAAAATAATTAAGCATTTTTATTTTAATGATTATGTGATGAAGTGAGAACAGGGTATATACATCATCTGCTGAGGGAAAAGCTCTAAAAGTCCAAGAAACGGTGTTTATACTCTGAGCTCTCCATGAGTGACTGAGAGCAGATCATTCTGCTTCTCTGAATCTCAGTTTATCTGAAGAGCGTATTTTAGATGACTTTAGGCTTCTTTCAGTATTAGCATTCTATATTTTGCAGTTTAAAATAATTACTCCTTTTCTTTGTCTTTTTCCTTCCCTCCTCTTCCTTTGACTTTCTTTGGAGGCAGTGATCTCACCAACTCCCTGGTTGGTGGCAAGACTGGGGAAGTAGCAGGGGGATCAAGGAAATGTAGAGCTGAGAAAGTGGCAGACACACGTGGTTAGGAGATTTGGCTCATACAGGAGGACTGAGTGTTGACAAACGGTGGGAAATAGATTGAAATTGTAGAAGGAATGCAGAGTATGATGGCACATCAGTATAAGGCAGAGCAAACTAGGGTTCAATCTTACTTTCAAAATAATTTATAGACCAAAAGTTGAAGCAAAGAAAAATAGAAAAAGATGACTTTGTTTTTTACTTTTTAAAAAATATCAACTCTACCAAAGAAAATGTATCAAGAACTCAGGAACTCAAACTATCATTGGCTTAATGTTACTCCAGGACAACCTCATTGTTTCAGGGGACTATATTCACTCATTCAACAATATGCATTACCTACTTACTGTAGTTCCTTGCTGCTGCTGCTGCTGCTGCTGCTAAGTCGCTTCAGTCATGTCCGACTCTGTGCAACCCCATAGACGGCAGCCCACCAGGCTCCTCTGTCCTTGGGATTCTCCAGGCAAGAACACTGGAGTGGGTTGCCATTTCCTCCTCCAATGCATGAAAGTGAAAAGTCAAAGTGAAGTCGCTCAGTCGTGTCTGACTCTTTGCGACCCCATGGACTGCAGCCCACCAGGCTCCTCCATCCATGGGTTTTCCAGGCAAGAGTACTGGAGCGGGGTGCCATTGCTAGACGGCAGCCCACCAGGCTCCCCCGTCCCTGGGATTCTCCAGGCAAGAACACTGGAATGGGTTGCCATTTCCTTCTCCAGTGCATGAAAGTGAAAAGTGAAAGTGAAGTAGCTCAGTCGTGCCCAACTCTTCGCGACCCCATGGACTGCAGCCCACCAGGCTCCTCCGTCCATGGGATTTTCCAGTCAAGAGTACTGGAATGGGGTGCCACTTTTAAACCCACTTTCCTGTAAGATATTTCCACTGCTCTTCTGTCTATAGGATGCTTTTTTCCCTCTAATTAGTTTATTTATTATAATCTTAAAGAAATAGACTTGGGTTTGAATTTCAGAGCCCTTAACAAGAATACTTAACTTTTTTTTTTAATAGCAGCAAAATTTTCCTCAGTGTTAGTTGAGGATGATTCTTAGAAAATGGCAACGGTCTTGTGTTCAAGTATTTAATACCTATTCCTTCCCTCACCCCCTACCCCTAGAAAACATGAGGCTTCCCATGGATGATGGATGAAGTCTAATACAACAGATCTTGGCTGATGACTGAGCAATAGAAGATTGTTTATTCATAGGAAGTTCATTCATGAAAATTGTGTTTACCTGTACACTTTTTATTTTTATTGGCTTGTACCTTTACATATTTAGAGAATATTGGGTCTGAAGTAACAGCTCAAATTGTGCTTTTTTGCTGTAATATTGTGTAATAGTACTGTAATATTTTGCTGTAATTGTGCTATTTTTGCTGTAATATCTAAAGTTTGTTTTAGTAGCTTGAACAAATGTTCCTTTTATCACTGTTTTGTGAAGCCATTGTCATCTCCTACTATATTATTATATATACACCATTTTTTTGTGGATGATTGTTCTTTCCTACTGATCTTTCTCACAAGTCTTACATCATTACCACAGTATGTGCTGATAAAGATTCACAATGCATTTTCATTTCTGACCATATGTTTCTTTTATTATTATTATTGTTTTTCATAGGTTTTCTCAACTCATTTGTTTACTTTGGAATCAATTTCTCAAGTACCAGTAAAAAAAAAAAAAAAGGAGAGAGAGTAACTTAGAAAGAAAGAGCAAATTAGAATCTGTACTTTAATACCATCTTACCATGCAGGAATTCCAAATGAATGCACTTGCATGAAATCTGGAAAGTGGGTTAGGTGGATGCTTTTCATTTTGTGATGGTAGTGCTTCATGAACAAGTTCTGGCAGACACAAGTTTTTCTGAGGCCAGACTTCACATATCCCTATCTGGTGCAATAGGCAGCTGTGATAGCAACACCAGTTTTCATTTGTTTCCTGACTTCAGAAAAGCAGTAACAGTTTTCTGATATTTGGATAATAGTTGCATGGCATGGCCTTGCAGTCTGGTGATAGTCTCATGACTTCCACTCTTCCATTAATTCCAGTAAAATCTTAAGTACCCGATTCCTTTTTGTGTGTGTGTGTGAAATACCTAGATCAACTTATCTTTCTTGCATTGAAACCTATTCCCATAAACAGATTTACAAAGTTTGGAATCTGTATTATTATCTCACAAGATTGGACTTGAAGGAAACAATAAGCTAGTGGAAAATGAGAAATGGTGGTCAATTACATAAGTAGAAAAACTATCTTTTAAATAATTACTTGAGGTTGTCTGGAGACAAGGGGGCACTTAAGGCAAACTTTGACACATTATTTAGCAGCTTTCATAAACCATTTTGATGGGACTAAGGGATACTCCTATGTCTGTGGATCAATGACTAATTCCTGAAGTAATGAACAGCTTAAAGAAAGAAAATAAAATGTTCTAAATTTTTAGTTTTGGTGTTATGGCATGGTCTGAGGACACGAGACTTTCTTTTCTGACTGTTGTAAGAAGTTCTTACAGTCTCAGAGTTGCTGTAGTTAAAAACAAAACCAAATCTGATTTTGCAGTTTGCTTAATTCCAACACAGTTTGAATTCATAGCTTCGCTAGATCTCTGTGTGAAATTTAGGACAGTGATTAGGAGAGAGTGGCTTTAAGCAAGAGTTAGGGACAATTGGCAGTTTGTATGAATCTGGGTTCTGTGAATCACCAAGTCTCAGTGAGCTTCCTTGCCATCAGTAGTCCCTTCACAGATAAAGGTAGTGCTGTCTTGCTGGAAAGATCCTTCAAGGACTTTACCTGAGGCAGTTAACCTACAAAGGATACTGTTTCTCTTCATGTCCACCTCTCATTGCCATCAGATCCATATCAGAGTCAGATTCTATCCTGTGTTAGAAGAAATAATTAAAAAGTTGGAAGCAGAAGAAAACAGCTACACATCAAAAAAAGTTTAAAAATCTTGATAATTTAATGTGGTAGACCCTTAGTAATATATGTGGGAATGAATTCCAAAACTGCTGATGAATAAGAAAGAAATGTGTTAGTGTGGGTTGGATTGATGTATGTAGGTATAATTACCAGGGATGTGGATTCAGTGTGTTAGCTTCAGCGTCTGAGATCAGCATTGAAAGTCTTCTTGCTAGGCGAACAGAAATCTCAGTGGTTCTTTTCATTAAGTTGAAGTGGGATACCAGGCTTCCCTAGAATAATAATGTGGTAGACAGTAATGCTTCTCAGCAAATATTCAAGTTTTCTACTGAGAACATCACACAATTGTGTTCCAGATCACCTTGTTAGTTGGTTGAGGGTGTGTAGGTCTGTTCAATAAACTGTGAGAGAACACAGCACATATCATTTACAAGCCAGAGCATTTAATTGTTAGTAATGCCACGCCTCCAGAGCATCTCTTCCCTCTGCTACGTTGGGAGACAGTGTTTGAGATGGTGGCTATTTCATCAGCTCGATTCACCGAGTATCTCCAGTAATAGAACCCCTTTGCTGACCTGCAATGAACAAGTAGTATAGGTAAAACATAAGCATTTATTATGTACAAGCACTAAGATTTGACAATAGTTAGTATGGCATATGGAGAAGGCAATGGCACCCCACTCCAGTACTCTTGCCTGGAAAATCCCATGGATGGAGGAGCCTGGTAGGCTGCAGTCCATGGGGTCGAGAAGAGTCGGACACGACTGAGCAACTTCATTTTCACTTTTCACTTTCATGCATTGGAGAAGGAAATGGCAACCCACTCCAGTGTTCTTGCCTGGAGAATCCCAGGGACGGGAGAGCCTGGTGGGCTGCCATCTATGGGGTCGCACAGAGTCGGACACAACTGAAGCGACTTAGCAGTAGCAGTAGCAGCAGTATGGCATAATCTAATTTATCTTGATTTACAACTAGAGGAATTGAAACATTGAGAATGTATCATGCATTAAAAATCCACTATATCACTATGTACTCCAGGAAATTTCCAAAAATACTGGAAAATTCTTAAAGAAATCGGAATACCAGACCACGTGAGAAACCTGCATGCAGGTCAAGAAGTGACAGAACCAGACATGGAACAATGGACTGGTTCCAAATCAGGAAAGGAGTGTGTCAAGGCTGTACATTGTCACCCTGCTTATTTGACTTTTGCAGAGTACATCATGCTAAATGCCAGACTGGATGACTCACAAGCTGGGATCAAGAGCCAGGGGAAATATCAGTAACCTCAGATATGCAGATAATACCACTCTAATGGCAGCAAGTTAAGAGAAGCTAAAGAGCCTTTTAATGAGTATGAAAGAGGAGAGTGAAAAGGCTGACTTAAAACTCAGCATTCAAAAAACTAAGATCATGATATCTGGTCCCATCACTTCATGGAAAATAGGTTGAGGAAAAATTGAAAACAATGACAGATTTTATTTTCTTGGGCTCCAAAATCACAGCAGATGGTGACTTCAGCCATGAAATTAAAAGACACTTGCTCCTTGGAACAAAAGCAATGACAAGCCTAGATAGCATATTAAAAAACAGAGACATTACTTTACTGACAAAGGGCCATCTAGTCAAAGCAATGGTTTTTCCAGTGGTCATGTATGGATGTGAGAGTTGGACCATAAAGAAGGCTCGGTGCTGAAGAATTGACACTCTTGAACTGTGGTGTTGGCAAAGACTCATGAGAGTCCCTTAGACTGCAATAGGGTCCTACCAGTCAATCCTAAAGGAAATCAGTCCTGAATATTCATTGGAAGGACTGATGTTGAAGCTGAAGTTCCAACACTCTGGCCACCTGATGCAAAGAGCCAACTCATTGGAAAAGACCCTGATGCTGGGAAAGATTGAGGGCAAGAGGAGAATGGGATGACAGAGGATGAGATGGTTGAATGGCATCACTGACTGAGTGGACATGAATCTGAGCAAACTCCAGGAGATAGTGAAAGACAGGGAAGCCTGGTTCGCTGCAGTCCATGGGTTCACAAACAATCAGGCACAACTTAGTGACTGAACCACCACCACAACAACCACACATTGGCAAGAGAAGCATCTGTTTCCTTGGGAAGATCTGCTATAAGTTCCTTCTTAAAGCTGGAGATGACAGTGGAAGATGCTGTGATTGAAATGGATGCCTGATTTCAGTGGGATGATGAAATCTCAGAAATGCAGAGCTCTTCAGCATCAGGCATAAAGTACATATAAATGCTATAATAGGTAACAGGACCAAGGCATGGATTAAAATGGTTTGATCCATAAGAATCACACTGTCCCTAGGACTCAAAAACATCTACAAGAACAACATATTGACCCTCTCTTGACATGTGTGTCAAAAAATGGAACTCTACATTTGGATGACAGGGACCTGATTTAAGTTAAAAAAAAGAAAAATGAGAGAGTAGAGAGATATGGATTCCCTAAAAAGAAAGACACTGCAATATTGTCACAATATTGTGTTATAAATGTTCTTCCTCAGATCCCTCTGCCTCCCATTCCAATCATTCCCAAAAGAATCGGTGGCCATTTATATAGTCTTTATATGATGAAAAAAGGGATACTCAGAATATTAGGAGAGTATTAATCACTGAGACCTAGTTATCTTATCTAAGGGCATTCTATGAGGAATGAGTGACAAGTTCTGTTTCTAATCACCGCCCCCCACCCCTGCCGACCCCCACCCCGGTAAGACAAAACCCCTTTTACGGTATGGAATATTTTAGATTAAGTCTGGTTTTTCTTATATAGAACTTTGAAATTGCTATGTTTTCAGGAATGTTTTGGAGAAGGCAATGGCACCCCACTCCAGTACTCTTGCCTGGAAAATCCCATGGACGGAGGAGCCTGGTAGGCTGCAGTCCATGGGGTTGCTAAGAGTCGGACACGACTGAGCGACTTCACTTTTCACTTTCATGCATTGGAGAAGGAAATGGCAACCCACTCCAGTGTTCTTGCCTGGAGAATCCCAGGGATGGGGGTGCCTGGTGGGCTGCCGTCTATGGGTCGCACAGAGTCACACATGGCTGAAGCAACTTAGCAGCAGCAGCAGCAGCAGGAATGTTTCCATGGAAAGATAGAAAAATTGTATCTTAACTACACACATATACATTTGTTCATTTCAGTTCAGTTTAGTTGCTCAGTTGTGTCCGACTCTTTGGACCCTATGAATTGCAGCACATGTTACATATTGTAAAAAAAAAAAAAAAAAAAAAAGCAATGGTCGAGTTTTAATTCTAATTTTAGGTAACTTGGACTGTACTTCCGGTTCATCCTTTACTTTTAAAATGCTGGGCAATTCTCTTAGCCTCTTTAAACCTCTTTGAATCAGCAATAAAATGGGATAAATAATACATGAGGTATTTTACAAGGTTGTTGAGAGGCTTAAATAAAAGGATGCATTTGAACTTTTCTGCTTTGTAAATTGTAGAATGCTGTGGAAATGTTTCTTTTTCATCTCCTCTCGGATTCCCACATCAAAAATTTTTCAAGGGCAGGATTGTGGCTAGTTCATTTTAAAATCCCCCAAATATAAAAAATCATGTACTGTACATAACAATTACTTATTGTTAAGACAAAGTTACACTGAGAACTAAATATTAGCACGCGAGGATTAGAGCATTTAGGTGAACCGGGCGGCACCCTCCATTCCCTGACTCCCTCTCTGTGTATTGTGTTTTACAGCAGCTAAGTAATGAAAGAGGCCTTATCGAGGCCAAAGTAGTAACTGCACTGAAACCCAGAGGGAGCCTTTTAGTCCAGTGCTGTTTTACAACACTCATTAATTCTCATCCTCATTAATTCTACCTCTTCCTTGAACTCCCAGCTGACAATATCATGCCTTTCAATGTCAGCCAGGCACACCAACATCTCTGCCACCTTCCTAAGACTGTATCTTTGCGCAATCACAAAACTGTGTAACAAGTACAAGAAACTTCTAATGGGGTGGATGCTTCCATAAAACTCTTCAGGGTGTGTCCAAGTACTGCATGATACAAAAGGGAAAGTGGAGCTCCAGGGAAGCAGGATGTGAACTGTCAGAAACAGTGTTCCCCTGGAAGTCAAGGGAGCTAGACTCACAGTTAAGTCCTGTCTTGTGCTGAAGAGGACCTTGCTCTGGGATTCTACCTTGTTCACCTCTTCCAAAATCATTAGGTTTTTATCTTATTTGCTTAGAAAGTGTGCAGCTCACTTTGGTGAAATGGTTTTAGCAATTAAGAAGCTCTAGAAATCAAGATATTAGCAAGTAGTATAAATTATCTCACCATGAGTGGTATATGAACCTAGATACCATACATTTTTAGACTCTAGTTTCAGTAATTCCAGACAGTGAAACTATTTGCATATTTGGTTCATTAATTTCTGCAAGTTTGCAGCTTCACTTGCAAAATGCATTAATTTCTTCAGTATTTTTATAGCACGGAAGAGTTTCACAGTCATAAAATATGAATCTATAAAAAAGAACCTATTTCAGAATCTTTCTCACTACTGACTTACCAGAAAGCTGTTATTAAAAATATCAGGGCCACACCTAGGGAACATTTACTCTGTATTTAAGTAGAAGGTGAACCGGAAATTGCTGGATTTGGTGAGTGCACGAGTGTGAGGATGTGTATGTGTGTGCCTGTTTGGGTAGGGGGACAGCTGGAGATGAAAATCAAAGTCTTGATGCATAACTCTGGATGTCCCAAAGTGTTACAGAAAGTCATCTGTCATCGTGCTAGTGGTGAGTGTGCCCTCTGTGTATACATAGCAGTCCTCTGCTTTCTGAGGTTGCTGCAGGCCATTTGGACTTTTCTGATTTAACTGTTTCTATAGTGACCTTCTCTTTATCCTCCTCTTAGTTACTGTTGTGTTTCTTGTGATCAACTATGTAGGAAATGCTTATTTCATTTCAGAAGAGATTGAAGTTCAAGTATATCAAGAACGTTTACTTGCAAAAGTGGTGACTTGAACATTTTTCAAAAATTAAAAAGTATTGGATTTCTCTTAAGAGTTCACTTCTTTTAGGGGTAAGTGAAGTGAAGTGAAATGAAGTGACAGTCGCTCAGTCGTGTCTGACTCTTTGTGACCCCATGGACCATACAGTTCATGGAATTCTCCAGGCCAGAATACTGGAGTGGGTAGCCTTTCCCTTCTCCAGGGAATCTTCCCAGCCCAGGGATCAAACCCAGGTATCCTGCATTGCAGGCAGATTTTTTACCAGCTGACCCACAACAAAGCCCATTTTCAGTAAGAAACAAGCTAGACCTACTAAAAGTTAGAACTGTCAAATAATTTTTGAAATAAATTTACCATCAATCCTGAGATAATTCTGAATCCTAAGTTTTACTTCGGAGAAGGCAATGGCACCCCACTCCAGTACTCTTGCCTGGAAAATCCCATGGACAGAGGAGCCTGGTGGGCTGTGGTCCATGGGGTCGCTAGGAGTTGGACACGACTGAGTGACTTCACTTTCACTTTTCACTTTCATGCATTGGAGAAGGAAATGGCAACCCACTCCAGTGTTCTTGCCTGGAGAGTTCTGGGGACGGCGGAGCCAGGTGGGCTTCTGTCTCTGGGGTCGCACAGAGTCTGACACGTCTGAAGTGACTTACCAAGTTTTACTTAAAGAAAACAATTATAATGTGGACTTGATTTTGTGTTTGGGAGAAAGAAGGAACATGAAGACTTTTCCTTTGACCTGCTTAGGGACCCAAAGTCTGTGAAAATTTATCAAAAAATTTTGCGTATCAAGTAACTCTTTGGTCATAAATTGTAGCTGCCACTATCATCTATAATCAATCTTTTTTTTCCTCCTTTAAAAATATTGTGCTTATTTCCTTTTTTATAGTAGTGATCATGGTTTCTGAGTCACAGGAAAAATGGAACAAAATATTTGAATTCTGGAGGTATTAAAATTTTTGCTTTACATATTACTTTTCTCTTGTACTGTGTGCATACGTGCTAAGTCATTTCAGTCGTGTCCACCTCTTTGTGACCTCATGGACTGTAGCCCACCAGGCTCCACTGTCCATGGAATTCTCCAGGCAAGAATACTGGGGAGGGCTGCCATGCCTTCCTCCAGGGGATCTTCCCAACCCAGGGATTGAACCCGGGTCTCTTATGTCTTCTGTATTGGCGGGTGAGTTCTTTACCAATGGGGTCACAAAGAGTCGGACACGACTGAGCCACTGAACTGAACTAAACTGAACTGAACCCCTTGGAAGCCCGATGTTGTACTACTACTACATAGAATTGTTGAAATAAATATGGAAAATTCACAAGAATATTTACATATAAAACATTTTTTAAAGTTACTGAATTCCCCTAAAGACACTGTAATGTTTTTGAATCTTTATATAAAGAATTCAATTGAAAAGATTTTGTATCTATTTCAGTCAGTGATATCCAGCCACACAAACACAGGTCTGCTGCTGCTGCTGCTGCTGCTGCTAAGTCGCTTCAGTTGTGTCTGACTCTGTGCGACCCCACAGACAGCAGCCCACCAGGCTCCCCCGTCCCTGGGATTCTCCAGGCAAGAACACTGGAGTGGGTTGCCATTTCCTTCTCCAATGCGTGAAAGTGAAAAGTGAAAGTGAAGTGGCTCAGTCATGTCCAACTCCTAGCAACCCCATGGACCACAGCCCACCAGGCTCCTCTGTCCATGGGATTTTCCAGGCAAGAGTACTGGAGTGTTGATTAAAACAAGTGTTTCATATATTTGAATGGATGTAATACACCAGCAAATTAAAAATGAATATTGTCTCTGAGCATTCTCATTGTTATCACTTTCTTCCACTACATTCTACTTTTTATATAAGTAAAATGTTTATTTATAGTAATAAGTGTGATGTAATGTCAAGAACTCAACAATTCACATTCTATGAAAATATTGTCATAAAAACTTCTAAAAAACCAAAGGAGATATTTTAATCATTCTATTTATAATGAGCCATTTCTATTGTTGATCACATCTTTCCTTAGAAAGAAAAGATTCAAAATAGCTTAAATATTTTTTTTTTTTAATTTACTTGCATCTACAGGTAAGATTAGCTTTGGAAAAGGAATCTTAGATTTGCCAGCAATAGGTGTTAGAATAAAGAAACCTCAGGAATTACAGTAAATGTATTTTCTTTTTTATTCTTTTTTCAGATTCTTTTTCCATTTAGGTCATTAGAGAATATTTCCCTGTGCTACACAGTGGGTCCTTGTCCATCATCTGTTTTAAATATAGCACTGTGAAATTGTAAATCCCAGACTCCCAATCCATCCCTCCGCTTTCCCTTCCCCCCGATAACCATTAAGTTCATTGTCTGTTTCTATTTTGTAGATAAGTTCATTTGTATCATTTTCCGTTTTTAGATTCCACATATAAGTGATATCATATTCTATTTGTCTTTCTCTGTCTAATTTGCTTCACTTAGTATGATACTGTCTGAGTCCATCCATGTTGCTGCAAATGGCATTACTTTATTCTTTTTTATGATAGAGTGATATTTCAGTGTATATATGTACCACATCTTGTTTATCCATTCCTCTGTCAATGGACATTTAGGTTGATTCCATGTCCTGGCTATTGTAAACAATGCTGCAATGAATATTGGGGTGCATGTATATTTTCAAATCAAGTTTTTCTCCAGACATATGCCCAAGAATGGAATTGCTGGATCATATGGTAGCTCTGTTTTTAGATTTTTAAGGAACCTCCCTACTGTTCTTAGTGACTGTACCAGTTTACATATCCACCAACAGTGTAGGTGGGAATGTAAATTGGTTTCTTCCCACCCTTTTCAGCATTTATTGTTTGTAGATTTTTTGATGATAGCCATTCTTATTGGTGTGGGGTGATATCTCATTGTAGTTTTGATTTGCATTTCTCTAATAATTACTGATGTTGAATGTCTTTTCATGTGCCTCTTGACCATCTGTATACCTTCTTTGGAGAAATGTGTATGTAGGTCTTCTGCCCATTTTTGATTTGGTTGCTTGTTTTTTTGGTGAGTCGCATGAGCTGTTTGTAAATTTTGGAGTCTAATCCTTTGTTGGTTGCATCATTTGCAAATATTTTCTCCCATTCTTTTGGTTGTCTTTTTGTTTACAGCTTCCTTTGCTGTGCAAAAGCTTTTGAGTTTAATTAGGTTCCATATGTTTACTTTTATTACTATTTCCATTATTCTGGGAGATCAAAAAAAGATACTGCTGGCATTTTTGTCAGGGAGTGTTCTGCCTGTGTTTTCCTCTAAGAGATTTATAGTATATGGTCTTTTATTTAGGTCTTTAATCCATTTTGTGTTTACTTTTGTGTATGGCATTAAAGAATATTCTAAGATCTTTTTTCTTCATGTAGCTGTCCAGTTTTCCCAGCACCATTAATTTGAAAAGACTGTGTTTCCTCCATTGTATAATCTTGCCTCCTTTGTTGTAGATTAATTTATCACAGGTACATGGGTTTATTTCTGGGTTTTCTATCCTGCTTCATTGATCTGTATTTCTGCTTTGATATCTGTAGCAGTGTTGTATAGGTTAAAGTCAGGGAGACTGATTCATCCAGCTCTGTTTTTCTTTCTCAAGATTCTCATTGAGAGAATCTCCAGGACTTGTTTTCCACAGTCAGAACAAGTCTTATAAAATAAAATCAACAGGAAAAAAGATAGGGCACTTTAACCCGTTCTAAGCAAAACCAAACCCAACAAAACAGAAGACACAAGATTTCCCTTCAGGCTTATTCATGGGAAGCATTTCAGTAACCACATACCCCGGCTTCTGAGTGGCTCATCGGCTTGAGGTGTTGCATCCTGGGCATTGGCTCTACATGCGTGCGCAGGATGCGACCTCTGCTATCACTGTGCGGGCACAGGGCACCAGTCATGTGCCGTGTGGGGCCTCTTCTAACTGACAGAGAAAACGTAGCTTGTTGTGGTGGTTTTATAGCTGACAGGAGGCTTCTGTAAGACTCTCAAGATTTGTCATCTCTGCTCTCTTGCATCTATTTACTCTTCTGAAAAGTCAAATGAACAAATTAAAAGTGTTAGCAATAATAAAATGAGTTCTGCTCAGTTTTAAGTGTTCAGAGCTCACATGTCAGGAATAAATTAGTTTAGAAGCTAAGCTTGTTGTCCTAGACCCCTTCATGGTTTGTGTGGGTGGGTCTTTGTTTGACATTCTGCTGAGATGAACTCATTTGAGACAACTGCTGCATTCTCTTCACCCTATTCTCAGGTTTGCTGCCCTCTTGGGAGTGCTAGGCTGGTGTTTCATTCAAGGGACCTCTGTTGCTGCACCTTAAGATAACCCAGTTTAGAAAGAAAAAACAATAAGGTAGTCTTGAGCATAAGTTCAAGCACAAAACCAGCAAATGATTACTGATAGTGTGCGCATAATGGCAATTTACAAAAGCTTTGTAAATTACTTCATTGCTATCTATGAAACAGAGAACAAGTAGACTTCACTAAGCCTCACTAGCTTCATCTTTAAAATGGGACAATTATTTAAGATGGAGATAAAAATACAATAGATATTAAATATTATTAAAGAGAAGTATATTAAATTAAAACTTACAGTTATCTGTTAATGAATATATCATAATTTAGTATCCAGTTAGGTAGGACAGTGTTGTGGTAAGTTATATTATTGTTCCCAGATGTTTGAAGCTCCTCCCAAGGGAAGAATTACATTTCCCTGACCCACAGACATCACGCTTAGCCATGTGACTTACCTTGGCCAGTGAAAATGAACAGAAGTGATACACGTCACTCCTGAGTATAAACTTTAAGAGCCAATGTGTGGTTCACCATTTCTTTTTTCCCTGTGCCATGATAATCAGAAAAATGTGAATGGAGCCTGCATCATCATCCTTGTTTCTGGTATTACACCAAAGTGCGAAAATGCAGTCTTTCTGTAATAAATTCCACCAGTAGGAAATAAACAGTTTTTGTAAGCAACTAAGATTCTGAGATCCTTTGTTACTGCAGTATAACCTCCCCCACCAGCCCCCCCAACCCCCGCCCACAGGAATATTTTACTTTGGGCCCCATGACTAAGCCATTCCCAAAACAAACACAGAGAAGGTTTCTTCGTTTGGTATGTGTCTTTTCCAGTGGAAGGAACATTTCCTTCCAGCAAATGAATTTTAGGTTTGGCACTAGACTGAAAGCATTTTGGGGTCTCCTGGTGCTTTGTTTTCTGGTAAATTGCAATTGTGGGTACTGATGCTTCACAACTCTGCATAGCAGGCAATTACTACTAGTATTTCTCAAATGGTCCCTTTCCAAAAACAACTTATGAATATAAAAATCAAAAGCCAAAGTTTCATTGTTCTTTGCTTGGAATGAATCCCGGACAACTGCATTGAATTTATTCATAATACATAAAAAGAAAAGGCTTAAGAAAATCTCAGTGGGAGTAAGAAGAGAAGGTAGGAAATTGGCAAGTTAATGAAAATGAAATTTTACATAATCTTAAGGCAAAGAAGAGGCAAGGTCAGGACTTTTTAATTAGAAATTTTATACCTTTGAAAATTAGATTTATTTACTTATAGTATTATATGTGTTTGACCATTAAATGTCTGTTTGAGTTCCAAATGTTAATTTCAAGGATGTCAGCTACCAACTTTTAATGGTGAGTCTCTTAAAGTTTTTAGTTCAGGGGCTGAATATGCAATAGAGCCTCAAGTTAGGTTCTCTTGGTTCAAGGTATACAGAGTTGTAGGCATGATCTTCATAATACACATGAAAAGTGATCATATTTTAAATGTATCAAGGAAAATTCAGTTCAGTTCAGTTCCATTCAGCCGCTCAGTCATGTCCGACTCCTTGCGACCTCATGAACCGCAGCACGCCAGGCCTCCCTGTCCTGGCAAGGAAGATTGCTGTTTCATATTTTATTTCAGAAAGGTCACAGTGATAATTTTTAGTATTGAAAAACTATTATTTCCTGTATTAATTGGCTGAACTGCTGTTACAAAATACTGCAGACTGAATGGCTTAAATAACACAAGTTTATTTTCTCACAGTTTTGGAGGCTGGAAACCTGAGATGACATTGCCAGCATGGTTGGGTTCTGCTGAGGGTCCTCTTTGTGGCCTGTAGGTAGCTTCATTTTTGCTGTATCCTGACCTGATGGAGACAGATCTATGGTGCCACTTCTTCTTCCTATAAGGGCACCAGCTGTGTTGGATTAGGGATCCACCCTTATGACCTTATTTAACCTAACCACCTCCTTGAAACCGTATCTCCATTTCAGTCACATAGGGGGTTAGGAATTCAAAACGTGAATGTAGAAAAGGGGGCACAACTCAATCCATAGCAATTCCTGATTTACTCATATTGATCAAACTGGTTATTCATATTAAATTTAGGAATAAACCAAGGGTACCAGAACAAAAAGCTTTGACATTAGAGATCTTTAAATTCCTTAGGGACTTTTCATCAGATAATTAAAGACCAATTTCATATTTCATTTATTTATTAAAAAAGAATCAATTAACCATTATATGTGGGGTGTTGTTCCAGATAGAGGTGTATCCAGAGCAATACATACTAAAACTGCTACCTTGGTGAAATGTATATTTTGGAGAACATTACAAGTGAGTTAGTATAACCTATAAGTAGATCTTGGCATTCTTCTTTATGATAGTCACCCTTGAACTGAGGTGCCACAATATAAAATAACTGCCTTAAATATAATAGATTTAAGAGTGTACAACAACAATCATATACACAGAAATCCCAATTATTTTCAATAAGAGAATACAATCTTCCTCAGATGATGTTGGGAGGACCTTACCACTTGAAGGCATCTCAATGCCATCTGGCCTATAAAGTTAGTCTCCTATAAATAAACATTAAATCAAATTCAGCATTTTCCCTTTCCCCCTTCACCTGCCCTTTCTCAAGGCCTGATCTCAGTCTGGGCTGGACTTACATATTTTATGGCTGGAAAAAATTTTTGTCCCCATCTGTCTACCGGGAATTCAGTGTGCTCTGCTCTCGGGGCGTCAGCTGTTTTCATAGTGTCTTTGTTGAAGAGTTCATGCCAGGTTAACTCAGCTCTTTTCCCCAGGCTAAATACAGCTCACAGGGATTGCCTTTGGGGAGCGTCTCCTAGCACCAGCTGGCGGTGATCCCCTCTGGGCCCCAGCCCGTTCCCCGTGACCTTCTTAGACTCGGCTGCCTTTTCTACCTGCCCCTGCTCTGTGCTGGTCCTCTGGAAAGGAATCTTCTTGTGTCTTGGGATTTCAGCCCAGAGAGAGAGGGGTGTGTGTGTGTGTCTGCACACACGCACAGAAGTCTACACATTCTTACCACTTTCTATAGGCATTTGCTGTCTAGCTCTGAAGCATTCTCCTTTCTTTTGATTGGGAAGTACATGGGGTCATAAATGCTTCTTTCTTACTCTGTGGCTTAAGGTGAAAATCCTGTATTGTTTGGTTACCAGTTTCTGCTTATTGCTATTTAAAACGTCTTTATCATTGTTATAATTTAGAAGATTCTTTTCCTTTTCTACAAACCTTGGATTCTTAAAATTGTCATTTCTGAAGAGAGCATTGAGTGTTAGCTTTAGAAGTTGAAGTCTGAGCTTCATGACCTTTGCTTTTGGTTGGTTTCTGCTCTCTTGAATCTGAGGATGCCTCATAGTGTGGGTGGAGAACGAATGACCAGGAATAGTAGTCACCAGATAGCATTTCAAAACATTGTCCTCAGTCATGAGAGCTTCAAAAGACATAGAAAATAAAGTTAGTGCTCACCAACACTGTGATCCAGGAAAATACTTCTTTTGTTTTAGAAACAACTGATTACATTTTTAAAAGTTGGAGCTTAAGTTACTAATGTCCTGGGGTGAAGTTAGCATATTTTTATGCATAAACTATTACACATAAAAAACATGCTTTTGGTCAGTAACCAAAAGTGTGAATATTCTGCTTCCAAAATGATTGAAACCAGTTTTGGCTTGGATGGCATCTAAAGGCTTTTGCATCAACAATGCAAAAGGTGTAAGTTTAGTTACCCCAAAGCTAAAAGTCTTGGTAATACTGTCTTTAGCCTTATATGCAGATAAAGAAACCATCAGATTCCAGAGGAAACAATAAAAAGGTCACGTAATTATTTAAAATTCATGAAAAATCTCACCATAAAAGGTATCATACATATCCATTTTGGCAGTTTAGGATTTGATAACAGTGAATCCCCAAGATTTCCCCCACTCCCCCTACCCTTCTTCAGTATTTCCATCACATTGTTCCTTCAGGCCCTTTTTCCGTGTTTATAATAACTTATGTGATATCTCTTAACTTTCTAATTCAGTATCTCCCCCAGTGAACCTGAGTGCCCAGGAAGGCACAAACCATGCTTGTTACACTCTCTACCTACTCTGCATGCAGAACCGCATACAGCGCCTATTTGCTGGGCGCCCAGTAAACATGAATGACACCAGAATGGTCCCATTTACCTCTGTCTCCATAAGGAGAGTAAGTTTGAAGGAGTTTGTGATGATTCAGATACCTGAATTTATATATAAAACAAAAGGTATTATGATCAAGACTGAGGCTTCTCTGAGGCTCAAATTCTTCTCAGAATCAGGGAAACAGATTCTTCCTCTTCCAAAGTGCTTCTGGAAATCTTCCAGTTGTACCTACAGAAGATTTTCTAGGAGGAGCCTATTTAGAATGCAGATATGGTAACTCCTGATGTTATTTAACCAGTCAGATTGTAGTACACTGACATTCGTACAGGGCAACATGAAGTGTTTTTATCTACAGTCCTCAGATTATGGGCAGTCTTAGAAATAAGCATATATCCTTAAGTGATTAGTTCATTTCTTTCATATCTCTCCTAATAAAATTTATTTCTTATCTTTGTTAATTCTCTGACAGTCAATCTGTAGGTTAAGTCCAAAATAGACTTGCTTTTTGTTCATTTTTCTCATAGCTAGTGCTTTGAGAACCAATGCGCTCAAGTCAGATGGTATGTTAAAATTTTTATGATCAACTTTAATTTTATTTGAACTTATATATACACAGGAATACCTTTAGAAGGTTTTTTTATCAACAAAGGAAAGGACTCTTAAAGCACTTGAGGTTAAAAATTTGTCGACTTGATGCAATCTCATTTAGTTATTTGCTATTACTATCTTAAGAGTGAAGATGATGACAGGGAGAAGTCCATTTGATATGTGTGTTTCCTTAGCCTTCTCTGGTTTCCATGGTGTCTTCTCCTAAATTAGCTCTTCTCCCTTGGGCTCACTCATGCCACTCTTACTTAGTCTCCCAAATTTCTGAGGCAACAGATCAGACAGTAAAAGGGCTGAATATCAGAAATGAAAAGCTGATGGCCTGATGTAGAAACCATTCTTACCACAAATGACAGTTTCAGAATCCTACCCTAACTTTGTGGAACAATGGAACTCAGAGTTTTAGTGGACTATCAGTCAGGCATTAGTTTGATGCCAAATGATAGATTTTGTTTTGGCTTTTAAACATTTATTTAACCCCAAACTCAACCATCGTGTAAATTAGTAGGTCCAGCAGTAGTATGTGATTTGGATATAAGTACTTTTTTCCTCTTCTATTTTTGGGGCATAAAAGAAGAAAGGAGGGCAGAAAAAATAATGTTTTTTGTTTGCAAATGGAGGACTGGGATTGGGATGGAGGTTGGAAAAAACAGGCAGTTTCCTTTTAGATTTATTTCAACTGAAGCAACACACTATTGAACTTCAGAATAAAGAGCCAGTGGATGAAAATAATTTACTTTTTATTAAACACTGATAGTACAAATATATTTTCAAGCTGGTTCTTTTTCTTTTGAAGTTTACTAACTAGGAAATTAGGAATACAACACAGCTGAACCTTGAACAATGGAGGTTTGAATGGCACAGGTCCATTTATATGCAGATGTTTTTCAATATTACGTAAGACAGTACTGCACCATTGGTGGCTGGGTGAATCTGAGGATGTGGAACTGTGGATGCTGTAAGTTACATCTGATGGTAAGTTATATGCTACCTATACGTGTAGATTTTCAACTGTTTGTAGGGTCGATGCCCCTAACTATTGTATTGTTCAAGACATCCAAAAGACATAACGTTGAGAAAGAATTAGAGTATTTCTGTTTCCTTGCAGTCGTTGTGTGGTGGTGTTATTATCCCTGCATGGTCTTTCAGAAGCCGTATAATGTTCTTGATGAGTTTCATTGTATTCTGGGACAACTAGGAATTACTGGAAGTCTTCACTCAAGGAGGATATGTATTTGGAGATTTCAGAGAGAAGTACTTTGGAACACTTAACGCATCTTCAGAGAAGAAAGATATTCTTTCATTTATCCACTCCCATATTCAAACATAAACTATGTGCCTACTTTTTGCATAACAAACGATAGATGAGACAGATACTGGCTACTATTTTTGCCCAACTCCAGGAGGAACCAAATTGCCACAGAACCTTTTCCCTCATAGACCAAACAGTTTAGCTGGGAAGAGAGACACTAATTAAATATTACCCGAATGTTCAAACTACCACACAGTTGCACTCATCTCATACACTAGTAAAGTAATGCTCAAAATTCTCCAAGCCAGGCTTCAGCAATACGTGAACTGTGAACTTCCAGATGTTCAAGCTGGTTTTAGAAAAGGCAGAGGAACCAGAGACCAAATTGCCAACATCCTCTGGATCATGGAAAAAGCAAGAGAGTTCCAGAAAAACATTGATTTCTGCTTTATTGACTATGCCAAAGCCTTTGACTGTGTGGATCACAATCAACTGTGGACAATTCTGAAAGAGATGGGAATACCAGACCACCTGACCTGCCTCTTGAGAAACGTGTATGCAGGTCAGGAAGCAACAGTTAGAATTGGACATGGAACAACAGACTGGTTCCAAATAGGAAAAGGAGTACGTCAAGGCTGTATATTGTCACCCTGCATATTTAACTTCTATGCAGAGTACATCATGAGAAGCGCTGGGCTGGAAGAAGCACAAGCTGGAATCAAGATTGCCGGGAAAAATATCAATAACCTCAGATATGCAGATGAAACCTCCCTTATGGCAGAAAGTGAAGAAGAACTAAAGACCCTCTTGATGAAAGTGAAAGAGGAGAGTAAAAAGTTGGATTAAAACTCAACATTCAGAAAACGAAGATCATGGCTTCATGTCAGATGGGGAAACAGTGGAAACAGTGGCAGACTTTATTTTTCTGGGCTCCGAAATCGCTGCAGATGGTGATTGCAGCCATGAAATTAAAAGACACTTACTCCTTGAAAGGAAAGTTATGACCAACCTAGACAGCATATTCAAAAGCAGAGACATTACTTTGCCAACAAAGGTCTGGCTAGTCAAGGCTATGGTTTTTCCAGTGCTCATGTATGGATACAGTCAGCTGAGCACCGAAGAATTGATGCTTTTGAACTGTGGTGTTGGAAAAGACTCTTGAGAGTCCCTTGGACTGCAAGGATATCCAACCAGTCCATCCTAAAGGAGATCAGTCCTGGGTATTCTTTGGAAGGAATGATGCTAAAGCTGAAACTCCAATACTTTGGCCACCTCATGCGAAGAGTTGACTCATTGGAAAAGACTCTGATGCTGGGAGGGATTGGGGGCAGGAGGAGAAGGGGATAACAGAGGATGAGATGGCTGGATGGCATCACCAACTCAATGGACATGGGTTTGGGTGGACACCAGGAGTTGGTGATGGACAGGGAGGCCTGGTGTCCTGCGGTTCATGGGGTTGCAAAAGAGTCAGACACAACTGAGCGACTAAACTTAACTGAACTAGAAATATGGTGAAAATATATCTTGGGAAAGAGAGGAGAGGTCCGATATTAATTGTAGCTGTGGAAGGTTCTACAAGAGCATGATGTCTGTACCAGAGAGTTAAGAAAGCCTATAAATTAATACACAAAGAAAGGAAAAGAATCATAGATGACATTGAAGTAGAAGTCTAGCGATGAGAGCATCTGCCTCTTTCTATTTGGTACTGCTCCAAAAGTGAGTGGGCAGGTGCCTGCGGTGTGAACACTCTGGTGACCTGTACTCCCTGAGAACATGGTCACTGACCATTAGGTAGAAGCTCATGTAAATTAGAAGCTAAATAAAATCAAGGCAAAGAATGTGGAGCTCTGAGTTGGTGAAGGGAAGACTGTGAGAGTGATTCATAAGGAACAGATGCAAGGGGGAAGGGACAAAGGAGAGATCAGATATGTGCAGATGAAGTGATTTCAGAAGCCAATAATAGAATTCAGTTTATGGGGTATCTAATATGTGCCAGGTCCTGTGCTGGCACAATCATAGATTGTGCTGACTCTAAAGCACATCTTTTTTTTTTTTTTTCATGATGTAGAAAATTTTGGTGGGTTTTTATAAAGCCTTTGGTGGTCAATGATAAGAAAACTAATTTTATATTAGATATACTTCACACAAGCCAGCTTTTGTGTTCAAAAGACAGTTAAAAATTAAACAATTTTTTTTTTCTGTTATATAAGTTGTAGTGAGTTTATGCTTCATAAACTTTTCCATATTAAAAATGGTGGCTAGTTTTATCCAGCCAGGGCAGAGATGCCTAGATTTATGGTGTCTTAAAGTCCTGTAGCGGCCACAAAGGGGAGAGGGAGAGAGCAGATGGAGTGTTTGGTTCCCCTTCTGACGTCAGTCTGATTAGCTCTGATTTTCCTAAATGGACTAACTTAAGTTTTACTTGGATATGTTTTACAAAGTTTTTTCTAATAAAAGTAATGTTTATAAACCCTGAAATCAGTGTGAACCCTGAAATTCTACCTGTCTTCCAACCAATGATCATTCCCTCAAATATTACAAGGTTATTTGAAAATTTGAAAGCCACTACTTTAAAGATTGTAGTTTAAAAAATAGTCATATAACTCAAATTCATTTAAACACCAATCAACAAGCTGTTCTTCATAACAGAAAATTATAGCATAAACTTTCATTTTTAGCTTCCCATTTCCCTTTAAACCAGTTGTGTAACTTCAATTTATGCAGGTTCATTTTCTCCCCAAACTTGCTTGCTTTGTCCTTTATCTTGCCCTCCAAATTATGCACATGAACTACCTCCAATAATTTTAAAATGGAAATTGTACCACCTCCTAAGAATAGTGTCTCAACACAGCATGCTATGGTTTAGCGGTTTTCACTGACAGTGTCTCTCCTAGTATTTTAATCAAACATTTACTTAGATCTTTCTGACACAGTAATCATACTACTTTATATGAGAAACAGCATTTTGATGCAGACTTTCTCCTCTGATTTAAAAAAAAAAAAGACGATACTGAAAAATACAAACTATTTATGAACTTAGAACACTGATTTTATCAAAAAGACTCAAAAAAGATTCTACATATTCACTACCTAAGGAAGAAGGTATTCATCACAAAAGTCTTTATAGATCAGAATGAGTAAAACGATTTAAAAAGTTCAGAACAGTCAGTGCCCCTGTTAAGGTTAACTAATTACCCACATCCTGACCCTAGCTGTCTTCGCTAATTTGAATTTTCTGGAATGCTGCTGATCCAGGTTTGACATGCTTTATGAAAGTAACTTGTTTCCTAATTCTTCTATACTTAAACTTTCACCTCCTTATTCGTTCATGTATTCACTCATATATTCATTTATAAATACGGAATTGATGGGGTAGCCTCTCTGTCCTAGTCACAGTTTTGGCTGCAGGAACAGATCTGTGGAGAAGATTAATAAAATCCCCGCCCTTTTGGAGGTTGGATAATCCTTTCATGGGGAGCCAGGCTCTGCAGTCAGACTTCCTGGAGGTTCCCGGGCTCTGCCCGTGTAACCTTGGGCAAGCTATTTAACATCTAGTGCTTGTTTCTATGTAAAGAAAAGAACATTAGTTTCAACTTCATAGGGGTATATACGGGTCAAATGATTTAGTACAGTACTTGTAAAGCATTGAAAAGAGTACTTGACTCCTATTGGGAGCTCAGTAAATTAACTCTTATTATAAATAAATGAGTACATGTAAAATATTATTTTGTATGGACACAATGCTGTGAAGAAAATCGAAGTACCAAGGAGTTAGAGAGTGAATAAAATTGGGGTGGGTTGTGTGGCTAGTCAGGTCGGGGAAAGTTTCTCTGAGAAAGTGACATTTGACCTGAGCTCCACAAAGAAATTGGTCATTACCTCAAATTGAAGACTGAAAGCCAGGACTTCCCTGGTGGCTCAGACAGTAAAGCATCTGTCTACAATGCGGGAGACCCAGGTTCCTTCCCTGTGTTGGAAAGATCCCCTGGAGAAGGAAATGGCAATCCACTCCAGGACTACTGCCTGGAAAATCCCGTGGACAGAGGAGCCTGGTAGGCTACAGTCCATGGGGTTGCAAAGAGTCCGACACGACTGAGTGACTTCACTTTTCCACAAAGAATGTGGTCATTACCTCAAATTGAAGACTGAAAGCCAGAAGAGACTCGAACATGTGTGTGATGAGCAGGCTTGTATCCTATTTATCCATCTCCTGAGGCCTCTTTCTGGATTTCTGTGATTGTTGGATGAGAAAGAATGATGAAATGGAATCAAACATAGGCTGAGAAACCAAAATTTAAAACTCAAGCCAACTCTCTTCTCCTTTTTTCACAATAAAAACAATAGTCAGTCAAGGTTTTAAAATGATTGTTATGTGCATATACCAAAGAAACAAACTCAGGCCATTTACCTGGGTCTCTGACCTACATGATCTATATGTAGATCACCTTAACTGATTGGTTTCTGAGTTCTGTCTCCATAAAGTCATGTTCCTTACAAAGTCCAAGAGATGCTCAGAATTCTTCTTTCTGAGGATATATACACTGGTATGGGAGCTTTCCTGATGGCTCAGCAGGTAAAGAATCTGCCTGCAATGCAGGACATCCAGGACACATGGGTTCAGTCCCTGGGTTGGGAAGATGCCTTGGAGGAGAAAAATGGCAACCCACTCCAGTATTTTTGCCTGAAAATCCCATGGACAGAGGAGCCTGGCAGGCAATAGTCCAAAGGGTCACAAAGTCTCAGACACGACTAAGCACAGGCATCTCTGGTTTTAAGATTTTGTGGAAATTAATAGCTGATTGTTTTAATTTAATTAATTTATTTTTAAATTGAAGTATAGTTAATTTGCAATGTTGTGTGACCTTCAGGTGTACAGCAAAGTGATTCAAGCAGATGCTTTTTCATCATACAAGATATTGAATATGGTTCTAGCTGATCCTGTTTAGATTGGAGCTAAATGATACTGAATAAAAAATATAAAATCATTATTTTTTTAGATCTACTAAACACTCATTTTCCTACAGTTTCTGTCTTAAATCATGAAGAAAAATGCCCAGACCCCACATTGTGCAGATGGAAACAAACAAAAAAGAAGATATCCATGTACAGAGCCAGGGCTTCTTTAAAGTGTAAGAGGCAACAACAAATACTGAGAAGAAAGAGAGAATATTATAATTTACAAGTTAGATACGTTGATTTTACTTTTCTTGGAGCTTGACCTAAGTTATATTTACCTAAAACCAGAGATATATATATATATATATATATTTTACTCCCATTGTTAATTTTTAACTCTTGGCTATTAAAAAAAAAGCACTTATTTGTATATATCAAGGAGCATACTTTTTGATGCAGTTACAATTTTGGCATTTTTAAAGTGTACACACTTAGCAAACTTCTCATTAGAGTTGGATTTGTTTTAACACTCTCCCGTAACTTGGCCTGAAATTCCCTTATCCTTCCACATTCTAACCTTATCCACCCAGCACTTTAGGCACACTGAAGAACTCACGACCCCCTAAGTGTCTGCAGACATTTATTTCTCCTAGTCCTTCACTCCAAACACTTTTCTTTATCAGGACTTAATAACCTCCCTTTGAAGGAAGATATCATTCATTTTAATTACAGGAAGCAATAATACAGTGGTCTAGGTAGTGTGAAAGCAGAAGAACGGACCCATAAAAATACTTGTAAGAGGAGTGAGTGAAAGAAAAGGGCAGACTAGTAAGCAGTGTGGTGTAGTTTCTGAAGCTCTCTGAGAGTCAGGAAAGACCAGGTGTGGCAATAAAACTGTGTTTGGGGAGTAGACTAACTGTTGCATAAAAAGCTGTCAATGGTTAGCAGAGTTATGATTATGAAAATATTTTTAGCCTTTGTTTTTATAAACATATAATTTCATTAACAAACAATGGCTAGTGAAAAATAAATTTGCAGAACAAAGTTTCCGTCAGTCCTGGAAGCACCCCTTAGCTCATAGTTTCCATGACTGTATAGGTCTCTGTAGTTGGTCAGCCTCAGTAATGACAGTCTGGCACACATGCCCTCACCCAGAGTCTTCCTTCATCCACACTAGTGACGATATTTATATTAGCACAGTTTGGAGCAGCTTAAGCAGATTTCTTTTGTCTGTCTGAGTGTCTGGTGTGAGCGAAAGTATTTTACCACTTTCTGGGGCACGCTCAGTCTTCTTCTCTGTTAGGTGAATAAATTCAGGTCATGGAAGCTTTTTGAGTGTTCTTGTTTTATTTTTTTTTGTTGTTGATACTGATTAAATGTTTCCGCTAACTTTTATTTCTCTATGGCTAATCAAAAATAAATAGCATTTTAGTAACTCTTACTTTTTCTATCTCAGTTTTAAGAGATAGAACAACACTGTTGTTCCAAATTAATTTTAATTCAAAAGTACCAGAGAAGCTGAAACTACACCCTGGTAATTTGTAGGAAACTGAAAAGGTGTATAAATGAAGAACTGCTTTTGAAAGTGGTACACACATATTTAAAATTTATATGTATGTAATTTGTTCATTAGTTGAATGATGTAGGACCAGGTGGAAGAGGTTGTCCAGCAATTTAATTCAGAGTTCTTTTGCTGATTTATTATTTTTTCATTATTTTATAGCCATATTTAATTCAACTACATTTTTCCTTTTTTTAAGAAATTGGAGTTTATTGAATCTTTCCAAAGATTTCAAGTTAATTTTCATAGAAACAGCTGCATATTTTCATTCACTCATAACTTTGTATTATTCTTGATTAAATTTAATAATTATAATAAAAAAATACTCAGAATTGACAACAATCGTTAGTGAGCATACAACTCAACTGGTACTTGCTACTGGTCACAAATATACTGCCAAGTTGATTATGAATCACAAGCAGTTACTGTCCTGTGTGCACGCAAGCTCCGTCGTGTCCAACTCTTGGCAACCCCATGGACTGTGTAGCCTGCCAGGCTTGGTCCTCTGTCCGTGGGATTTCCCAGGCATGAGTACTGGAGTGGGTTGTCATTCCTTCTTCAGGGGATCTTCCTGAAGGAATTGAACCTGCATCTTCTGCGTTGCCAGACAGATTCTTTACCACTGTGCCACCTGGGAAGTCCAGTGTCCTAAGAGTAGCAATAGTATGGGCTTCCCTGGTGGCTCAGCAGTAAAGAATCTGCCTGCAGTGCACGAGACCCTGGTTTGATCCCTGTGTCAAGAAGATCCCCTGGAGGAGGGCATGGCCACCCACTCTAAGTACTCTTGTCTAGAAAATCTCATGGACAGAGGAGCCTGGCAGGCTGCGGTCCATAGGGTCACAGAGCCAGACACAACTGAAGTGACTAAGCAGCAGCAACAGCAGCAATAATACAATTCTCAGGGAAACAGAGAACCTCCATCACTCAGTTATCACTGGCAACTCAGTTGAATAGAGGTTGACTAAAATAGTGCAGTGTTTTCTAACTTACAGTAACATTCTTGCTTGAAATGAGTGCAGTTTGTAGTGTCACGTGAAAAGCTGGAAAGTATATTTTGGACTATGAAATTTTTATGAATGTTTTCACTGGTTTATTGATCTGCTAGTAAAGTAACATTAATGAGTCATTAAATATTTTAATTAATTTCCTAAAACCAATTTAAATTATTTTCTTTTCTAGAACAGCAGAGTGATTCAGAGTGCAAGTTCTGGATTCAGGTGGTTGGGGTCACATTTCAGCTGTATTATTTATTAACTGGAACCTTAGGAAAGTTACTTAACCTCTCCATGCCTTATTCTTCAGCTGCAAAATGGGTATAGTGATGGCAGTGAGGTAATAGAGCTGTGAGGACTAGGTGAGATAATATATACACACTGCTCAGCATTGCGCCTGGACCGTAGAAGGAATTCAGTAAGATAGCTACAGTAAGTCAGTACCCTCACACAAACGAGTTTCATTCCAAGAGCATGTTCATAAGTCCAATTTAAGTCCATCAAAGTTAGCCTAGGTACTGAACTAACACAACTGGCTATATAGTACTGTACTGTAATAGGTTTACAATAATTTCCACAGAAATAACACATAAAAAATAGACACAAAAACAAAACACTTTTAATCTTACAGTAAGTACCTTGAGTAGAACAGCAGTACAGTACAACTGGTGCTTCTTATAAGTACCAGCTACATTACCACTGCTTTCACACCTGCTTCCAGATACCCTGGGCTTGAAATAAAGATACTGTACTATGAACTCTAAACAGTATTCTACAGTACAGTATGACAGAGCACAACCGCTTGCAGAGTATGCATGCATTTTCAATGCATGTCGGACACGTGAACTAACTTATGCGACTGGACATGAGAACTCACATTTGCATCTGTGCAAGTTCACAACTTGAAGGTTCATGTGTAGGGCTCTTACTGTATTACTATGATTCTCAATCTTATTTTTTCATTTGTGCCTAAAATATTAGAAAGATGGCTGGCTGTGTCCAGAATATCCATGAACTAAACTTTGAGGTGGGAACTAGGGAAAGGAAATCAACTAGAAGAATCTGGATGAAGGGGGTTGAAATGTGGCAATTTCTACTTATTAAAAATTGAAATTTTCTTTGTGTCTAAACAAAAAAGATCATGTTTTTGACAATTCTGATTCAAAGATTTCACAAAGTACGTTGATTCAAATTCTAACCAATGTCTGACTTACATGAAAATACCTCTTTAGTAATGAGCTTTGAAAATATATTTATAAAAAATCCCAAATGAACAATGAGTATTTAAATAAGTTTTCTATGTTTTTATAAATGCATAGCATATTACAAACACTATAAACTAATTGGTAAGTTTTCAATATCTTTGAAACCATTCTATCTGAATTTTTAAGGGATGTAACTTTGGTATTGTAGCACTTTTAAGTCAAATTAATTGGACTTTATTTTCCATAAGAAAAAAGATGTTTCTTTTAAAAACAATAAAAATGTCAAATCAATAATATTGGTATTGATGTATTCCTGAATTTATGCCTGTAATATCTGGGAAGGTATGTAGGTAACATCTACTACCAGGAAGAAAAATAATTAGATGATTATTTATATATTGTGAAATAGAGAAGACAATAAAAACATTTAGAAACATATGTATAATATGTTTATATATTTATTGTATAAAAATTTAAATGCTAATATGAATAGATATATTTCTCCCATACTCTCTCTCCACATTCCACATCAATTCAAATTTCAGGCCTGTGGCCATCTGGGAATCTCTTTGCTTGCTCTTTTTCTTCTTACTCCACATGATTTCCTTTGTCTTTCTCACTGTTCTTTAGGTGGCTGCCATTTCTTTCCTTAGAAAAAAAAGAAAGGCTACCATCTCTTTTTCCTTCACAAAGGTGTGAAGTATGTGACTCAGCTATTCCTGGTTCTGTTCTTGGGGAGCTGCTCAGATCTCTCAGTGATGAAAACTTTATGTACTTCGGCTTCCCTAGCCATCCATTTACAAAACAAGCAGGTCTTCATCTTTTGATATTGGCCACTTCTCATGGTAGTACCTTACGATGTTGTTAGGTTGATGTGTGGTGGGAGCAATGCTGTTGGAAAAATGGTACCAGTAGACTTGTTCCTCATGGGGTTGCCGCAAACCTTCAACTTCTAAGAAATGCAATGCCTGTTAAGCAAAATAGAACAAGGTATCCCTGTACTGTTACAAGTGTCTGTTTAGGATCTTAGAAATAAGAAGCATGCAATACCTGCACGTAGCTCTTAATGCGTCAGAGCAGAGGTAAACCAAGGCAAACATCTTAGTGATTAGATCCCTGTGGTCATCCATGTGAACAATTATTTGAAAATACATCTCTTTGTTCTTTGAATATTTTATTTTGGGAATTTTCTAATCTATAGAAACGTTGAGTGAAGAGTATCATATTCATCTTCACATCCTTCACTTAGATTCATGAGTTGTTAAGGTTTTGGCACATTAGCTTGAGGAGGGATTGTTGTTGTTCAGTCACTAAGACTCTGTGACACCATGGACTGCAGCATGCAAGGCTTCCCCGTCCTTCGCTATCTTCCAGAGCTTGCTGAAACTCATGTCCGTTGAGTCGGTGATGCCATCCAACCAGTCCTCTGTGACCTCCTTCTCTTCCTGCCCTCAAGCTTTCCCAGCATCAGGGTCTTTTCCAGTGAGTCGGCTCTTTGCATCTGGTGGTCAAAGTTTTGGAACTTCAGCTCCAGCGTGAGTGAATGTTTAGGGTTGATTTCCTTTAAGATTGGCTGGTTTGATTTCCTTGCTGTCCAAGAGACTCTCATAAGTCTTCTTCAGTACCACAATTCAAAAACATCGATTCTTTAGCATTCAGCTTTCTTTATGGTCCAACTCTCACATCCTTACATGACTAATGTAAAACCAAAGCTTTGACTATAAGAACTTTTGTTGGCAAAATGATGTCTCTGCTTCTTAATATGCTGTCTGGGTTTGTCACAGATTTTCTTCCAAGAAACATCATCTTTAATTTCATGGCTGCACTCACCATTGGCAATGATTTTGGAGCCCCCAAAAATAAAATCTGTCACTCTTTCCACTGTTTCCCCATCTATTTGCCATGTGATGGGACTGGATGTCATGATATATATTTTTTGAATATTGAGTTTTAAGCCAGCTTTTCACTCTTCTCTTTCACTCTCATGAAGCGGCTCTTCAGTTACATATAATATAGAATGACATTATATTTCCTAAATTTAAACCAGCCTCAGGTTTAGAATGAGGTCCTATTAATAAGTTGTGGTAGGCTTTATAGTCCACCCAAAGGTCTCCCACCTCCTCCCTTATTTCTGAGATGCCCTGGACGTGTCTCAGGTATACATATGGGTAAGTTTGTTGGTTACCATAGCCTTCCATGAAGAAATATACTGTATATATAAAGACATGACCTGAAAACTTCCCACAGCCCCAGGTATGCCCACAGTTACCTAACCTTCCCATCAGGCATCAAGAACTCTGATCCAGCATCTCCTTAGCAGAGCACCACTGCCTCCAGTAAATAATGTGTGTTTCTGTCTCAAGCTGTTACTTCTGTTCTATGTTTTGTAATATTCTTTGTACCTTGGAACCAAGCCCATTTATAAGTGCTTCCCTGTTTCTTCTTTCATGTTAGACAAATAACAAAGGTACCAAAACAGGGCTGCCTTCCCTAGTGCCTTTCTTAAAAAAAATAAAACTTTGCTTATACTTTAGTCTACAATTAATATCATCACCAAACGACTCAAACATGAGTTCCTGCGGAAGTTGGCTATGAACAGATTCCGTGTCATCATCTCTCAGTGAAGTCCATCTTTCTCTCTGATTTCCATTTGCCTGCCTTTGTTCTCTTATAGGAAAAGTGCTCTTGTGCTCTTCAGCAAGCTCTTCAGTCTCTTATGCAAGTTGACCCCTAATGAACCTACCATATTTCAATGCCTGTCATGGACATCACTCCGGATTAAGGTCTTTCCCTTCCCCCAACATTCAAGAATATTCATACCCATACATAAACAGTGCATTTCTGAGAACCAGAAATTAAATCTCCAGTTAACATGTCTGTACACATGGTAATTTAAAATAAGAAAAAAGATAATTCAGGGACAAAATTAACAAGGACATAAATTTATATATGATCAAACTAAGTATAATCTTGAAGTAAGAAAAGATATGTGATCTTGTTGTTGGTGAATTCTAGGAACAAAAGCTTTTTGTACTTTTTGCTAGCACAACTAAGGACTGGAAGAGGGGAAATCAGGGCTTGTAATTTGAATAAATTTTGGAAAGTCTATTCATTTTGAAACCAATGAAGGAAATTGAAGATTTAGTTTACTTCAGTTTGCAATTATGGTAGTTTGGGGTTTCTTAGAAGTGTCTATGAATTTTTTAAAGCCTGGGAAATGGTGCCCCTCTGAGTGTACTACGTGAGTGAACGCACTGAATGTGAGAAGTGATTCATCTTTTCCTTCCAGTTTTTCTGGTTTCTAATGGTGTAATGGTGTCTAGTGCATCCACTGAAAACTTTCTCTGGATTTAAGCCAGAAACATACCAAAAAATTTTATTGACTGATTTCACATTCTTTTCTAATTGTGTTTTCATTTTAGGAAAGCAAAAAGAACCAGGCGCTGTTTAAAAACAAACTAATTAAAACAACCTTTCTTTAAAAGTTTTTCAACATAACTTTTATCTTATGAAGATTCAACAATCAAATTAGGGGAAAGTTTTTTTTTTCCCCCCAAATTGTCTTTATTTTTGACCCTTGGGTGGTGGGAGCTTAGAAAATGGAACTCTGTCCAACTTATATGTTGTAATAATTTATTATTTTCATTATTTCTTCATTTATTCAATATATAACAAGAGAAAAGCAGTAACTTTATTCACAGCATAAGACAATTGGTAAGTCATTCTGTGAGTGCATTTCTTAATAGAGAAGAAATGGTTCTAAAAGAGGAACTGTTTCTAATGTTAAAATTTCTAAATTAAAAAATGAAAAGCAGTTAACTTGTCCAATTTCAGGCAAAAGCGTTTCTTTCTAACTTGCTCTAACCAATTGAAACTGGCTGGTAGGTGCTACAAAATGCCTGTGTTTCCTTATTTCTCTTTTCATTTTATATATTTTGAGAAAAGAGGGCAATATTCCACAAAGTCCCACAGTTTCATTCCTTTGTTAACAGTGTTCATCTAACTGGCTTCCCATTTCATTACTTCTGTCCTGTCTTCATATATTAATTTCACTTATCTCCTGTCTAATGAAATATTCATGTAACTTTTCTTCCCTCTAAATAGAATGAAAAGTGACCTTCAAATGAGAGCCAGGAGAAGAAACAATGGCCCGATGTTTTTTAATCTTTATAAAATAATACTCTATTAAATTTTGAGGTTTTTAATTTGGTATTCTTATGGTTGAGAGAGTTAAATTATTCAAAACAAAATTTACACTTAATAAAATTTCTGAAAATTTAGATAGAGTTTACTTCAAATCAGTGCTTAAATATGTTATTGTTTCTGTATTTTCAAGTATCTTTAGAGCAACGATTAATTTAAATATGTCTTATCCATCCATTGTAATTAGACGAATTTTGAGTTTTCAGGATATACAAAGGTTTCACATGGGAATTCCTTCGAGGTCCAGGGTTAGGAGTCTGTTTCACTGCCTTGAGCCCAGGTTTGATACCTAGTCAGGAAACTAAGATGCCGCAAGCCACACTGCAGGGCCAAACCACGCCCCCCGCCCCATAATAAACAAAAGCAAAACAAAACAAACACAGAGTTTCACTTGAGAGCTATGGTCATGCCTTCCAGTGGCATTTATATATATTTTATTTGTAGTCTCTGAAGAACAGATGCCATGTTGGTACTAAGCTCTCAATAAATCCTCAGTAGTTAATCATGGCTCCCGGTCATGAGAAGACTGGCCAGGACTTGAGATTCAAGAGTGTGTACAGGGTGGGGAGAGTTGATGAGTGCATGATAAGTATGGATGACAGAGTTGTGAGATAGCTTTGCATGAGAATACTGAGTTTAAATTTGTCTATATTTGTCAGAATCTCATTAAACTTGGCATTGTTTTAATCTGTATTTTAAGGAAATTTGTTCTGTATCATTCTAGAATTATTTAAAGGTCCGTCTAGTCAAGGCTATGGTTTTTCTTGTGGTCATGTGTGGGTGTGAGAGTTGGACTGTGAAGAAGGCTGAGTGCCGAAGAATTGATGCTTTTGAACTGTGGTGTTGGAGAAGACTCTTGAGAGTCCCTTGGACGGCAAGGAGATCCAACCAGTCCATTCTGAAGGAGATCAGCCCCGGGATTTCTTTGGAAGGAATGATGCTAAAGCTGAAACTCCAGTACTTTGGCCACCTCATGTGAAGAGTTGACTCATTGGAAAAGACCTTGATGCTGGGAGGGATTGGGGGCAAGAGGAGAAGGGGACGACAGAGGATGAGATGGCTGGATGGCATCACTGACTCGATGGACGTGAGTCTGAGTGAACTCCGGGAGTTGGTGACGGACAAGGAGGCCTGGCGTGTTGCGATTCATGGGGTCGCAAAGAGTCAGACACGACTGAGCGACTGAACTGAACTGAACTGAACTGAAGAATTTCTACCATCTTCTTGGGGCTATATAATACAGATACATATGTGAATATTCTGACACTCATTTGCAACATGTTATAATTTTAATTTCCATTCAGATCAGATCAGTCGCTCAGTCGTGTCCGACTCTTTGCGACCCCATGAATCGCAGCACGCCAAGCCTCCCTGTCCGTCACCAACTTCCGGAGTTCACTCAGACTCACGTCCATCGAGTCAGTGATGCCATCCAGCCATCTCATCCTCTGTCGTTCCCTTCTCCTCTTGCCCCCAATCCCTCCCAGCATCAGGGTCTTTTCCAATGAGTCAACTCTTTGCATGAGGTGGCCAAAGTACTGGAGTTTCAGCTTTAGCATCATTCCTTCCAAAGAAATCCCAGGGCTGATCTCCTTCAGAATGGACTGGTTGGATCTCCTTGCCATCCAAGGGACTCTCAAGAGTCTTCTCCAACACCACAGTTCAAAAGCATCAATTCTTTGGCGTCAGCCTTCTTCACAGTCCAACTCTCACATCCATACCTGACCACAGGAAAAAACCATAGCCTTGACTAGACAAACCTTTGTTGGCAAAGTAATGTCTCTGCTTTTGAATATGCTATCTAGGTTGGTCATAACTTTCACTTTCATCAAGAGGCTCTTGAGTTCCTCTTCACTTTCTGCCATAAGGGTGGTGTCATCTGCATATCTGAGGTTATTGATGTTTCTCCTGACAATCTTGATTCCAGCTTGTGTTTCTTCCAGTCCAGCCTACTCTAAATTAAAAACTCACGTAATGTAAGAGTATATTCCCTGGTTCCATGTGTGCAGTCATTTAGAACTCTTTAATATTCTCTAGAACTGAAGTTTCTTAAATTGATCTTAGTCAAAAAACAAGTTTGTATTTAGAAAGTTTAGGGAAAATAATTCCAGTCCAGATGTGAGTGTCGTATGTATCATTTATTTTCCTTTAGTACAATTATATCAATTAAATTTTTTTTGTATACGTTTAAAAATGAAAAGAGTATTTGACTTTTAAAGGAAAACTTTCCATAAGGCATTCTTGTGAAAGAAGCTTTACTATTTGGGAACATTTATTTTTTTAACAAAGTGGTAAAGCAGAAATGGCATTGTCAGGCAGAAAATACTGCTCTGGAACAAAATTTCAAATCTCTTCATAAAAAGTACAATTGTGGTTAAGTTCATGGGTGGCTTGCCTTCCTTTTATTGCCGAATGTTGGGAAGCAGTGGTCTATGGTCACTGGCAGCAGTTCTCCAAGAACTCTTAAGGGATGTGACTGTCTAAGCCCCGGCACTGAATTGTGGACTTACCTGAAAAGCTGTCTTATTGACCCAGACCTGAGTTCACTACCACCTCGTGTCTAGCTAAACAAGGTGGCCAGATTAGGAAATGTTTCCGAACAGATTTATGCCAAATGGGTCATTTTGTAGTAACTTTGAGAATATATTTTCAAAACAGTTTTTATATTAGAAATAGATCCAAGACTAGGGACGGTTACTTTTATGAGTTGGGGAGGGGTGGTAATCTGCTTTTGTTTCTTACTGTTACTTTTTGCATCCTAAATGATCCCTGAAAAATATTATCTTCCTTGTCTTTGTAGATGGGAAAAGAGAAGACCAGAAAAGAATGAGCAGCCTGCCCAAGGTCACTCACAACCAGTAAGTATTCAAGTTCTGGCTTGCCTTTCGCCAAAGGTGAAGTTTTTCCTTTAAATCATATGGCTCCATTCTTCACATATGGTACCTCCACAACATCCTTTGGAGATATTTAGAAATAAAAAGATCACGTTTGGAAGCAGTACTAGATGAATCAAATCCAGACCTTCTTCTTTTTACTCAGTGAAGTATGTGAAATTAAGCATTTCCTCACTATCTTATATTAGAACATTTTCATTGTGTTCAGTTTGAAACTGAACTTTGTAGAGCTCAGTTTGTAGAAGTCTTGTGAATTTGGTTCTATATGTGATTGAATACAGGAGAAATTGTTTAAAATTATAGCATGTCTTATAATGCTAAAATTAATTCAGGATCATTCTCCAAAAAACTACTCAATGAACATATAAATAGCTTTTAAACAGTCGTTTGGCTGTTTTTTGTTTTTTTTCCCCCCCTTTTTTTCCCAAAATTGTTCACAGTTCTACCGTTAGCCGGTGAATGTTTTTTCAGGAACTGTTTGGAGTGATAATAGAACTGAAAATGTACACAGTGGAGATGTCAAACATTGTTAATCGAGTATTCCATTTTAAATGTGCTAATGTAACATATCTGGCAGGAGTTGGAATTTCTAACATGTAGCATACTGATGCATAATGAGTTTATGCTATAGTTATTCCACAGAGTTTAGCAAATCCTTCGGTTTTTGGCAAACTTGAGTGTGATTAGCAACTTTCTGAATCTCTTTCTATCCTTTAAGGTAACATTCTTGGATTTGAATTGTTTACTAATGTCGATGGATCAGAGTCCTGGGTGTTAATCTATAGAGAAAGAAGGGTCAAAGGTTAGAGACCTGTGGAAAGTGCTAATTGCCTGTGTGTGTCTGGTCTGTGTAACATCTCATTAGGCTTGTCACATTCAGCAGAGCTGCTGAGAGTCTGGTGGAGTCTGCCATGTATTGTAAATTCTGGGGATTCCTGAGAAAGGACTTCTGCTATGTCTCCTGGTCTCTTTGATCAGGGAAGAAGACATCTTTTATTGTTGGTTTCTATAATTGGTGCTCACAGCCTCCTTTCCATATCTGTAAACACACTGATTGGTTGTTCCTGCTGATAACTAAATAGGGCTGAAGGAGTGGGGAGTAGTACCCATGAAATAAACCTGGAGTCAGGTTGTGGTAATTAATTTCAAAACCTTGGAGATTATTCCTCACTCTATACAGTTTCCACCTTGTTTTATTTAATGTTCAAAAGAAGAGTACTTGGTTGAATTTAGAAATCTTCTGACCCATGTTTTTTATAGATTCTCCTGAAAGTCACTTAAAATAGCTAGGATGGTAGGATAAAAAGAAACCAAAGAAGACCTTGCTTTCTACTAGACAGATAAGAGAGACCTTGTGCTCCTGGTTTTTGTCTTTGTTTCTGTGTGAAGGTAAGCAATCACAGTGGGCTTCTTCTCCTTGACTCACAGATGAACACAAGGAGCTGATGGAGTTTATTTACACAGTTGAGGACAGAACAACATGACCTTCGATGGATAGCAAGGGGTCACGTTTCATAGCCTCAATTGCCTTTTCTTGGAACCATCCAAAATAATGCAGATTTCCTTAAGACACTGGTCATGTCACTTCAACCTGTAATTTTGGGGACTGAAACAATGTTTATTTTTGTAAGTGATTTGTTTTGCTCAAAAGGGACTTTCATTTAAATTAATATACTACAGGACATTTATGTTTGTTTCTTAAAACTGTCCCATGGAAAAGGCCCCTTTCAAGCTAGGTTCCAAAGGAAAAGTCTGCAGATTGCCTTTTCTCAGTTCTGTTTTCACTCCAGATTTGGCATACTAAAGGATTTGGGAAGTTAAAGGCCCCCAGTCCTAACATGCTTAACTTTTATCCAAACAAAATTTAAAACCCAAATAAGGGTGTCCATTATACTGAAGCAAATCAAAGGCACTGCTAAACTTTGTTGCTTAAGAGCCATAGAACGGTTAAGTGGTTAAATGTTGAACACATACATAAACACATCAGGACAAGAGTTTTCTTAGCAACAATTTTGGTAAGAAATTTAATAAATTTAAAGTGGAAAGTATTTATATTATTCCACTTCTCTTCGATTCTTATTTCCATTTTGTTTCCCCAAATAACTAATTATATCTTTGCCATAGTCCTCATAGAGATTAAGTTTGGGGGCATATTCAAACATTGTTTTCTTTTAATCTCTTCCAATTCAGTTAGCTAAATATCTCTCATGTCCTCTGCTCAAACATAGATTTGAATGGTATTTACTCAGAACTCATAATGAAAAGCCACTATATGTTATCAATGTATATTTGCAAATATATAAATTATACCACATACCAAAGACATAATTCTGTTTTTAATGGATTTGCCAAAAATGAGTTGTCCTTTACAGCTGATGTTTCATGTCAAATGAGATGGAAAACTTACCTTAGAAGTCCCTTAAAAAATTGTATCTTAGCTGCTTTATAAGATAAATATTACAAAATAGTACTAAATAACTTATCATTTTAATTAAATGATTTTAATATACTGAATTTCTCATTTCTCTCACACTTGTTATTGTCATATCTTTGAGGGCATTTTGAATATGATAAACTCTTCTTTAGAACCATAAACTAATAATGTTCTTAGCATTTACACTCACATACAGTGAAATAGATCATTAAACTTTTTCTTAGTAAAACAAGGGAAAATCTGGAGAAATCCTGCTTAGTTGATTCCTAGATCTACATTGTTTTTTGTTTCCGATAGCTGTTTGAAATTGCATATGGTGGCACAAGAGCAAATTCAGAGCCTTATTTTAGCTTAAAACATTGGATAAAATGTGATAAGTGTCATGATAACCTAGAGGATTGAGAGACTAAATACAATGCATTTATTGTACTATCCTTTAAAATTATTTTCAGAGCATTAAATAATGACAATTATTTCACATTTATTATTGATCCTGGGAGAAAATGTTTAATTTTTATAAATTTTGCATGCTAAAAAGTTACAAATAATTGCTAGTGTTGAAACAACTTTGTTTAGTTTTGCCTGGTAAAAAGATTTCTCTTATAAAATATGCATTATTCAAAATAAATCATTCCACAAAAATCCTAGGATCAATAAAGAAATTCCTGTGGTTTGATGATCTCAGGCAGGTGATGGGGATGCAAATAATTACAGACTTTGAGGTTCTGATCTTGTTTCCAGATTGCATTTGTTCCTATTATGTAGACATCAGACAACTTGAACTGTTGTTCGTCAGATCTGGTAAGTAAAAAGAGCTACTGCGGACAAAAGGTGTGTTTCATAGGGTTACTAAATTCATGAACAAAGCTTTGAAAGTTATTGTTGAACGTGTCATTTATTTTAGAATATTAGGATAAGCATTGAGTGAGGATGCATTTCATTTTGCTTCAAGCCATCATTATTATAAGCTATCACTAAGGTATAAACAACAGTGTTTGAAATTCTAGTATAGAACAAGGAGCTTGCATGGTGTCCTTGTCCAATAACTAAAATATGACTTGGTAAGATGAACAAAGAAAGTTTACTATTTCTTTAATAACGACACTGAATTTTTTTAAGAAAAGAGATCTGTTGACTTTATGTGTAGATGGTTTCAATTTAGAAAAGACTATTTGGAAATCTGTCCACCACAGTTTATTTATCCACTTTATTTTCTCCAAGTTCCTCCTACTGGAAAGCATTTAAGGGTTATTCTTGAAAGAGTTATATGGACTATGTGTATCCTCTCATTGTTTCAATTAAGGGTCCTCAGCTGTTTTTCTCATTGTGAAGTGAAAAACAAAGAATTAATCTGTTCTCTTCTGTTAAAGGTCTGTTTCGCAAAGGCCAGGCATTTTGTATATCCACATGGAACTTTAATATGAAATGGCTATATTTTTGCCTAAGGAAATGTGCAGAATGTATTCAGTTATGGTGTTTATAAGAAACACTTTCTGACACTTCAGTGATAAAAGAGTTTTTGGATTATGGTATACATTATAGGTGGATCTGGTACTGTGTAAGTGTTTAAGGCAAGGCACATCATGGTTAATTTATGCGCTGTCCACTTGTTTAATCATCTGAAAAGAAGGGTCGATCTTTATGAACAAGCTTTGATGATCCTAAATGATAGCCAGATACCACCAATGAGCTAGATACACTTATGTCTGCACTAGCCTGAACAGTATAGGAAAATAGGAATGAATAGACTCATTTTCTTCACCAATTAATTTTTTTCTAAAAAAAAAAAATCAGCATAAAAAATAGTTTTCATGGCTTATATGTTTTATGTCCATAAATATGTAGCCTGTAAAAAATTCCATAAGGGAATTGTAGCTTATTTCTTCAGATAAGAAAACTTCATCTTTTAACTATCTTACGTTTGATTAAATGTAAAAAAATGAATAGTTTTCACAGGCCGAATGAAGGATATACAACTTGATTGCATAATTATAAAGTAAACATCATTTATTTTGTTCTTATTCAGTGTTAGAAAAATGATAGATTTATATTCACTTTAAAAAATCTTGATAGTAATCTTAAAAAGAGTGGGTTGTTTTTTCTCACTATATGGATGAGGAAACTTAAGCTCCCAGAGATTAAATGCCCTTCTCGCTTGCCCCACACTAACACCCTGCCTTCCTAGGGTGCATGACGACTACAACTCTTCCTTGTGTTTCAGACTGCCTTCTTTATGTTGGTGACTAACGCCAACTCACAATAATCAGGTCCAATTCAAGGTCCAATAATAACTCACAATAATCAGGTCCAAGTAAAGGTTCTCATAGAAAGTGTACTCAAGGTTTTAAGAAAAGAATCAGTTGAGGAGGATATTATTTTAAATGCATGTAAGATCTCCATAAGAATTCAGGACAGGTTGAATTTGTAGCCCTGTGGAAGAGCTCCAGAGAAGGCTCTCTCTCTCACCTCCATTTCCCTTCCTGATAAATTCTTTCCATAGTGTTAGCTTTCCATAGTGTTAGCAGCTCCCATTCATACTCCTCCAGTCTTCGTGCACGGGAGTGAGGCCAGCTTCCTCATTGCTGCCTCTTAGAAAGTCTCTGCAAGCCTCTCAGGGACCCAGTTTATATTTGGGAGCCAGGACAGACAGTTCCAGATCTTAGGGCCAGGCTTTCAGTCTCATTGCTGGTCCGATCAAATCTGTGGCAAGAAGGATCACACAATCTCTCTGTTTACTGGGAAGGACTCAGATGTATATTCAGGTATATCTACTACAACCCAGAACATCTATTGTCCTGGGATTCAGGAATTTTATTTGTGAAAGCGCAAGTGTTAGTTGCTCAGTCGTGTCCGACTATTTGCAACCCCATGAACTGTAGCCCACCTGGCTCCTCTGTCTATGGAATTCTCCAGGCAAGAATGCTGGAGTGGGTTGCTATTCCTTTCTCCAGGGGATCGTCCCAAACCAGGGATCAAACCCAGGTCTGCTGCATTGCAGGTAGATTCTTTCCCGTCTGAGCCGCCAGGGAAGACCATTTAATTTGTCCTTTTCCATTACTATGAGCAGCATGAAGAATTTGTTAAATTTTGAAAGTTCACACAGAAACCATTGTACGAATGATGATTTAGTAGATACTCTACACTTAGTGGTTAGTTGGTAAAATATTTTGAGTTTCTGGATTCTAAATGGACATATTTAAAGAATTTAAAAAACTTTTTATGGGCCTTTTCTCTATGGGGAAGGAAATGGAGGTTGTATTCTCTATTGCTGGTCACTACCGGTGCTCTAACAGTAATGTTTTAGAGGAAATGTGACAGCATGTTAGTACAATTTTCTCTTGCTGAAAATGGTAAACATGTCCATAGAGAAGGAAAGTTCTCCATAGGTTGTTTTTGTTTCTATTAACATTAGGCATTATTAATTGCTTTCTTTTTCAGTTGGCTGAATTAAAAGAAAAAATAGTTCATGATAATACAAGGGAATTTAATTGAAAAGCCTAGGGATGTTCTTACATAATAAAGAAGCAATTCAAAATGTTAGTCTATACTTAGATATATTCCTAATGAAATTTTAAACATTATGAAGTTTGTTAACCTTCTCTCACCATACTGTAGCAGGATATTTAATTTGTCTTCAAGGTTTGTATTGATAACTCTTCATTTGAAAGGATGCCAAAGCATTAATGTTAGTAAGTTCTGAAGAACTAAAACTAGTCCCATAAGAAACATAGGCTTGTGTCATGAATATTTTGTTCCAGAATCTTAATATTTCCCCAGAAAAAGATTAGCTACAATTGGAAGATATTTCAAACTGTTGTCTTTGCATCATTTGTTCACTAATCTTATTGAATAGTTTAAACAAAAATTACATGTAGCTATTGCATGATTATGCTGCTACTACAGTGAATTTCTGTAGACTCAATAACAAAACAATCCAAAATAGTTTCATTTTTCTGTTTGACCCTTTTCAGTAATATACTATCTATAAAATAAAGACAAACTTGTGCCTTGTATTTATGACCATACACAAAGGTGTTTTATTCTATCTTTGGTTCTGAAAGATTTTGAGACATTGTGAAAATATTTATCTCCAAACTGCCTCATCATATGTCAAGCAACTGGTTAGATCATCCCAGATTTTATGGTACATGGGTCAGATAGAGTTCTTGTCAATCATCTGTTTCTTATACTAAAGCCAGTAAGTCACTTTATGGTAGACTGAAATTGAATATTTGATCTTTATGTAGTTGTTGTACAGTCACTAAGTCATGTCCAACTCTTTGCCACCCCCTGAACTGCAGCATACCAGGCTTCCCTGTCCTTCACTATCTCCCAGAGTTTGCTCAAACTCATGTCCATTGAGTCAGTGATGCTGTCCAACCATCTCATCTTCTGTTGCCCCCTTCTTCTGCTCTCAACCTTTCCCAGAATGAGGATCTTTTCGAATGAGCTGGCTCTTTGCATCAGGTGGCCAAAGTACTGGAGATTTGGCTTCAGCATAAGTTATTCCAATAATATTCAGGGTTGATTTCCTTTAGAATTGATTGGTTTGATCTCCTTGCTGTCCAAGGGACTCTCAAGAGTCTTCTCCAACAGTTCAAAGCACAGTTCAAAAGCATCAATTCTTCAATGTTCAGCCTTCTTTATGGTGCAAATTTCACATCCATACTTGACTACTGGAAAAAACAGCTTTGACTATACGGACCTTTGTTGGCAAAGTGATGTCTCCACTTTTTAATACGCTGTCCAGATTTGTCATAGCATTTCTTCCAAGGAGAAAGTTCTTTAAGTTTCTTTAAGTTTCATGGCTGCAGTAACCATCCACAGTGATTTTGGAGCCCAAGAAAATAAAGTCCGTCACTATTTCCATTCCCCCCAACAATCTATTTGTCAAGGCTGTGGTTTTCCAGTGGTCATGTATGGATGTGAGAGTTGGACTATAAAGAAAGCTGAGCACCGAAAAGTTGATGCTTTTGAACTGTGGTGTTGGAGAAGACTCTTGAGAGTCGCTTGGACTGCAAGGAGATCCAACCAGTCCATCCTAAAGGAGATCAGTCCTGGGTGTTCATTGGAAGGACTGATGTTGAAGCTGAAACTCCAATACTTTGGCCACCTCATGCAAAGACCTGACTCATTTGAAAAGACCCTGATGCTGGGAAAGATTGAGGACAGGAGGAGAAGGGGACGACAGAGGATGAGATGGTTGGGTGGCATCACTGACTCAATGGACATGAGTTTGGGTGGACTCTGGGAGTTGGTAATAGACAGGGAGGCCTGGTGTGCTGCAGTTCATGGGGTTGTAGAGAGTCGGACATGACTAAGTGACTGAACTGAACTGATTTGCCATAAAATGATGGGACCAGATGCCAAGATCTTAATTTTTTTAATGCTAAGTTTTAAACCAGCTTTTTTTACTCTCCTCTTCTACCCTAATCAAAGGTTCTTTAGTTTTTCTTCACTTTCTGCCATTAGAGTGGTATCATCTGCTAGTGATATCTAAGGCTGTTGATATTTCTCCTGGCAATCTTGATTACAGTTTGTGATTCATCCAGACTGGCATTTTGCATGATGTACTCTGCATATAAGTTAAATAAGCAGGTTGACATATACAGCCTTGACATACTCCTTTTCCAATTTGGAACCAGTCCATTGTTCCATGTCTAGTTCTAACTGTTGCTTCTTGACCTGCATACAGGTTTCTCAGGAGACAGGTAAGGTGGTCTGGTATTCCTGCCTCTTTAAGAATCTTCTACAGTTTGTTGTTTTCCACACAGTCAAAGGCTTTAGTGTAGTCAATGAAGCAGAAGTGGATGTTTTTCTGAAATTCCCTTGCTTTTTCTATGATCAATGGGATGTTGGCAATTTTATCTCTGTTTCCTCTGCCTTTTCTAAATCCAGCTTGTACATCTGAAGTTCTCAGTTCGCATACTGCTAGAGCCTAGCTTGAAGGATTTTGAGCATTACTTTGCTAGCAAGTGAAATGAGCACAATTGTATGATAGTTGGAATATTCTTTGGCATTTCCTTTCTCTTGAATTGGAATGAAAAGTGACCTTTTCCAGTCCTGTGGCCATGCTGAGTATTCCAAATTTGCTGGCATATTGTGTGCAGCACTTTAACAGTATCATCTTTTAGGGTTTGAAATAGCTCAGTTGGAATTCCATCACCTCCACTAGCTTTGTTCATAGCAATGCTTCTTAAGGCCCACTTGTTTTCACACTTCAGAATGTCTAGATCTAGGTGAGTGACCACACCATCATGATTATCTGTATCTTCTGTGTATTCTTGCACCTCTTATTAATCTGTTCTGCTTTTGGTAGGTCCTTGGCATTTCTGTCCATTATTTTGCCCATCTTTGCAATGGAACATTCCTTTGGTATCTCCCGTTTTCTTGAAGCAATCTCTAGTCTTTCCCATTCTATTGCTTTCCTCTGTTTCTTTGCACTGTTCACTGAAGAAGGCTTTCTTATCTCTCTTTGCTATTCTTTAGAATTCTACATTCAGTTGGTACATTTTTTCTTTGCCTTTTGTTTATCTTCTTTCCACAGCTATTTGTAAAGTCTTTGCAGGCAACCACTTTGAATTCTTACATGTCTTTTTTTTTTTTTTGAGATTATTTTGGTCACCTCCTCCTATACAGTGATATGAACCTCTGTCCATAGTTCTTCACACAGTCTGTCTACCAGATCTAACCTCTTGAAACTATTTCTCACTTCCACTGAATAATCATAAGGGGTTTGATTTAGGTCATACCTGAATGGCCTATTGATTTTCCCTACTTTCTTCAATTTAAGTCTGAATTTTGCATAAGGAGTTCATGATCTGAGCCACAGTCAGCTCCAAGTCTTTTTGCTGACTATGTAGAGCTTCTCCACCTTCGGCTGCCAAGCATATAATCAATCTGATTTTGGTATTGACCATCTAGTGATGTCCATGTGTAGAGTCGTTCTTGTCTCGTTGGAAGAGGGTGTTTCCTATAAGCAGTGTGTTTTCTTGACAAAACTTGTCAGCCTTTGTCATGCTTCATTTTTTCCTCCACAGCCAAACTTGCCTATTACGCCAGGTATCTCTCTTGTTAAAAAATATTTATTTGTTTAAATTGGAGGATAATTACCTTACAAAAAACATTGTGATATTTTTTGCCATTTTTACTTCCTACTTTTGCATTTAAGTCCCCTATAATGAAAAGGACATCTGCTTTTGCGTGTTAATTCTAAAACATCTTATGCAGTGTGAATTATAATTGTATGATTTTTTTTGTAAAAGAACACCTAAAGGAAATCATAGAAAACATTATCAGAGTTATCATATCTTCAGCTACTGCTTCTTTTTTTTAGAAAGTCTAAATACAGAATAAGTAAATACATAAATACCTACATGTACATGCATACATGAATACACACATATGCGTATTATTGTCTAAGCCTGAAGTCAGATTACCCCCAGTGTGTAGTCCAAATGGAATATTAGATAGCTCATACACTTGGCATCCCCAAACCAGTGAAACTCTATCGTTGGACTCAGTGGTTCTTCATGTATATCATATACTGTAATGAAAAAAAGAAGAACTGGACTTAATGTGTACATTACTGCTAAATGAACATTAGGCAAAGCATCAGTGGATAGATTATGAGCCTGGCCTTGTCTCTAGTCTTTCTGAACATCAGTTTCTTTCTATATAAAGTGGTGATAATTGCTTGACTTATTTTATTAAGTTAATACAAAGGGTAAAATGAGATGTTATAAGTGAGAGTGCTTTCTTATCTAGTCCACACTCCACGTAACTGAGATATTATTTGGAAGAGTCAAGAGACTAAGTTATGTTCATGACAGCATTTTGAATAATGCTTAAATGAATGTTTGTGTATGTTAAAGATAATATGCTTGGATATTGGAAAATGGTTTAGAAAGTTATTGTAATGTGTTTTAGTGAGAAATTATATCACACAGTTCATACATCTTTTAAAATATTATTTTCCAAGTGACACATCCAAATAATTTTAAAAAGTCAAAAAATTCAACAAGATGTATTTAAAACAGAGCTATTTCCTGTCCACTCTTTTTCAGTCACTCAGTCACGTTCGACTCTTTGCAAGTCCATGGACTGCAGCACATCAGGCTTCCATGTTCTTCACCATCCTCCCAGAGCTTGCCCAAACTCATGTCCATTGAATCGGTGATGCCATCCAACCATCTCATCCTCTGTCTTCCCTTTCTCCTCCTACCCTCAATCTTCTTTCCCAGCATCAGGGTCTTTTCTAATGAGTGGGCTCTTTGCATCAGGTGGCCAAGGTTTTGGAGCTTCAGCTTCAGCGTCAGTCCTTCCAATGAATATTCAGGATTGATTTCCTTTAGGATGGACTGGTTTGATCTCCTTGCAGTCCAAGGGACTCTCAGTAGTCTTCTCCAACACCACAGTTCAAAAGCATCAGCTTTCTTTGTGGTCCAACTCTCACATCCATACATGATGTGAAAAACTAGGAAAAACCATAACTTTGACTATATGGACTTTTATCGGCAAAGTAGAGTCTCTGCTTTTTAACATGCTGTCTAGGTTTGTTATAGCTTTTCTCCCAAGAAGTAGGCATCTTTTAATTTTATGGCCGCAGTCACCATCTGCAGTAACTAAGTGTCCATTCTGCACTTAAATAAACAGGAGATTTACCTAGTCCTTAACATTAGCCATTTTCAACTTTTAGATACTTAGCTGATTACTTGCTTGGTATTTAACTCTGTCTTTCTAAATAACATGTCATACTGTTTCTTGATACTTCATCTTGACTTTCTATGTTGGAAGATAATACTTTGGTTTTCTTTCACACCATTCACCTATATACTTACACATATACATGTAGACCAGAGAAGGCAATGGCACCCCACTCCAGTACTCCTGCCTGGAAAATCCCATGGACGGAGTAGCCTGATAGGCTGCAGTCCATGGGGTCGCTCAGGGTTGGACATGACTGAGCGACTTCACTTTCACTTTTCACTTTCATGCATTGGAGAAGGAAATGGCAACCCACTCCAGTGTTCTTGCCTGGAGAATCCCAGGGACGGGGGAGCCTGGTGGGCTGCCGTCTATGGGGTCACACAGAGTCGGACATGACTGAAGTGACTTACAGCAGCAGCATACATGTAGACTCATACCTACACATTCATAGGCACACCTACCTTTAACACACCTACTGACTAGTTCACACACAGTCTCCTCTCAAACATCAACCTAATATAGTTACAACATGAATTTTGATCGAATAAATAGTTTTTATGTTATTATGAAGCGGTAATGTTGTTCTCTACTGATGCTTACATTATGTTTTTGCACAAAGGTTTTACTTTCCCTGATGTTAGTAGTAGTCATTGTGACTTAATTGTGTCCGATTCTTTGGACACCATGGACTGGAGCCCTCCAGGCTGCTCTATCCATGGAATTCTCCAGGCAAGAATACTGGAGTGGCTTGCCATGCCCTTCTCCAGGGGATCTTCCCAATCCAGGGCTTGAACCCAGGTCTCCCTCATTGCAGACAGATTCGTTACCATTTGAGTTACCTGGGACCATTAGATATCTGATACATTCATTTGCTTAATTTTCTATGTGCTAATCACTAATTAGGCTTTCCAGGTGGCTCTGTGGTAAGGAATCCACCTGCCAATGCAGGAGATGAAGGATTGGTCCTTGGATTGGGAAGATCCCCTTGAGGAAGTAATGGCAATCCACTCCAGTATCCTTGCCTGGGAAATCCCATGGACAGTGGAGCTTGGCAAGCTATAGAGGATAGGGTTTCAAAGAATCAGACACGACTTAGTGACTGAGTATACACACACACACACACACACACACACACACACACAATCACTGATTGATTCCCAGACTTTACACCATAAATATAATCCTTGTCTCAGTAATTTCAAGCTCATCAAGCATTCCATGAATTTGGGTTTTTGAGGATCTCTTCCTGAGTCATCTGTTTTCTCACTTTCTAGCTGTGATTCTGAGATTTCCCTTACCTTTACCCAGAGTATTACTTACCTGTGTGTTTCCCCTATGTTGGCTCTCTTGATTTTAGGATCTTGTGTTTTATCCTCACTTGACTTAATCTCATTCTATTGGCACATACCTCCAGTAGCATCCTAAGAAACAGATTGAGCTGGGGATCTTTTTTATGAAAACTTGCATATCACAATATGTATTTATTCTACTCTCACGCTTGTATTGTATCAATAGTATCATTGGATTTAGAATCATCCTACACTGAAAATTATTTTCTTTCACATCTGTCTTTATTGCTGTTTCTTGCTGCTACTGGGATGTCTCTGATTTCTAATCCCTTGTTTGTGATCTGGAATTTTACCATCTGGAAGCTTTTAGAATGCTCTTCTTATTTTATGTACTGTATCATTTCAAACTGATGGGCTTTGCTATGATCTTTTCCCACTGTTTTTTTTTCCCCCCAAGCCTTTTGTGGACCCTTTAAAACTGGAAACATATATTTTTCGCTTTCTTAATTTTTTTCTTAAGAATTTCCTCTGCACTGTTTTTTCATTCTCTCTTTGAGAAAGTCTTATCACTCATACATTTAGTTTAAGATAGTTTCTCTAAGTTTCTTAGCTTCTCATGCAATCTCTCAGTTTAAGAAGATTTATGATTAACTGTATCTTCTAACCTTTTTATATTTTGTAGTATCTCCTTTATAGTATTCAGGAACTGTTATTTGTTCTGTCCATTTTAATAATATCTGTATATATATATATGTGTGTCTGTGTGTGTGTATGCACACACACATATATTAAGTCATTCAAACAATATTTTTAAGCACCTAAGGTCCAAGCACTATTTTAGGTACTGGAGAAATAGCAGAGACCAAAGCAAATAAATAATTCCGAGTTCCTGGAATTCACATTCTAGAAGGGGAGATAGCCAATCAATGAGGTAAATACTAAAACATATAATTTGTTAGATAATAGTAAGTCCTTACAAGGAAAACAAGCTAGGGAGGGGAACATGAACTTGTGGGGAAGGGGAATTGACATTGGCGATAGGGTGGCTACCTATCTATCTAGGGAGGACCTACCTAGGGAGGACTCTACAGAGAAGGTGCTGAAGAAAGGGGGATAAGAAGTCATTTGAATATTTGTTGAATATTTTAGATCCCATGGGAGATGAATATTTGTTATGTTCAGGTAAAGGCAAGAAGCTTGAGATTAGGAAATAGGTGAGGGGAAGGTTGGAAGCAGCTAATATTTGGGAGAGGTAGGCAGACAGAACACTCATGTAGGCCTGGAGGAATTGTGGATTTCATGGGCTTTCCTGGTGGCTCAGACGGTAAAGTATCTGCCTACAGTGCGGGAGACCCAGGTTCGATCCCTGGGTCAGAAAGATCCCCTGGAGAAGGAAATTGCAACCCACTCCAGTACTCTTGCCTGCAAAAATCCCATGGACTGAGGAGTCTGGTAGGCTATAGTCCATGGGGTTGTGAAGAGTCAGACACAACTAAGCGACTTCACTTTTACTTTCCACATTAAGGAGAAGTCATTTGTGTATTTTGAACAAGGGATTGGCATGATTTAATTTGTTTTTAAGGAATCTTTCTTATAGCTATGTAGAAAGTATTTTACTAAAAATAGATAATAATCAGATCAGATTAGATCAGTCGCTCAGTCGTGTCCGACTCTTTGTGACCCCATGAATCGCAGCACGCCAGGCATCCCTGTCCATCACCAACTCCCGGAGTTCATTCAGACTCACGTCCATCGAGTCAGTGACACCATCCAGCCATCTCATCCTCTGTCGTCCCCTTCTCCTCTTGCCCCCAATCCCTCCCAGCATCAGAGTCTTTTCCAATGAGTCAAGTCTTCGCATGAGGTGGCCAAAGTACTGGATTTTCAGCTTTAGCATCATTCCTTCCAAAGAAATCCCAGGGCTGATCTCCTTCAGAATGGACTGGTTGGATCTCCTTGCCGTCCAAGGGACTCTCAAGAGTCTTCTCCAACACCACAGTTCAAAAGCATCAATTCTTCGGTGCTCAGCCTTCCTCACAGTCCAACTCTCACATCCATACATGACCACAGGAAAAACCATAGCCTTGACTAGATGAACCTTTGTTGGCAAAGTAATGTCTCTGCTTTTGAATATGCTATCTACGTTGGTCATAACTTTCCTTCCAAGGAGCAAGCATCTTTAAATTTCATGGCTGCAGTCACCATCTGCAGTGACCTTGGAGCCCAGAAAAATAAAGTCTGACACTGTTTCCACTGCTTCCCCATCTATTTCCCATGAAGTGACGAGACTGGATGCCATGATCTTCGTTTTCTGAATGTTGAGCTTTAAGCCAACTTTTTCACTCTCCTCTTTCACCTTCCTCAAGAGGCTTTTTAGTTCCTCTTCGCTTTCTGCCATAAAGGTGGTGTCATCTGCATATCTGAGGTTATTGATATTTCTCCCAGCAATCTTGATTCCAGCTTGCGTTTCTTCCAGTCCAGTGTTTCTCATGATGTACTCTGCATATAAGTTAAATAAACAGGGTGACAATATACAGCCTTGACATACTCCTTTTCCTATTTGGAACCAGTCTGTTGTTCCATGTCCAGGTCTAACTGTTGCTTCCTGACCTGCATACAAATTTCTCAAGAGGCAGATCAGGTGGTCTGGTATTCCCATCTCTTTCAGAATTTTCCACAGTTTATTGTGATCCACACAGTCAAAAGCTTTGGCATAGTCAATAAAGCAGAAATAAATGTTTTTCTGGAACTCTCTTGCTTTTTCGATGATCCAGCGGATGTTGGCAATTTGATTTCTGGTTCCTCTGGCTTTTCTAAAACCAGCTTGAACATCAGGAAGTTCACCAATTGTGTATTTCTTATTGCTTGCCACACAGTTCAAATTGCTTTACATACATTATGTTGTTAAGTCCCAACAACAATCCTATTATCTTCCTAGTTTTACTGGTAGGAAAACAGAGGTACAGAGTCATTAAGTAATTTGCCCAAGGCATATAACAGGTAACTAGCTCATCCAGGATATAAGTCCTTCCAATAAACTTTCAAAGTCTGAGCTTTAGCCTGAAACTCTGTCGTAGGGGTGACAGAATGTATGCAGGGCTATTAGTTTGCAGTAGTCCACATAAGTGGGGTTGGTAATTCAGACAAGGGTTGTAATGGTAGAGTTGTTAAGAAATTGCTGAATGTGAGAAAGCTTTTAAAGGTAGAGCTGTCAGTATTTGCTGACAGATTCATGGAAAAGAAAGATGTGAAGTCAAGGAGGACTGGAATATTTTAACTATAACAGAGTAAATGAGGTTCCATTCACTGGGATAGTGAGCATTGCAAGGTTAAGTTTGAGGGGATAAATTAAGATTTCAGTTTGAATGTATTGCATTTTAGATGTCTACTAAGCAGTCCAGTGAAAATACCACAGAAGAATAGGATATTGTTGAATTCTTTAATTTATAATAAAATAGGAACAAGATACAGATTTTTAGAAATATAAACATATATTTGGCATATAAAGCCACTGAGGTGAATAAATTCAGCTAGGACATGTAGAGATGGAGAAGAAATTTGACCACTGAACCCTGTATCATTGGAACATATAAAAATCAGGATATTCAGAAAATGAGGTTAATAAGAGAACCAGCAGTCAAATAGGGGGAAAATTATGAGAACACAGAGACTCAGAAGGAAGGATTGATCAACAGATAAAAGTGCTTCAGAGGGACTGCAAGAGATAAGGACTGAGAAGTTCTTATTGGATTTGAAAATGTAGAGTTCATGGGTCTCACTTGACAAGAGCATTTTTAGTAGAGGGTTAGCATAGGTTGAAAGACAGTAGGAGGACAATGGTGGATAAAACAGAGTACAGGTGACTCTTCTGAGAGTTTTGCACTAAAGAAGAGAAATACTGGAGGAGGATGCTAAGCCAAGGGAGGCTGTTGATGGGAATGATCCAGTAAGTGAATGGCATTGCTGATGTAAAAGAGTGGTACAGTAACTGCAAAAGCAAAGATCATGAGTAGGAGAGGGTGTGGGGTCCAGTGCACAGTGGAAGAACTGACCTTAAGAACAGAGATGATTTGTGCATTATAATCGCATTTAGGAGTGGGAGATTATGGATGCTCTCTTTTATTTGTACCTATTTATTCACTAAAACAGAAATGCAAGGCAGTCTGCAGAAAGTGATGATCAGAAAGGGCATTTTGCCTGTTTGAGGAGAGAAGGGAATCGGTAAACTTAATTCCAGAGAGTGGGAGAAAGAAATAGGACAATTAAAAGTGGTTGGGCTCTAGGGCTACAATGAGATTTGTGGTCATGATAAAGAGATAAATTATCAAGATTGTGTATTTTTTTATGCAGCCATATCCATCTCTTCTAGTGTAGACAGTGAAAAGATTGAATGTTGGATTCACCCAGCTGAGTTTGCAAGAGGTTGAAGAGAAAGGCAAGAAAGGTGGGGAGTGAACATAATAAGGGGTGAGGAATTTATGTAAGGAAAATTTAAGGAAGCTGAGGACAGGAAGGGGAATATGACAGTGGAAAATTGACAGTTTAATCCACCAAGGGATGCAAAATAGTTAAAAACAGGGTATAAGAGCCTGTGGTGAAAAAGGTAGAGATGATGGACTTGGAATAATCACGTATTAATATTCAAGTCATAGACATGAGTGACATATCTGAATGAACATTAAGCTGACTGTGTATTCCCACTGCTTTTAGATTTGTGCTAAGCCTGGACAGGGCAAATGAATGTTTAGTCAAAAAAGGATATGATTTTGTTAAGAAACATTTTATCAGAAAGAGGATGACTACATATCATTGTATATTTATGGTAATGGACAGTGTCTGCCATAATAGCCATCTGGAATTTTAGTAAAATATATTTCAAATAATCACTAAGATACAACTTTTCAAAAACTAGTTATTCCTACTAGAATTTGGTTAATTTGATATACTTGAATTGTCACATCTGTATTTATCCAGCTATCTTCTAGCTACTTACGTATCCTCAATCCACTATTGTCAGTAAATTCAAAGGCTCTTCCAGGAGTCAACATGCTCAGTATCCATGTTACCAGAGATTCCCATGACAACTGAAATTAGCTATATGGTCTTAGCTAGTGAAGTTTATTTTACAGTCTCTTGAACAAATCTTTTAAAATCTTAAATCTAAATATGTCATCTCCCCAACTTAAAGTTTTCCAGTCGAGTTCAATTATACTTAAAATAAAATCTAATGACTTTTGCATATCTATAAAATCTCTGTAATCTAGATCTGACCCCTCAGATCTTATTTCCCTGATATCTGATTTTCCTTCCACATGATCCAGTCATGTAAGCTTGTTGGTCCTGAGAGACTTACTTCTGCCATTTCAACCAAGCTCATTTTTAACTTGGGGCTTTACAATATCTGTAATCTTAGCTTACAATGCTCTTCCTAAGACTTCTTGTGGTGGGCAGCTTGTAACATGACTCCCCAAAATCGCTATCTCCGACATCTATATCCTGTGTCATCCTCTCCCCTTGTGCATACACTGAACCTTCAGACTCACTTTTAGTGAATAGAACGTGGGAACATTAGTGAGAAGTCACTTTTGAGAGTAGAATTTAGATGGTGGCCTCGCTCTGGGGCTCTCTGTACTTCTCATTGATGCCCTCTAATCCCTTGTTCTAAGGGAAACCAGCTATTATGTTGTGAGAAGCCTACTTGGCAAGGAACTGACGTCTCCAACCAATGCAGTGAAGACTGAAGGCTTGCGAACAGCCTGTGAGGGAACCTGGAGGTAGATCCCCTCCAGCTGAGCCTGGAGATGACTGCAGCCCACGCTGGCTCCTTGATTGCATCCTTGGCAGAAGCCCCAAGTCAGTGGACCCAGTAGAGCCACACCTCAGTTCCTTACCCACACAAGTTATGAGATAATAAATATCCATTGTTTTAAGTCACAGAGTCTTAAGGTAATTTCTTATTGGCCATAGACAACTAATATTTTTGTTCTTTTCACTTGGGCCTCAGATCTAGTATCTGTTCCTCTAAGATGGGAGAAATGAACTGTTTCTATAAAGATCCAGATAGTAAATTTTTAGCCTTTGTAATCATATGGTCTTTGTCACAGATACCAAAATCTGTCATTAGAGCAGGAAATTAGCCAAAGACAATGTGTAAATGAATGATTGTGGCTGTTGTTCCAAGCAAATTCTCTTTACAGAATCAGATGGCAGGCCATGGTTTGCCCACTCCCATTTTAAGAGACCATTGCATCCCTTCATCTATATCATTTCTTCCACACTAACGTCACTATCATTTTAATGTTTATTTTTTAAATTATCTTTCTCATTAGAATGGAAGCTGCCTGTGTGCTCAATGGCCCACAACAGTGACCTGCGTTGCTTGCTTGCTTGCTTCTTTAGCTGCTCAGTCCTGTCTGACTCTGTGACCCTTTGGACCCTATCCTGGCATGTTCCTCTGTCCATGGGATTTTCTAGGCACAAACACTGGAGCAGGTTGCTATTCCTCCTCCAGGGGATCTTCCCAACCCAGGGATTGATCTAACCCATGTCTCCTGTGTCTCCAGAATTGCAGGCAGATTCTTTATCCTCAGAACTATCTGGGAAGCTCATGCTAGGCTATAAATAATGAATGGGGCCAAAGGTTGGTTTAGTGAAGTTGAGGTGGACTTTTTAAATGATGACATGTCCAGGAACCATGTCATCAATTAAAGATATACAGAAAAGAGAAGACTAAGGTACACCATGATACAATCAAATATGTAATGTTTGTCCCATCCTGTTAAAAAGGGTATTGTTTGATCTGTTTGTTCAAAGGGCAGAACTATAAAAAAATCAGCTTCTAAAACAACCTCTGTATAAAACTTTCCCCAACCCACCAAAATATTCTCCATTTTTCCTCTTTTTTTTTGCTACTTTTCTGCTTGGTACATACAAGGCAAATAGCTAATTTTCTTTCTTTTTTATAAAATTATTATTTTATAATGGAGTATAGTTGATTAACAAAATGTTGTGTTAATTTCAGATGTACAGCAAAGTGATTCAGTTATACATACACATCTATCTATTCTTTTTCATGTTCTTCTCTCCCACCCAGGTTGTTACAGAGTATTGATATGAGTTCCCTGTGCTATACAGCAGATCCTTGTTTGACTAACTGTTTTAAATATAACAATGTGTACTTGTCAATCCTCAGTTTCCAATCTGTCCCTTCCCCTACCATTCCCCCTTGGTAACCATGTTTATTCTCTGAGTTTAGTTCTGTTTTGTAAATAAGTTCATTTGATTTTGCATGGAAGTGATATCATATGTTATTTGTCTTTCTCTGTCTGACTTACTTCACTTAGTCTGATAATCCCCAGGTCCATTAACATTGCTGCAAATGGCATTATTTAATTCTTTTTAATGGCTGAGTAGTTATTCCACTGTATATATGTATGACATCTTCTTTCTCTGTTACTGTTTGATGGACATTTAGGTTGCTTTCATGTCCTGGCTATTGTAAGTACTGTTGCAATGAACATTGGGGTGCATATATCCTTTCAAACCATATTTTTCTCTGGATATATGCCCAGGAATGGGATTGCTGAATCATATGATAACCCTATTTTTAATTTATAAGTAACCTCCAATACTGGTCTCCACAGTGGCTATACCAGTTTACATTCCCACCAACAGTGTAGGAATATTCCCTTTTCTCTACACCTTCTCTAGCATTTATTGTTTGTAGATTTTTGATAATGGCCATTTGACTGGTGTGAGGTAACATCTCCTTGAAGTTTTGATTACATTTCTCTAATATTCAGTGTTGAGCATTTTTTCATAGGCCTCTTGGCCATCTGTGTCTTTAGAGAAATTTCTATGTAGGTTTTTGGCCTATTTTTTTGGTTTGGGTTGTTGGTTTTTTAAATATTGAGTCACATGAGCTGTTACAAATTTTGGAGATTAATCCCTTATTGGTCTCATTGTTTGCAAATGTTTTCTCCCATCCTGAGCTCTGTTTCCATTTTGTTTATAGTTTCTTTTGCTGTGCAAAAGTTTTTGAGTTTAATTAGGTCCCATTTGTTTATTTTTGGTCTTATTTCCTTTACTCTGGGAGATGGATTGAAATATATTGCTGTGATTTATGTAAGAGAGTATTCTATGTTTTACTCTAAGAATTGAGCAGTATCTGTTCTTATAATTAGGTTCTTAATCTCTTTTGAGTTTATTTTGTATATGATGTTAAGGAATGGTCTAATTTCATTCTTTTACCTGTGGCTGTCCAGTTTTCCCAGCACCATTTGTTGAAGAGACTGCCTTTTCTCCATTGTGTAGTCTTTTCTCCTTTGACGTGGATTAATCTACCATAGGTGCATGGGTTTATTTATGGTTTTTCTGTCCTGTTCCATTGATCTATATTTCTGCTTTTGTGCCAGTACCATGCTGTTTTGATGACTGTAGCTTTGTAGTGTCATTGGCAGTTAGGGAGCCTGATTCCTTCAGCTCTGTTTTTCTTTCTCAAAATTGTTTAAGCTATTTGGGGTCTTTTGTGTCTCCACACAAATTTTAAGATTTCTTTGTTCTATTTCTGTGAGAAATGCCATTGGTAATTTGGAAACAAATTCAAAACACTTAACAAAGTGGCAGTAAGAACATACACATCAATAATTACTTTAACCATAAATGGATTAAATGTTGCAACCAAAAGACATAGAATGACTGACTGGATATAAAAACAAGACCCATATATATATATATACACATACACACACATATATATATATATACACACACTATCTTCAAAAGACCCACTTCAGATCTAGGGATACATACATACTGAAAATGAGGGAATAGAAAAAGATATTCCATGCACATGGAAATAGAAAGTTAGAGTAACAGTGCTCATACCAGACAAAATATACTAAGATAGATATGATTACAAGAGGCAAAGAAAGATACTACATAATGATTAAGGGATCAATCCAAGAAGAAGATATAACAACTGTAAATATACATATGCACCTAACATAGGAGCACTTCGACATCAGGCAAATCATAACAGTCATAAGGGGAGAAATCAACAGTAACCCAGTAACAATGGGGGAATTTAACACCACACTTTCATCAATAGACAGACCATCCAGACAGAAAGTCAATAAGGAAACACAGGCCTTTAAATGATACTTTAGATCAGGTAGACTTAATTAATATTTATACAGCATTCCATCCCAAAACAGCAGAGTACATATTCTTGTCAAGTGCACATGGAATATTCTCCAGGACTGACCACAAGCTGGGCCGCAAAGTGGGCCTTGGTTAATGTAAGAAAATTGAAATCATACCAGCATTTTTTTCTGACCATAACACTATGGGATTATTAATAGAAATTAACTACAAGAAACCAGCTAGGAATATGTAATTATTGAGTTATTTTTTTACAATTCTACTTCCCCAACTAGAATGTGACTCCTTTGACAGCAAGAATCCTATCTTTCGATCTTTGTATTGCCAGAACCTGTCTATCATTGTCAGAGCTCTATAAAATGGTTGTTTTTCATAGTAAATGCACAATAAATCAACCCTATGAGAGGGAAGTGTCAGGGGTTGGGTGAGAGAAAAAAATCAATTTAGGGGAGTAGTTTATGTTCACCCCTAGGAATTCCATTTAAAGCACAGTCTACTAAATATGCTGCTACTGCTGCTGCTAAGTCATTTCAGTCGTGTCCAACTCTCTGCGACCCCATGGACTACAGCCTACTAGGCTTCTCCGTCCATGGGATTCTCCAGGCAAGAACACTGGAGTGGGTTGCCATTTCCTTCTCCAATGCATGAAAGTGGAAAGTGAAAGTGAAGTCCCTCAGTCGTGTCTGACTCTTAGCGACCCCATGGACTGCAGCCTACCAGGCTCCTCCATCCATGGGATTTTCCGGGCAACAGTACTGGAGTGGGGGTGCCATTGCCTTCTCCCACTAAATATGAACGGTGTTCAAAAATGAGATGGTCTGTCTCTGTAGTGTCTTCTATCAGAGAATGTAACAAGTCATATGATTTATTTAGGTAATTGACTTTATTTTACTGGTAGAAGCAAGCACTGAAAAACTTTCTTGAATATTTGCCCTCATATAGATACCAAGCCCAAATCTTCTTGCTTCATTTTGCCACATAATCACTGTTTACATTATGGCGCAGGGATGGGGGAGCCTGATGGGCTGCCGTCTATGGGGTCGCACAGAGTTGAACATGACTGAACTGACTTAGCAGTAGCAGTAGCAGTAGCAGGGTATATATATTTCCATCTTCCTTCTGGAACAATATTTGTCATTCTCTGTAACATTTCATATTAGAATATGTACCAAAATGAGTGAACAGCTGTACTTGGGTAAAACCCTGTATTTTGTAAATGGGTAATAAATGCATAATATATATTTTCCAAGGTTATGGGTGCACTGGGTACTGAAATTTATTCATAAGCATGAGTCAGTAGGATAAGAATGAATCGAATCTGGCTTTTCAGCGATGTAGTAATGGATTATGCCTTATGGGGATGGCACACATACTTTTATCCAGATAATCATATGTCTGGCTCTACAAATAATGTATGTTTGTTCTTTCAGCTTAGCAAATTACAGCTTGGAATTTGAGGGCAGAGTATGGTTTGGATGTCGATGTAACTGGCAGTTGATCTTAATCTTTACTGTTTTTGATTATATATAATTTATTTTAATTGCAGAGAAGCATAGATTTCAAATTTAACTCTGGTATGGCTTCCAACACAACATAATGGAGAGAAATCACACTACAATTGATCTTTATGGCTATAGTTTGGTCTGTGATAGGACGTTTGATCATTAACATTCTGGGTTATAAATAAATTGAAAAGGAATGAAAAATTGTGATGCTTTATGTTGGACTTTACATTTCTAAGTTTTTGTAGTTTTGCGTTTATTGTAGAAATAATTTTCAAAAAGCAAGAAAACCATTCAAGCTATGAAATCATTCACAGTTACAATGTTTGGAAATAACCACAGTTTAGATTTTGATATTTAAGCTTCCAATCTTTTACATATGTATTTCTGTATTAAAAAATCAGGAATTAAAGTGACAATAATGTTTTAAACATTATAAACATGAATATGAATAGAGATACATTTACTTGTTTATTTGTCTCTCTTCATTCCCCTACTAGAATGTAAGCTCCATGGGAGCAGGGTTTTGTGGTGTTTTATTTTACTTTTTTTAACTCTTTAGTTCCCATTGCCTAAAATAATGCCTGGCACTTATTTGTTCAGTGAGTTAATGATAGTTGACATTTTTATGTTATAATATGTTGTAGACAGATTCTAGTTTTAGTATCTTGTAAAATCATGTTATTAATGCTAGTGAAATTGTACTGGTTCACTTTTAACCAATCTTCATTTGAAGAAGCCTACAGTTCTAAATTTTTACATATTTGAAAAAAATATTTTTTCATATCCTAATGGTTTCTTTTCCTCTAATTTCATTGAGTAAACCAGAACTTCAAGAATAATACTGAACTACAATGATTGCAATAGGAATGCTTATGTTAATCCTGAATTAAATGGAATATCTCTGAAGTTTTATATTTAAATTCAGTGTTAGCTTTTGGCTTCAGTTAGATATTCTTACGATTTTGAAGAAATATACTTCTATTTTACTATTTTTAAAAAGCATTTAAAAATAGTGATAAATGAAATATGATAAAAAAATTCTTTGTCACTTGTTCTATTAACATGATGATTATCAAATTTTCCCAATATCAAATAATTTTTAACTTATAGAGGATACTTATTTTACTCATGATGTTTACTTTTATATACTTTTGGATTAACCTAGCTGGCATTTTGATTTGAATTTTGTTTTGTTTATAAACAAAATCTGTCTCTAATTTCCTTTTATAGAATAAACACAGGCAGTTTTTGATTAAGGGAAATTGGCTAATTTCACTGAGAAGATTTATCTAAATCCTTTCTATGCTCTTGAAAGGTTTATTTGCAAGAATATTATGTTTCTGAAATTTTGAAAGAAATCAACAATAAAAGTCTTGAGATTTTTTAAATAGATGAATATTTGAAAATATATTTCCTTTATTCCCCAGGAATCATTTTATTATGATTGTAATCTTATATCGTATGGCATTTTGCCTTTCCCTTAACATAGAGTTCTTCAAAATTGCACAGATTTTTTTCTTTTTCTTTTTTTTTAGATTTCAGGACACTGAGTATTAAGAATAGAGTGTGACATTCCTCAAATTAATTAATTCTGGTAGCCCCTCCCAGTTTTTATGGCATTTCATAGAATATTTTTTCTCCACAGCACTGAGAAAAATTGTCAAAGTTTTCTTAAAATACATCTCTGTAACCATCCCACCAACATTGATTCCAGGCTCTGATATTGAGCGGTTGGTTGTATGATCCTAGGCAAGTTTAGCAACTTTCTCTGCTATTTTCTCTCTAAGACTTATCTCTCTAAGACTTATCTCACTAAGACTTATCTCACTAAGTCTCAACATTCTTAACTATAAAATGAAGATAATAATAATATCTAACTCATGGAGCTGTGAAAAGAACTAATTGAAATTAAATATGTGAAGTGTCTGCTACATAAACATTCAAAAATAGTATTAATAATGGGAATTAAATCAATATTGGCAAATTGCACTTTTTAATAAAATCACTTTTGTAGATTTTTAAATGTATTTTCACAGAGTAATATGAATTATCTTATAGTTTTTGACTCTAAAGATTCTCTTTTCTCATTTCAAGTGTTATATTTGTGGTTTATTTAATTACCAAACATATATTATTCCTTTTTTCTTTCATAGGCTAGATATTATATTTTCAATTCTGTTTTACATTTTTCATATTTCCTAATTTTTATTCTATTTTTAAAACTTTCTTTTCCTATGTTCTTGAAACTGGGGGTGGGGCACTCAGGTTTGGCAGTATTCACTCCTGTTCCTAAGTCACAAGTTGACTGAAGTCATTACTTCTTCACAGACCAGACCCCAGACCAGAAGTTCAATCACTAGCAAAGAAAATTGCTGTATTTTCTTTGTTTTCTATTTTGTAGTGTAGAAATATGTAGTCTCTTTTTAATTTTATGAGTGATTATTTCAGAATGTTTAACATTGTAAGTGAACTTAAATTCTCTAAATATCATATCATCAATTAAATAAAATATTTTTATTTCCCTAAATAAGATGAGAAAATTAGAACATCTTTACTTCTCTTTTGTACATTTCATACTTGGTCCTTTTAAAAATGATTCTTCAACAGTTGTGTTGAGTTTTATATTCAGCTTTATACTATATCTATGAAAATCATTCCTTTTTATTTCTGTATGAAATAATTTGGGCTTTTACCAGATATTTTATATATCACTTACCCTTGAATACAATTACTATTGAAAAGATTCTTAAGTAATTAAATTAGCCTTCTCTTATTATTTTAGAATGGAAAATGCATTATCCTTTTGCACAGTTAATATGTAAAATTTTTTCTATGTGTATTCATAGTGAGGTTAGTGTATAGATTATATATATATATATATTTAATATAAATTTATTTATTTTAATTGGAGGTTAATTACTTTACAATATTGTATTGGTTTTTCCATACATCAACATGAATCTGCCACATGAATACATGTGTTCCCCATCCTGAACCCCCCTCCCTCCTTTTAAAAAATTTTTCTTTCTAAAAAAATTTATTGTAATATAGTTGATTCACAATGTTGTGTTAGTTTCAGGTGTACAGCAAAGTGAATCAGTTGTACATATACATATATTGACTCTTTTTTATATTCTTTTCCCTATATATAATGGCGTAGGTCATTATAAAGAATTTAGTAGAGTTCCCTTTGGTATACAGTAGATCCTTATTAGTTACCTATTTTATATATAGTAGTGTGTATATGCCAATACCAATCTTTCAATTTATTGCTTGTCCCCTTCCCCTGTGGTAACTATAAGACTATTTTCTACATTTGTGACTCTATTTCTTTGTTTTTTTTTTAATTTATATTTTTAAAATAAATTCATTTGTACCATTTTTTAGAGTCCACATGTAAGCAATATCATGTGATATTTGTCTTTCTGTATCTGACTTATTTCACTCACTATGACAATCTCTAGATCCATCCATGTTGCTGCAAATAGCAGTATTTTGTCCTTTTTATGGCTGAGTAATATTCCACTATACATATGACATCTTTATTCATTTCTCTCTTGATGAACATTTGGGTTGCTTCCATGTCCTGGCTGTTGTAAATAGTGCTACAATGACTATTTGGTTGCATATATCTTTTTTTAAAAATTAATTTATCCTTAATTGAAGGATAATTGCTTTACAGAATTTTGTTGTTTTCTGTCAAACATCAACATGAATCAGCCATAGGTATATGTATGTCCCTCCCTTATGCCCAAGAGTGGGATTGCTGGATCATATAGTAGCTTTATTTTTAGTTTTTAAGGAACCTTCCATAGGTTCTTCATAATAGGTGTACCAGTTTACATCCCCACCAAAACAAAACTATTTACTTTTTTAAATGAAATGGGGATCATTTTTTTACAGCCTGTACTAATTTAAATATTGCCAGCATCATTCCCTCAGACCCCAGTAGCCCCTGGGATTTTTTTTTTAATGGTAAATCTTTTATGATATTTAAAATTTTGGGTTTACTTTTCTCTCCACATCAATGCTTGTCACAGGATAGTGTTTATGTATATATTATTTACATTTACAGATATTTATGTATTCTTATATGGTGGTAAAGTAAATGATAGCAATATTATAAGGAACGGGAGAGATGTATCAAGATTATTTTGTTATTAAAAGTTATTCATACTGTCTGTGATGTGAAGCACTATAGTGTTATTTGAAAGTGGACTTGGATTAGTTGTAAATGTAAATTGCAAGCCTCTAAAAAATAAGAAATGAAATATAAATGATATAAAAAAGGAGATAAAAGTCAAATCATAAAATAGTCACTTAAAATCACAAATGGAAGAATAAACAATGGAAGACAAAAATAGGGACAAAAAAGGGGCAACAAACTGAGAACATTAACAAATATGGTAGATGTCAATCTAACTGTATTAACAAAAACTTTAAAACATCAGTGGTCGAAATATACCTGTTAAGAGACTGTCAGAGTGGATCAAAAAACTACACCTAACTATATATTGTCCATAAGAAACCCACTTTAAATACAGTGACACATGTAGATTAAAAGTAAAGGGATGGATGAAAATGCACCATGCTAATAACATCAATCAAAAGAAAGCAGGAGTAACTGCTAATTTCCGACAGAGCAGATTTCAGAACAAGGAAAGTTATCAGGAATAAAGAAGGACACTTCATAATGATGGGGAGTCATTCTCCGGAAAGCCATAATAATCTTTAATACATATGCATCTAACAAAAGAGTATCAAAATGCATGAGGCAAAAATTATAGGACTGTAGGGAGAAATACTAACAGATGAATTCAATATCATAGCTGGAGACTTCAACATCCCTCTATCAGAAATGGACAGATCCAGCAGGCAGAAAACCATAAAGACATATTTGAATTCAGTAACATAATTAGTCAATTGTATAGAATGGACATCTAAACTAGTTGAGCCAATAATAGGAGAATATACATTCTTCTGATGCTAACCAACAGAGACCACGTTTGAGTCATGAAACATAACTTACCAAATTTGAAAGAATAGAAAATCACACTCTACTAGCTGTCAGACCACGGTGGAATTAAACTAGAAATCAGTAACAGAAAGATATCTGGAAAAAACCAAAATACTTAGACTTTAAGGAATGTGCTTCTCAATAACACATAGGTCAATGAAGAAATCATAAGTGAAATTTAAAAAAAATTGGAGTATATGCAAAGATAACATCAAAATTTGGGGGATGCCATGAAAGCATTTTGTATAAAGGGGGAATTTATAGCATTTAAAGCATATATTAGGAAAATAAGATCTATAATCAATAATCTAAGCTTTCATGTTAGGAAATTATAAAAAGAAAAATTATATCCAAAGTAACCAAAATACAACAAATAAGAAAAATTAGAGCACAAATAAATTAAAGCCAGTAGATAAATTCAATGAAACCAAGAACTGGTTCTTGGAAAAGATCAGTAAAACCGCTAAGCCTCTATCTGGGCTAAGAAGATGAGAGAGGACAGAAATCACTAATTTGAAAAATAGAATATCACAGTAGGTCCCATGGATAATAAAAGGCTAATAAATGAATGTCAAGTACAACTCTAGGCCCAGAAATTTGATAACCAAGAATGTATCTTTACCAGTTCCTTAAAAGACATAATCTGCCAAAACTCACACAAGAAAAAACAGACAATCTGAACAGACAGATCAGTTAAACATATTAAATCAATAATTAACTATGTTTCAAAACAAAAAACACCAGGTCTGATGGGGAAAGGATCTTCCTCAACTTGCAAAGCATATCTACAAAACAGCTACACCTAATATCTAAAGGGAAATACAAGTAAAAAAAAAAATGCTAACTATCTGGCTATGAAAAGAAAGGAACTTTAATTGCATATTGCTAGGTGAGAGAAGCCAGTCTTTAAGCTGTATGATTCCTATTATATGACTCTAGAAAAGGCAAAACTATGGAGACAATAAAAAGATCAGTGGTTCTGGGACAACCCTGAAGGATGGGATGGGGAGGGAGTTGGCAGAGGGGTTCAGGATGGGGAACACATGTACACCCATGGCTGACTCATGTCTGTGTATGGCAAAAACCACCACAATATTGTAAAGCAATTATCCTCCAATTAAAATGAATAAATTAATTTAAAAAATCAGTGATTGCCAGTTGAAGGAGAAGGGGAGTTAGGTGAAACACAGAAGATTTTTGGGCAATGAAAATAAGTTGATCCTTGAACAACATGGATTTGAACTGCATGAGTCACTTGAACATGGATTTATTTCAATAAATATATAACTGCATTTTCATTTCACAGAAAATGGAAAAGTTTGTGTTCAATTAAAGAGCACAATTTGTTCTCTAGAATCAAAAGAATTCGAGTTTGAGTCCTGATTCTATCCACACTGTTTCAGCTTCCTGCCTTTGGGTGAGCCGTTTATCAGTTCCTTTGCTTTTGAGGCAGAGATAGCCTTATGTGGATTTTGACTGCCTTCTGCCTTGCTCAAGGGTCTACTGTACTATGTATATCATAATAATAGCAGATAAATGTATAAATCCATAGAATGTACAACTAAAAATGAACCCTAATGTAAACTATGGGCTTTGAATTATTGTTTTGGTCAATGTAGGTTAATCAATTATAACAAAATGTACCACTCTGATGGGGATTTTGATAACTGAGGAGGATATGAATGAGAAGGGTCAGGAATTATTTGCGAAATTTCTGTACCTTCTGCTCAATTTTGCTGTGAGCCTATAACTGCTCTAAAATATGAAAGATATAAAGGCAGTTGATCTCTAAATCAATTAATTCAGCTCTTACACAGATGATTTTTCTTTGCTTTATCTACTGGATTATTTATTTAGGAAATTATTATTTTTATCCTAGGATATCTCTTTAGTGTCTCATTAGAATATTGCTAAGTGTCTCTTATTATTTTTGTAATCAAAATGTCTTTCTCCTTCAGTGGCTATTTTACTAGCTGCTCATTTTTATTTCCTTGCCTTCTTCATTTTTCTGGTTGCTAGACGCCCTTGGCTCCCTTTAAGCATTCTCTTGATCGCTCACTGAGGCACAGGTCCACTGGACTCTGGCAGGCCAGATCCAAGAGGCGGACTCATACAGAACTGAAAGCTCCCTTCTCCGAGTATCCACACATCTCCTTTCAGATATGGCACCTTCTGTCTTTAACTGGAGGCCTCAGATGCCAGCCTTAGGTTGCTCTACTCGAAGAAAGAGAGTTCTCTCTACTGCTATCTGGAGTTCCATATAGTTCCAGCATCACAGTTGCATCTCATGCATAGAGGCCTCCAAGACTCTTATGACTCAGGTTAGACTGACAGAAAATTTAAAAAAAAAAAAGGTGGGGGGGTATAATTTTCCATGAACTGTATTGCTGAAATCCTTTTGTCTATAAGCAAGAAAAGATCAGATATGCATAAATCACAGAATACACACCTCCTTCATTCTGCCTGTGTTATGTACCATATCAGCTCTTCCAGCTGTAATGAACACAGTGCCTTAGGGAAGCCCTCAGAGGGAGAGAAGCACAAGGTTAATAAGCAACTCAACCTCTTTTCCTTCTTTCTCTTCTGCTCAGCATCCTTAGCAGGTTACTTTCAGTTTTACAAATGAGCTGTTTAAAAGGCAGAAGAAAGAAGTGGTGGGAGATAGTGATTCATCTCATCTCAGATAAAAAAATTTCCCTGGAAGCCCCCTTCTGTCTCATTGTTCAGAACAGGTTTACATGACCACCCTTAAGTGCAAGGGAGCCTATGATGATAACGTGGATGGCTCACAATTTTAACATTTATCATGGAGGCAGGCAGATTCTGCACTACATAAGGAGAGAAAGGAAAGGAATTGCTGCTGGAGTAGGTTTGCTGTATTCCCAAAAGGCTGTTGGAAGTTAGGTCTCAAGTGGGAAAAAATGTTTCTGGCTATGGAAAAAATTTGCTTTCTTTCATGGTTGTTTCCTCAGCTTGGGGCAGCGTCTGCATGTGTGGGTCAGCGTTCAGGACAGACTGTCATTTTCCAAGATTCTCACCCTGTTGCTGTGACTCAGGGCTTCATCTGTTCTTTGTACTTGAGAATTCCCTCTAAGATCTGGCATGTCTGTTATCCATAGTCCTAGTTTCCATCATTGTTGCAGATTTATATCTGTTTTTGCATAAGAATCTCAGGGGAAATTGACAAAGGATGTGGGAAGTCATTATTGAATCAGTTACTGAATCTTAACTTCAATTTTCTACATTAGCTTGAAGAGATATTTTTCAATGTACAAAAACAAGTCTGATTGACAATCAGAATTCTAGCTGCTCTGAACATGTTAATGAGCAAGATAATTATAGGTTTTACTTTTTGCAGTGATATATTTTTTTCTCTAAAAATTTCTGCTGATTTTTTTCCTTTAATGTTAGGTTATTAATTAATATGGTGCTAGATCATGAGGCATAAAGTGGCTGAATATGATCTGATTTGTGAAGGCAGTTTCCAGAGGGAGCAGAAAAGGCAAGTCAGGACAGTGAACCCCAGACAGAGGGACTCCTACAAATGTACTGACCTGTATAAAAAAATACTAAGTGTAGAGCAAATTGACACAGTTTACATGGTTAGAATGAAGTTGGGAGAGTCTTGTTTGGCTAAGCCACGAAGAACCTATTTCAAATGAGATTTTTACTTTGTGGTGATGAGATATTTTGAGGAAGCGTGGGGGTAAAATAGAGAAAACTATATATATTAACATAATGTAGATGGTATTTAAATCTTTCATATGATATGTGTGCTTAGTTGCTCAGTATATCTGAATCTTTGTGACCCCATGGACTGTATCCTGCTGGGCTCTTCTGTCCATAGGATTCTCCAGGCAGGAATATTGGAATGGGTTGCCTTTTCCTTTCTTTGTATGACATTTTTTTCATAATATTTGAGAGGTAAAGCATTCTTTACAGCCTGCTATATTTAGGCAAGCCTTATTCCCCAGACACAAAACATTCTATGTCTCACAGTAACACTCAAAATACAGTCCACAGGCCACCAGCTGCTGTATTACTGAGAGTTACTTAGAAATTCAGAGCTTTAGACTGCACACCAGACCTGCTGAATCAGTATCTTATTGTACCAAGACCCCAGGTACACTGATGTTGGAGAAACACAAATACCTGAAAGGGGGGAAAGCATGAAAAGGAGGAGGGAAACACTGATCAACTTATTTCAGGACACTATGGTGACTATAAGTTTTTACTTTCTATTTTACTTCAGGTTCAACTTTATTTACATAGAATTACACACATCAAAGGCCTTCCGTATGCACCAGTGACTTCATCCAAGGCCTCGGTTCTAATTTTTAGAAGAACATTTTTGTATTAAGTGAGAGTAGAGGTTAAAATGGGCTTCTCTGGTAGCTCAGCTGGTAAAGAATACACCTGCATGCAGGAGACCCTGGTTCAATTCCTGGTTCGGAAAGATCCCCTGGAGAAGGGATAAGCTATGCACTCCAGTATTCTTGCCTGGAGAATTTCCATGGACAGAGAAGCCTGGTGAGCTACAGTCCATGGGGTCACAGAGAGTCAGACAGGACTGATTGGCTAAGCACAGCATAGCACAGAGGTTAAAATACTAATGTTACTAAAATAAGTATTACATTATCCTATTGACAAAAGAGGAAAGACTTGTGCTAGTTCGTGTGTGTGTGTGTGTGTGTGTGTGTGTGTGTGTCTATGTGTTTAAATAATTATGAAGCAGGGCCCAAGGAAATTGGAATCAAAAGTTTGCATCTGGGGAAGGGATAGATCTGAACCAGGAAGCATAATCACAAGCACCATGCCCACGGGAGTCACAGAAGAGCCCTGGGAAATTGATATGCTGCTGCTGCTAAGTCACTTCAGTCGTGTCCGACTCTGTGCAATCCCATAGACGGCAGCCCACCAGGCTCCCCTGTCCCTGGGATTCTCCAGGCAAGAACACTGGAGTGGGTTGCCATTTCCTTCTCCAATAATTGATATGCAGGAGGTTCCAAACAAGAAAGTTAGAAAAGACAGCTCGGAAGCAAAGTTTACTCAGGATCAGTCCCAACAAACCTACCTACTTAATGAATGTGAATTGTTCATATAACACATTTGATTCCCTTGGCAACTCTTTCCTGAAAAAAATGTCACTTGCAATCTTCCAGCTTGAATTCCTGAAGAGTTAAACAAAACATCAATTTTCAGAAAATTCTTTCAAAATGAAATATCTGAAGTGTTTTCTTTATTAAACTTTGGTTCTGTACCAGAGTGAAGCTTTAAGATAACTCCATAAAAAGACAAATTGAAAACATTTGTTTTCAGTGTCTCAATGACAGCTTTCACTAAATCTAATTTTAAAAAATTGTAATGAACTATTTTAAAATGTTTGAAAAAAAAACTTTTATTTTTACATTTCAACAATGAAGGATGTTGAAGCATGCACATTATGATTTTGCTCTACATAAGTGTTTCTTTAAGATCTGTCCTTTTTTTCATTAAAAGAAATGACAATTTAAAATAATCTCAGATGGGAAATGAATACTGCCATTTCTGAGTGATTGTTACATGCCAGCTCTGGCACCAAGATGCTTAAGATAAATACTTTAGAAGAAATAGTTATTTCAGTGCATTTTCACATGAAAATTAGTTTAAATAAAGAAAATGTGCTCATAAATTTTGGAACAAACCCTCAACCCAGGTCTCCCTGTTCCCCATGCCTCACATGCACAGGAGCAGTCAGGGGAGGTAAGCTCAAACCTAAATTCAATCTTGCCTTTCTGTGAGGACTTCGGCCTTTCCTGCCTGTCTTGTCTGTTAAGCAGGTAGCTTAACAGACTCTTTGTTCCCCCATCATCTGAGTATCAGATCCCCAAAATAACTGTCTCATACAAAAATTCATTAGATATCTTGAAAAGTATAGGACTCTATTACTAAATGTGAATATTTGAGTAGTGCTGCAAATAGTAGAAAGATTTTTTTTTGGTATCCAAAATGACACTTTGTTAAGCTCATCCAAAATTATGTTCAAATGCGTTGTCATTTGAGATAAGAGATAAGTACTGAGAACAGCAGGACAGAATGAATTTTCATCTAATTTCTATTGTTCTTAATATGTATAGTAGGTATAAAAACTCACCTGTAAACTTGGTATGCTCACATTTCTTGTATACATATGTAAAGGGGGTATACGTATACGGGTACTGATGGGCTACCCTAGTGGCTCAGATCGTAAAGAATCTGCCTGTAACACAGGAGATCCAGGTTCGATCCCTGGGTTGACAAGATCCCCTGGAGAAGGGAATGGCAGCCCACTTCAGTATTCTTGCCCAGAGAATTCCATGGGCTAGAGGAACCTGATGGGCTAAGGTCCACAGGGTCGCAAAGAGTCAGACACAACTGAGAGACTCTCACTCATTCCTTCGCTCATCATATATAGAAATATTCATCATATATAGCTGTATTTGTCATTTAAGTATATATAATATATAGGAATGCATTGGAGAAGGAAATGGCAACCCACTCCAGTGTTCTTGCCTGGAGAATCCCAGGGACGGCGGAGCCTGGTGGGCTGCCATCTGTGGGGTCACACAGAGTCGGACACGACTGAAGCAACTTAGCAGCCGCAGCAGCAGTATATACTAATACACATATATGTAAGTATATTTACAATTCTCTATTTCTAATGAAGTTGAAGCATTTTCTGTACATTTATAACCATCTTTATTATTCTTTTTCTAAAATGTGCTGCATTTTCTACATTCTCTCCATACCTGTTAGTAAAAGAATGGCACATTATATTTGTTAGCATGTTCTCTTTATA